>NC_045437.1:15024156-15336363 GCF_002776525.5 Piliocolobus tephrosceles
TTTTTTTTTTTTTTTTTTTTTTGAGACGGAGTCTCGCTCTGTCGCCCGGGCTGGAGTGCAGTGGCCGGATCTCAGCTCACTGCAAGCTCCGCCTCCCGGGTTCCCGCCATTCTCCTGCCTCAGCCTCCGAGTAGCTGGGACTACAGGCGCCCGCCACCTCGCCCGGCTAATTTTGAATTTTTAGTAGAGACGGGGTTTCACCGTGTTCGCCAGGATGGTCTCAAATCTCCTGACCTCATGATCCGCCTGTCTCGGCCTCCCAAAGTGCTGGGATTACAGGCCTGAGCCACCGCGCCCGGCCGATTTTGTTTTTTGTTTTTTTTTTTTACTCTAGGTCACTGCCTCCTCTTTGGCAGTAGATGGTGCCTTAAGCCCAGGTTTGCCTATTTCTAGTAAACAGACTGCCGCCTGTTTGGAGTAACAGAGGTGCCAAAGAGGGTATTCCAGTAGTGTGAAAGTCTGGCTAGATGTTGGTGCCCAGGGGACCAGTGGAACAAACCTTTTACAGCATGGTGCTGCTCATCAGCCACTCTGATTTGGCACTGCCTTTGGACAAGTTACATAACAGTTTTCAGGGCTGGGGATGGTAGTCCCACCCACCCGCTCTGTCTCTGGCTGTCCTCAGAAATATTCCTTTCTTTTAACACTTCCAGTGCTTCTCCTGGCTAGAAGCAGGGACAGATTTCCTGCTGGGAAATAAGAGTGCAGAAGCTTGTTGTTTAACTCTTTCGCCAGTGTAGAAAATGTAAAAGGGTTTTCCATGTGTTTGGTGCTTGGCAACTTGGGGAAGGGGCACTGCAAATATGAAAGTCGGATTCTCTTACCATCTGCTCAGAGTTTTTTCACTTTTCTTTGGCTCCAAATACTGTCTCATCCTCATATTTGTTTCCTAGGATTTTCCTGGTGATAATCTCAGTGCTGTATGTTTGGTTTTGGTTTTCTTTGTGGGAGTAATGAAGCCAGCTAGCTTCTATGCTACCATTTTGAAAGCAGAGGTTCCACCTCAAACATCTTTTCAGGTGATTATTGGTCATGCATGAAGCTTTCTGCAGAAATTCTATTCAGATGTTTTGTCCATCTTTAAATTAGGTTCTTTCTTATTATTGAGTTAAAAATGGATATAAGTTTCTTATGAGAGAGATGATTTAGAAATATTTCCCTCCATTCTTTGGATGGACATTTCACTTTCTTTTTTTGTTTGTTTTTGTTTTTTAAGACAGGGTCTCACTCTGTCACCAAGACTGGAATGCAGTGGCACAATCATGGTTCACTGCAGCTTCAACCTCCTGGACTCAAGCAATCCTCTTGCTTCAGCCTCCCAAGCAGCTGGGACCACAGGTGTATGCCCACCACATCTGGCTAATTTTTTTATTCTTGGTAGAGGTAAGATATCACTATGTAGCCTACACCTGCCTTGAACTCCTGGGCTCAAGTGATCCTCCTACCTTGGCCTCGCAAAGTTCTCACACCTGGGATTACAGGTGTGAGCCACTATTCCCGGCCTTATTTAACTTTCTTGATGATGTCCTACAAAGCACAAAGTTTTTAACTTTGATGAAATCCAACTTATCTATTTTTTCTTTTGTTGCTTATGTTTTGGTGTCATATCCAATAATCCTTTGTCAAATCAAAGTTTGTGAAGATTTACCCTTATGTTTTCTTCTAAGAGTTTTATAGTTTTAGCTCATTTAAGTCTTTGATTCATTTTAAATTGATATTTGTATGTGGTGTGAGGTAAGGGTCCAACTTTATTCTTCTGTGTGTTGCTATCCAGTTGTTACAAAACCATCTGTTGTAAAGATCAATATTTCCCAATTAGATAATCTTGGTACACTTGCTGAAAATAAGTTATCCAGAGATTTGAGTTTATTCCTGAAAACTTCTTTCTAATTTATTGATCTCTATGGCTAACCTGTGTGCCAGAACCACACTATCATCATTACTATTGCTTTGTAGTAAGTTTTGAAGTCAGAAAGTTGAGTCCTTCTACTCTGTTCTTCTTTTTCAAGATTGTTTCATGTATCTCATTTTGACGCAATGATTGGTCATTGCTTAAAACCAAAGCATTATAACTCTGAGATGAGAATTCCTGTGTGGCACAAGCTCCCACATGTGATGAGTAGGTGCAATGTTGTATATGCATATGTATATATATCATAACATAATCATGGGAGTGACATTCCATCACCTTTGCCATATTCTGTTGGATAGAAGAAAGTAACAGGTCTCTCCCACAGTCAAGGGGAGCAGGTTATCCAGGGCATGAGCATAGGAACTTATGTACGGTTTGTCTGCTACATACCAGTGTGTTTTCTGACATCTATCTAAATATAAAAAGTAACAACTTGCCCTTTGCCAAATTATCCTTCCATTAACATCTTTGATAATTTCAGTAAATACCTAGTAAAATTAACTAAAATCAGATGAGTAATAAGTGTAGCTCAAAAGTTTCATTCTGAAAAAGCACTCACAAAAATAAGTATAAACATTTGTGCATGGAAACACATACATATACAAACACAAGCCAAATGTATTATACCACCAGTGCTATGAATGATTATGATCCAAACCATTTCAAAAACACAATTCATCCTTATACTAAGAGAATGGATTAAAGGAAGAAAATCATCGAGATGATTTATTCCATAATTTTTCCAAGTCTTCTACCAGTTTCCTAGTCTTTGACCAATGTCCCTATTTTTATCGGTCACAATTCTTTTTGCTGAATTATCTAGCTATCAGGCCATGATGGTTAATTATGTGTCAACTAAACTAAGTTAAGGGATGCTTGGATGGCTGATTAAACATTATTTCTGGTAGTGTCTATGAGGGTGTTTCAGGAAGAGTTTAGAATTTGAATTAGTACACTGAGTAAAAAAGACCCACCCTCACTAGCATGGGTGGGCATTATGCAATTCGTTGAGGGCCCAAATAGGAAAAAAAGTCAGAGGAAAGGTAAATTCTCTCTCCCTTTTTGAGCTAAGACATCCATATTCTCCTGTCCTTGAACACTGAAGCTCCTGAATATCCAGCATTTGCACTCTAGGACTTATAACCAGCAAGCTCCCTGGTTCTCAGGGGGGCTTTGGACTTGGGCTGAATTATACTACCAACTTTCCTGGTTGTTTAGCAGATTTAGGAGACTTCTCTGCCTCCATAATCATGTGAGCAAATTCCCATAATAAACCTCCTCATATGTATGTGTATGTATATATATATATCTGTGTGTGTGTGTGTGTGTGTGTATGTGTGTGTGTTCTGTTTCTCTGTAGAACCCCAATATGCCAGGTCAAGTGTACATTTCACCTTGTCTTATCACACTACTTTCCTAGTATTTTTATAGTTTCAGATCTTACATTTGCTGTAATGCATCTTGAATTGATTTTTGTATATGATGAGAGAGAGCTGGTCCAGTTTCATTATTTTGCACATGGCAATCAAATTTTCCCAGCACCATTTATTGCAAAGGGTACCCTTTCCCCAGTGTAGGATGTTTTTGTCAATTTTGTGAAAGATCCATTGGTTAGATATGTGGCTTTTTTTCTGGTTTCTCTATTCTGTTCTCTTGATCTATGTGTCTATTTTTATGTCAGTACCATACTGCTTTGGTCATTATAGCCTTGTGGTATAATTTGAAGTCAGGTAATGTGATGCCTCAAGCTTTGTGCTTTTTGCTTAGGATTGCTTTGGCTATTTGGGTTGTTTTTTGTTTCACATGAATTTTAAGATTTATTTTTCTAAGTTTATGAAAAATGCCATTGCTATTTTGATACAGATTGCATTGAATCTGTAGACTGCTTTGGGCAGTATGGTCATTTTAATGACATTAATTCTTCTGATCCATGAGCCTGGAAGATTTTTTCATTTGTCTGTGTCACCTACAATTTCTTTCATTAGTGCTTTGTAGTTTTCCTTGTAGAGTGCTTTAAAACCCATGGTTATATTTTTTTCCTAGGTAATTTTTTACGGTTATTGTAAAGGAGAGTGACTTCTTGATGTGTTTCTCTGTGTGATCATTATTCATGTACAGAAATGTGTATTCATTAACACTTGATTGGATAAAGAAAATATGGTGTGTATATATACATACACACACACACACACACACAACATAAAATACTCTTCAGCCATAAAAAATAATGAAATTCTGTCTTGTGGCAACATGGATGGAACTGGAGGCCATTATCTTAAGTTAAACAGCTCAGAAACAGAAAGTCAGATACCACATGTTCTCACTTATAAGTGGAAGCTAAATAAAGTGGCTACATGGACATAGAGTGTGAAAAGATAGACACTGGAGCCTTGGAAGGGTGAGAAGAGCGAGGGGGAGTGAGGGATGATAAGTTACTTAATAGGTACAACATACATTATTCGGGTAATGGATATACGAAAAGCCCAGGCGTCATCCCTATGCAATATATCCATGTAACAAAACTGCACTTTTACCCCTTACATTTGTACAAGTTTTTTAAAACTATGTTTACTTGTCAATGTAGATGCCACACCTGAGTCCCATATGTGGGCTGCCCAAAGTGTGCAATAGGGAAATTGTACCTTACATTAAAAATGTAACTGAAAATTGTTTCTGTGGTAAGCACTACAGCTCCACATGTTTTGCACCCGCTTCTCTGTTGGGTGGTGTGTTCTTGTACTTTTTCCCTTTACTAAAATGGCAGAAACATCTGTGTCTCCCCCGTCAATCAGTACGATCCTTTATGAGTCCCAGATTTACAAATAGTATCAGTTACATGTAGTAAACCTTATTCTTGGTCTTATTAATTACTTTCCATCAACTTATCCCTCAGGCATTTTGGTTACAAAAGCATGCTGACAATCAACAGTAATGGTTTTAAGTTAGTTATTTGATAAGTAGGTCTTTTGCGAAGAGTTTCTGGTTAATTATTTAAAGAATCTGTGCCCCTGGAGGCTTTGCTTATTTTTCTGTGTTAAGTCATATTCAATCACCCATCACTGATTCTAGGCTATTCTCTCTTTTCTGTCTCTCTCTCTCTACTGAAATTTTAGGAGTCTAAGATCCAGGGATTCTTAGGTGCATTACATTTTTCTAAACTTTTATATGACAAATTCACTCCAAGTCTTAGATCAGCCTCTGATCTTAAAGACTCATGTTATTCTGTGTGCATTTCTCTGACATTGTGTTTAAAAAAAAAAGGCATAGAATATATTTTCACAGTTCTCTTATCTTGGATGTATTCTCCCTCCATCTCAGTTTTAGGGGAAGACGGTGATTAATGAATCACTAAAATGCATATGACCAGAAGTTCACAAGGGGAAAGGGTATATTGGGAAACCTTCTATTCAAAGGTTGTGGGCAAATGATGTGTGAAATTGTTGACAAATTGCCTTCATTAAGTTTTGGAAGTGGACTTTTTTTTCACATGTTTGGCTTCTTTTCAAATATAACTGTGCAGATTTTTGAGACATTCACTGTTGAGTAGCAATCTGTGATAATATTTGTCCTTGAAAGCCTTTATTCCTGGAAAAAATGTGGTAGAAAGTTTAAAGTGGGGATCTCCTTGATAGTATTTACATGAGCAATACTCATTCTTAAACAAAACATAGATTAAAATTGTAACTTGTTATCTCCCAGATGCACAAAGAGAAGAGAGATGAAATACAAAGATTTTCTATAAATCATTGACCCCTCAATAACAAAGTCCTTTCAACCCAGGGTTCCAGAATGACTTTTAAAATTATAATACATTCCAGTGTAGCTGTCTCTTTTCAGTGAAGTGTTGTGCAGTGTGGTGGACAAGACCATAGTCTGTAGTCTGGCTACTGGAGGCTCAAAGCCCAGCTCTCCTACTAACCAGGGGTGTGACCTCAGGCAAATAACTTAATTTCTGTGTCTCTCTGTCCTCATCTGTAATTGAGAATAATAATCTTTACTTAATAGGATTGTGCTGATAATTAAAATTTAACATAAGAATATGTATAAAATACTTAGCCCTTATCCATAATAGTTCACAACAGACTATCAAAAAATGGCTACATGTACTATTATACATTGGAGAATCAGCAGAAACTTTGGTCTAAACTTTAAATTTCAAAACTGAACATTACACAGATTTTGGTAAACTTTTATATTTATCACTTAGAGCATTATTTGAATACTTTACTTTTGGTTCCTATATGACCTGTCTATATTTAAGCATTTTTCTCCTTTGGGGATCATTTCAGCGTAGGATAGATAATTATGATAACATATTTATGCAATGATTCCTATTTCTTAAGGGCTTTCCTACACACCTTCTCTTTTCTTCCTCACACAACTCTGCAGTGTGTAAAAAGTCAGGCAGGTAATTACTACTTCATGACAGGTTTTGAATAAATGAATGAATAGATCCTTGTTTCCCAGATAAGGAAACCAAATGACAGATGTAAAGGATCTTGGCCAAAGACACATCTGGCAAATGTCTAAAAGTATTTAAACATCCATGCAAGCAAACCTGTGTAGGCTCTATAGTAAATAGGTTTGAAATGGGAGCATTCCCTGACCTCCCTTGCAGGATGTGTGACAGGATGTGGCTCATCTGTTGGGCCACTGCAGCTGCTCAAACCTCTTACGGAAGGGAGAGCACACAGATGGGCAGGTGCAGGAGCCAGGATGAGTGCTTTTGGGCTCTGGCCCCATGGTGGCATCTAGAGGTGGGTGCCTGGGGCTGCCAAAGCCCCAGTGGGCATGCTGCAGTGCCATCTGCAGATGGCTTAAGTGTTAAAAAAGCTTAATGCCCTCCTGGTACCCCAGTTTTTCCAATGTCCAGGAAGAATCAGGTCACACATGGACTTGAAGGATGATGGAGGTGGCTCTCAGTGGGATGGATGGGGAGCTGGTAAGGGAATGGAGTGGGAAGATGATCTTTCCCTGGAGCTTGACTGTCCCACAGCCGATCTCCTCTCTGACCATCCCAAGCGGAACTCCTCTTGATGTTCAAATGCTCTTTCTCTTCTCTCCTTCTCTGCTGTACCACTCTTCTGCTCCTCTGCTCTGCTCATCTGCTCTTGGAATCTGGGGTTTGGGGCTTATATGGGTACAGGATGGTGGGGGCATGGTGGACCAAAAGGCAAAATTTGGGCACAAAAACAGTAAGGCCTGTTCCCATTTAGGGCTGCAAGTTTCCAGGCTTGGGGATAAGACATTGGCCTGGGAATTGCCCTCTTTTCCCAGTATTTTCCTGTCTCCTGTTTGTATCAGTTTCATTGAACAGAGCATATGCTTCCTTATAGCTCACAATCTGAAAAACATAAAACTTTGACTCAGATCTTCAAAGGATCTGGTATCATTTTCCAAAATT
This sequence comes from Piliocolobus tephrosceles, assembly GCF_002776525.5. Taxonomy (NCBI): domain Eukaryota; kingdom Metazoa; phylum Chordata; class Mammalia; order Primates; family Cercopithecidae; genus Piliocolobus; species Piliocolobus tephrosceles. The sequence continues at coordinate 15,031,473 of NC_045437.1, forward strand.
AGCTGCATTTTCCAGCCATCAATTTTGCAGATGAACACCCTGTAATCTGAGATGTGGGCCTAAATGTAGACTGAATCCATAAGTGAAATGTCTATTTGTTTTCAATCCATGGTTAGGAAGCGTTCTGTGGTAAATTCCTGCTCATTTCTCACTGTTGTAGTCTATGCACAGTTCTCCTCTTCTTTTGTGTGGGTATCTTGTTTATTGAGTAAGTGTCTTACCTTGGAGCTTATGTTTCAAGATTGAATTTATGCAAGGCATGGTGGCTCACGCCTATAATCATAGCCTTTTGGGAAGCTGAGGCAGGGTGGATCACTTGAGGCCAGGAGTTCAAGACCAGCCATGGCAAAACTCCGTCTCTACTAAAATTATAAAAATTAGCCAAGTGTAGGTGGCGTGCACCTGTGGTTCCAGCTACTCGGGAGGCTGAAGCAGGAGAATTGCTTGAACCTAGGAGGCAGAGGTTGCAGTGAGTCGAGATCACACCATTGCACTCCAGCTTGGGCAACAGAGCAAGAATTTGTCTCAAAAAAAAAAGATTGAATTTAGAGTTTTAACTCTCCTGTTTGACTCCTGGTATGTTCTTCAGTGATCAGACTGCTGCATTTCAGTAAAAGGAGCAGCAGCAATGGTCAGGAGGTAACACCCAGCTTCACAAGTCACTATAGACTAACCAAAGTTAGTCACATGGCAATAGTGACAACATCAAGTGTTTTTGAAATCCACAGATTTGAATGTCATAATGGGCTGAAACATTCAGATCTATATGATCCCTTGGCTGGAGAGTGCAGGTCAAGAAGAAACTCCTAAGATGCAAACTTACAGGGAGCGTGTTTTTACACTGGGCTACCACCTGGAGGATTTGAGGGTATCCGTTTGGAAGGAAGGTATAACTGTGGTGTTTTATGAGGGTCATTCATTTCCAAGCAGTCTAGAAGAGAAGCAGCTCTCTAGTGATGGTTAGACGTAGAAGCAGAGGATCTCAAAGTGCCTAATTCTTAATCCATCACCTAGAGAAGCTGAAAGATATGAAGAGAGTCAATTCTATGGACCCGCTGCCTCATGATACTCCTAGAAGACTCATGTCTGGGTGATTTACAAGGTAAATTAGGGAAGAGGAATCACCAGTTGTCACTATAGTTATATCAAGTTATATATGTGTAATCAGCATCCTACCACTGGCTGCCTAGCTGTTAACTACTTTACAAATACTTGAATAGCCCTGCTGTTAACTATAAGTTATGTATGTGTAATCAGCATGCTTCCACTGACTGCCTAGCTGTTTGTTAACTGTGCAAATCCTAGGACTAGTAGCCCTACTGTTAACTACTTTACTTAATTTGGAAAAGTCCCTCCACGGCCCTCAGTTTTCTTCTCTGTAATCTAATAGTAAGAACAGTTCGGTTCCTCTTAGCGTATACATTCTGTGATCATTTACCACTCTTCTTTTCTTCCTCAAATCCCTATCAGGATGACTGGCAATTCTGTATATTTTGTATTCAATTCTTCTTTTAAGTTGGACATTCATGTTTACTATATTTCTCTGATAGCAAAGACCTTTATGCACTGGGGCTAGTGAGAAACACCAAAGCATCTGCCCCACCTAGGGGCAGCACTGTGTATTAAACTGGAAGTAGTTTGTGGGCAACTTCCAGCGTTAGAAGTTAAATGTAATGACCGAGTGCGGTGGCTCATGCCTATAATCCCAGTACTTTGGGAGGCCGAGGCAGGCAAATCACTTGAGGTCAGGAGTTCAAGACCAGTCTGGCCAACACGGTGAAACCCCGTCTCTACTAAAAATACAAAAATTAGCTGGGTGAGGTGGCACGCACCTGTAATCAGAGTTACTGGGGAGGCTGAGGCACCTGTAATCATAGCTACTGGGGAGGATGAGGCACGAGAATCACTTGAACCTGGGAGGCAGAGGTTACAGTGAGCCAAGATCGTGTCACTGCACTCAAGCCTGGGCAACAGAGCGAGGCTCCGTCTCAAAAAGTAAGAAAAGAATTTAAATGTAATGACAGCCTCCCCATCTCCAGGCTACTCAACTGGCTTTCATTTAGAAACAATGAAGTTTCTTTTAAATATAGAATGTCCATAAGGTTAAGCATTATTGGTGATTCTTGGTGTGTGAATTTTCTGAAGTTTTAGAACCAAAATTGATGAACTGTACAATTTTCTTGACATCACCTTTAACTGGTCCTGGGAATGTTGCAATAAAGTAAAAGAGGAAATAGAGAAGTAATCTTCTAGCCAACACATAAAGGTTATTATGCACAAGAGGTTGACTAGTTATTCTGAGCAGACAGAATAAGAAAATGTGATTCAAATCCCTTGTGAACTATATATATGAGAAAGGATCTACTGGAGTTGTGGGATCCTCTACCTTTTCTGATGAGCTTTTACATTAGGATAAATAACCATCTGCCCAGAAGAGAATCGTCTCATGTGATTTCTGCAGATAAAAGATAAATTGGAATAAAATGGATCAAAAAATCTTTTCATTTTTCTCTTTTCTGCTGTACACGTCTACTGCTTTGTGACTTAAGCTAAGTCTAGGTGACTCTGAAACTACTGTCGATTTCAAAATAAAATAAACAACCCGGCCAGGCATGGTGGCTGACGCTTGTAATCCCAGCACTTTAAGAGGCTGAGGCAGGCAGATTGCTTGAGGTCAGGAGTTCGAGACCAGCCTGGCCAACATGGTGAAACTCCATCTCTACTAAAAATACAAAAATTAGCTGGGCATGGTGGCACACTCCTGTAATCCCAGCTACTTAGGAGGCAGAGACAGGAGAATTGCTTGAACCCAGGAGGTGGAGGTTGCAGTGAGCAGACGTTGCACCACTGTACTCCAGCCTGGGGAACAGAGCTAGACTCAGTTTCAAAAAATAAACAAATAAAATAAAATGAACAACCAGTCAATTCAGGAACAAAATCAGTGTAAGTCTTGAGTGGCACTACTCATTATTTGAACAATTTCAATCATCATAAAGAAAATACAGCTTTATTTTGACCCTAAAATAACCACTATCCTGGTATTAATTTTCAATTCTACTTCAAACTTTGTAACTATATTTGTGGCTTCTTTTTTTTTTTCAGGATCAGATTTCTCTTTTTGACTCCCATTATTCTGCACAAATAATTTCTCTTGAGTTGCTGGACACCTTGTGCTTCCTAAAAGATTTGGTCTTCCTGATTCCTAGGTGGACCTCTAGCTAGAAGGTGACAGCATGGCCCAGTCAACCTCAGTGAAGTTTCAGAACTATCTCAAACTGTAATGACTTTGTGAGCACTTTCATTTTTCTGAAACTGTTTCACTGTTTTGTTCTCTTGAGATAAATCATAGTACCTAAGAACAAAATGTATGCCCAGCAAGGTGTGATCTGCTTGGCAAATTGCATCCCTGCCCTCCTTGTCCTTCAAGGTGTAAGGATCAATAGCTGAGAAGGAATTGGAACAAAGACAAACTTGTATATCAGTGCAATTAAAGCATTTTCCCTGATTTATGCATGGGATCGAGTATTTCTCCAGATAGTTCAAAGCATCTGCTCATGCCCAAAAATTCTCATTGATTTCTAGATTGCCTGTGTGGTTATGTAATATTTACACTGACTACACCAGGCTACTTTCCAGTTTACTTCCAGATACAATTTTAGGGCTGATATTAATCTGTAACAGCACACGGGATTCGGATTTTGGCAATTCCAAAGACAGCCTCTCTCTCTCTCCCTCCACAACATCTTGATGGTTGATGTAAGCCAAAGGATACTGAACCATACCTCCTGCAAGCTGGCAATTCCTAACTGATTAACTTCAACCCTGGAATTGGCTTCTACTCATTGGTTTGATGAAGCCGATATTTGCTCTCCTTAAGGTCGTGATTCTGAGCACACTGAGATCATTAAGGGGAGGCAGGGAGTGAGATGTTTTCTGTACATGACCAGTAATGAGTCTGTACTACAAAAACTTTTATTTTAACATTACGAAGAAAATAATTTTTAAGGTCAAACCAATAAACCAATTGGCAATACAGTTTTATTCAGTCCTTAAATGAAGAAAAGAATAATAGATATTTTTAGAATTTCTTTCAATACTAAATAATGACAGTAGTGTCATTAACGCATATGATAGAAATACAATTAATACGGACTAGGTGTGCTTTTCTTTGGTTCTTCAAGTCAGACAAAAATAACTTTTCTTTTTGATAATAATTTACATAATAAGAAATACTTCTGTAAAATTTGAAACTATTTTTTTAAATGGATTCTATATAACCAAAATGCTTTTTCTGTTTGGGGCTCATTTAAAATATTTAAAATAGCTAAAATTAGTTTCAGCCCTGTATGACTTTAATACAAATCAAGTGTTTGAAAATATTTATGATAAAGAAAATGATTCCATCTGGGCAGGGAATTTATTACTGGAATATTATACAATTTGAATTGAAGCCACCATGAGATTAATTTCTATTCTGCTGTTGGAATATAAATGTGTTCTGACAGCTGCTTTCTATAACCAAAGTATACTTATCTGCATGCAGAATTTTCTACTCAATGAGCCCATATATGACTCAGGAACTTTGAATGGTTTCAGCAACAAAGATAGATTATCAATGCAAATGCCAACCAGTAATTTACTATAAATAACAAAATATTGGCAAGTGCCTGTTTTGAAATCAACACTGATTATTTAGAGCTTTCAGAGAGACAATGTTACATTTCAGAAGAGCTCGCTGATTTAAAAAAAAAAAAAAAGAATTATACAAAGGGAGAAGACGGCCTTGATCAAACACATGTTTTTCAGATTTATTGGTGATTAACATGTCAGGTACTCTCTTTTGGATGACATTCCCTTACACCATGGCTAGAAGCTGACAAGATGAACACTGTTACAGTAATAACATGTCGTGAAGGATGTGGAATAATTTAGACATTTAGATTGTATGATCGAAGTCTGAGTAGATACAGTGATCCACTATAATTTAGGCATTGATGATTAAAGAGAATGATTTCCAAGTAAGAAGCTACATTTGTCACACTTTTTTCAGGAAGGGGCCCATGTAATTGATAGGCAATAGATTCAAGCAAAAGGTGTGGAAGTCAGCACAGCTTTAAAATAATGAAAAGAACCAACTGCCCTTTAGAATAGAATAAAGATGAACACCGGTAAAATTGAGACTAATTAAGAATAAAAATGAGTCACAAACAAAATGGTACTAAATCAAACTCACTTTAGGTCTGAAAAATCATAGTTACTTATTTTTCTCTCTTAAGGATTTTACAATTAGCCACATGTTCCTTTGGCTGGCCTTCTTCTCTAAGTAGATCAGTCGCTGACAGAGGCACCTAAGGCAGTATTGGAAACAGGACACCATCAGGAAAGCCAAAGTCTAAATGTTAATATCGCTCCACTAATGAGGATCTTCTCTGGGCCAAAGGAAAAGTTCTACAAAGAAAGGAAGAGGAAGAAGCGTGCAAGGCAGGAAAGAAATGAAGGAGATTCTCTGTGTGTATTCAGGTTGCATAAAAATTTAAGCTCAATTGATTGTCCGTATTCACTGAAAACTACCAAGCCATTCTCAGACAAGGATGACAATTAACTACTGTAAATATTTATAGTGCAAGTGGGCGTTGAAAACTGAGAACACATGGACACAGGGAGGGGAACAACACACACCGGGACCTGTCGGGAGGTGGGGGCAAGGAGAGGGAGAGCATTAGGACAAAAATACCTAACGCACGCAGTGCTTAAAATCTAGATAATGGGTTGATAGGTGCAGCAAGCCACCATGGCACACGTATACCTACATAACAAACCTGTACATTCTGCACATGTATCCCGGAACATAAAGTAAATTTTTTTTTTAAAAAAAGGTGAAAAACCTCTGCAACAAAAACTACAAAATACTAAAAAACAAAACCTAGATGATGGGTTGATAAGTGCCGCAAACCACCATGGCACACATATACCTACGGAACAAACCTGCACATTTTGCATATGTATCCCAGAACTTAAAGTAAAATAAAAATTTTAAAAAATTCATAGTGCACGTCACTGTAGCAAAAATACTGAATCTCTACTCTTCAAATGGGGACAGAAGTAACTTTATAAACAGCCAAAGAAAATGCCATGACTGGCCGATTAGAGTGAGAATTAGACGAAGGGGAAAGAGAAAAATAATAATAGCAGGCTTTTTTACTTGAAGTCTAGGTTACTTGAGAATCATATTGAACTGTTATGTTCCAGATACTGTCATTGTCCATGGTCTGTAGTTACCACATAAACTATGTTTGAGGCATTCTTGGGAGAGAAAAAGGAAGACACTGTATTGTTCCATCATGTAGTTCTTGAAGTACTGCCTGTACGAATGTGGAGATATGTATGAAGTTACAATCTGTAGTATTCAGACTTTTTTTCTTTTTCATAGAAAATCAGATGTTTTGGGGCTCTCTGCTGAAAGAATGGAGAAGGAAGAGTCATATTTAGTGCTGATTAATAGCTTTTTTTCTTCCCCTCCCCATTTTCCTTCTCCCTCCTTTCAACTGTTAAGATATAATTTTGGGTAGATCATCTATGGTCTCATGTAATGCACAGCTCATCCAAGTAAGAATAACAGCATGGAGACTACATTCTAAAACGGCTGCTGCCCAGCTGTTATTTCCACTCTGGTCACCAGGACCTTGGTGAAACAATATTTTAGGGTTCACCAGAGTCAGCTATGTGCCATTACGGTGTTTCCTTAACTTCAGACTCCATAAAGACAAGGAAAAATATGAGGATGGATGGACACCCATGGTAGAATGAAAAAATACATATAATTCCCAAATAGTTACTGTAAACAAAATATTGAAATACATATGAGCTATATATGTTTAAGCTATAAGCTTATCCAACTACAAATACCATGTGGTGTTCCATTAATTCTCATGTAGAGCTACAAGAGCCTGGGGTTGTATTCCAGCCATGTAATTACCACCTTTGGAGGCTATCTTTATTACTCACAATCTTGTTACTATAAAGTTCCATTACTACACCCACTAGTGTTTGATAAAAAATACCTTGACCCTTCTGCAACCACATGGATTTCTTGAATGTTTTTAATTGATGCTTAATGTCTATCACATGTAAGAACTATACTGTGATTTCTTTAGCCATTTAATATGGTTTGGCTGTGTCCCCATCCAAATCTCATCTTGAATTCCCATGTGCTGTGAAAAGAACCTGGTGGGAGGTAATAGAATCATCGGGGCAGGTCTTCCCTGTGTTGTTCTTGTGATAGTGAATAAGTCTCATGAGATCTGACGGTTTTATGAGGGGGAGTTTCCCTGTACAAACTCTCTCTCCCTTTGCCTGCTGCCATCCACGTAAGATGTGACTTGCTCCCCAATGCCTTCCACCATGATTATGAGGCCTCCCCAGCCATGTGGAACTGTAAGTCCATTAAAACTCTTTCTCTTGTAAATTTCCCATTCTCAGGCATGTCTTTATTAGTAGCATGAAAATGAATTAATACAGCAAATTGGTACCACTAGAGTGGGGCACTGCTCCAGACCCCAGATTGGTACATGAATTGACAGCTTACACAGTGTGCTTGGAAAAGCCACAGACACTCAATGCCAGCCCATGAAAGTAGTCAGGAGAGGGGCTATACCCTGCAAAGCCACAGGGGCAGAGCTGCTCAAGGCTTTGGGAGCCTACCTCTTGCATCAGTATGCCTGAAAATGTAGAAGCAAATTTGGAACTGGGTAACAAGTAGAGGATGGAAGAGTTTGGAGGGCTGAGAAGAAGACAGGAAGATGTGGGAAAGTTTGGAACTCCCTAGAAACTTGTTGAGTGGCTTTGACTGAAATGCTGATAATAATATGGACAATGAAATCCAGGTTGAGGTAGTCTCAGATGGAAATAAGGAAATTGTTTGACCCGGAGCAAAGGTGACTCTTGTTTTGTTTTAATAGAGACTGACAGCATTTTACCCCTGTGAAGGGGTGGCCTGCCCCTCCACACCTGTGAGTATATCTCATCAGGTGGGACAAGAGACTGAAAAAAGAAATAAGACACAGAGACAAAGTACAGAGAAAGAACAGTGGGCCCAGGGAACCGGCACTCAGTATATGGAGGACCTGCACTGGCACCAGACTCTGAGTTCCCTCAGTTTTTATTGGTTACTATTTTCACTATCTCAGCAAGAGGAATGCAGTAGGAGAGCAGGGTGATAATAGGGAGAAGGTCAGCAAGAAAATATGTAAGCAAATCTGTGTCACAAATAAGTTCAAGATGAGGTACTATGCCTGGATGTGCACCTAGGCCAGATTTCTATTTCTCTCTGCCCAAACATCTCAGTGGAATAAAGAATAATAAAGCAACATTGCTGCCAACATGTCTCACCTCCCACCATAGGGTGTTTTTTCTCCTATCTCAAAATTGAACAAATGTACAATTGGGTTTCATACCAAGACATTCAGTTCCCAGGGGTAGGCAGGCCACAGTGGCCTTCCTCTATCTCAACTGCAAGAGGCTTTCCTCTTTTACTAATCCTCCTCAGCACAGACCCTTCACAGGTGTCAGGCTGGGGAATGGGCAGGTCTTTCCCATCCCACAAGGCCATATTTCAGACTATTACATGGGGAGAAACCTTGGACAATACCTGGCTTTCCAGAGCAGATGTCCCTGAGGCTTTCCACAGTGCATTGTGCCCCTGGTTTATCAAGACTAGAGAATGGCGATGACTTTTACCAAGCACACTGCTTGTAAATATTTTGCTAACAAGGCACATCCTGCACAGCCCTAGGTCCATTAAACCTTGATTCCATACAACACATGTTTTTGTGAGCTCAAGGTTGGGGCAAAGAGGTTGGGGGAAAGTTACAGATTAACAGCATCTCAGGGCAACACAATTGTTCAGGGTACAGGTCAAAATGGAATTTCTTATGTCTTCCCTTTCTACACGGTAACAGTCTGGTCTGTCTTTCTTTTCCCTACACCCCTGCCCTAGAGATTTGTCAAAATTTGAACTTGAGAGAGATGATTTAGGGTATCAGGCAGAAGAAATTTTTAAGCAGCAAAACATTCAAGATGTGACTTGGGTGCTCTTAAAGACATTCAGTTTTAAAAGGGAAATAGAACATAAAAGTTTGGAAAATTTGCAGCCTGACAATGTGATAGAAAAGAAAATCCCATTTTCTCAGGAGAAATTCAAGCCAACTGCAGAAATTTTCGTAAGGAGGAACTGAATGTTAATCCCCCAAACAATGGAGAAAATGCCTCCAGGGTACGTCAGAGACCTTTGCAGCAGCCCCTCCCATCATAGGCCCAGAGGCTTAGGAGGAAAAAATGGTTTTGTGGTCCAGGACCAGGGTCCCTCTGCTGTATGCAGTCTAGGGACTTGGTGCTCTGCATCCAAGTTGCTCCAGTTGAAACTAAAAAGGGCAAAGGTACAGTCTGGACTGTTTCTTCAGAGGGTGGAAGCCCCAAGCCTTGACAGCATCCATATAGTGTGGAGCCTGTGAATGCACAGAAGTCAAGAATTGAGGTTTGGGAACCTCTGTCTAGATTTCAGAAGATATATGGAAATGCCTGGATGCCCAAGCAGAAGTTTGCTGGGGTAGGAGTGGGGAGGTGGGGGTTAAGGAGAACCTCTGCTAGGGCAATGTGGGAGGGAAATGTAGGGTCAAAACTCCCACACAGAGTCCCTACTAGGGCATTGCCTAGTAGAGCTGTAAGAAGAGGGCCACGGTCCTTCAGATCCCAGAATGGTAGATCCATCTACAGCTTGCACCGTGTGCCTGGAAAACTCACAGACACTCAACGCCAGCCCATGAAAATAGTCAGGAGAGGGGCTATACCCTCCAAAACCACAGGGGCAGAGCTACCCAAGGCTTTGGGAGCCTACCTCTTGCATCAGTGTGGCCTGGATGTGAGACATGGAGTCAAAGGAGATCATTTTGGAGCTTTAAGATGTGACTGCTCCATTGGATTTTGAACTTGCATGGGGCCTGTAGCCCCTTTGCTTTGCCCAATTTCTCCAATTTGGATTGACTGTAATAACCCAATGCCTGCATCCCCATTGTATCTAGGAAGTAACTAACTTGCTTTTGATTTTACAGGCTCGTAGGTGGAAGGCACTGTGGACTTTTGAGTTAATACTGAAATGAATTAAGACTTTGGGGGACTATCGGGAAGAGATGATTGGTTTTGAAATGTGACAACATGTGATCTGTGAGGGGCCAGGGGTGGAATGATAAGGTTTGGCTCTGTCCCCACCCACATCTCATCTTGAATTGCCATGTGTTGTGAGAGGGACCTCGTGGGAGGTAATTGAATCATAGGGGCAGGTCTTTCCAGTGCTGTTTTCATGACAGTGGATCAGTCTCATGAGATTTGATGGTTTTATAAGGGAGAGTTTCCCTACACAATCTCTCTCCCTTTGCCTGCTGCAACTAACATAAGAGGAGGTGACTTGCTCCTCCTTGACTTCTTTTACGATTGTGAGGCCTCCCCAGCCATGTGGAACTGTATGTCCATTAAACCTCTTTCTTTTGTAGATTGCCCAGTCTCGGGCATGTCTTTATCAGCAGCGTGAAAGTGGACGAACGCACCATTATTCACTCTTACTCCTTCGACAGATAATTGTAAATTCTCTTGCATGTGCTGTGCATAGTAACTCTTAGATCTTAACCTGAAAGAGCTAAAAATTGACTGGGAGACAGACAAAAAGTTTAGGAAGAGGGGCTCACAGACATGTCAGTGGGTAAGAAAAAGATGAGAAAATTGTGGCATTCTAGACAGTAATCCCTCTCTTTTTTTTGTGACTCAAAAGAATGAATTGAATGAAGAGAAAACTACAGATTTAGGAGCTACTTGGAAGATGATAGGACAAAACTCATATTGTACTTTTAGCTAATAAAGTCAGACTTTAGAGCCAATGCCTGTTCTATCTATATTCTGTCTCTCCAGAATTACGAACTTGATTATTCTAAAAGGGAACTTCATCTTTCTTGTAAATTTTATTAATTTTTTGAGGCTTAGGATTAATACTTTTAATTCCATATTTAGAATACCATTTTTAAAAATAAGAACACACATAAATATAATATTAATTTTCAAACCAAAGACAATTTTTAAGGAGGTATATTTTATATTGGGACTATTAATTCTTTAAATTAGTTATTGGTATTTAATTTCCTGTTTAGAATAAAACTCACATTACAAATTGAAAGTAGACCAACATTTTCCCTGAAAGTTTAGATATTACATAAATTTTTTCTCTTCAAAATATATTGTCTAGTCTAGTGATTTTCTTTTCTTTCTTTTTTTGAGATGGAGTCTCATTCTGTTGTCCAGGCTGGAGTGCAGTGGCGTGATCTCAGCTCACTGCAACCTCCGCCTCCTGGTTTCAAGTGATTCTGCTGCCTCAGCCTCCCGAGTAGCTGGGACTACAGATGTGTGCCACCATGCCTGGCTAATTTTTGTATTTTTAGTAGTGACGGTTTCACTATGTTGGCCAGGCTGGTCTTGAACTCCTTACCTCAGGTGATCCGCCCATCTTGGCTTCCCAAAGTCCTGGGGTTACAGGCACGAGCCACTGTGCCAGGCCCCAGTCTAGCGATTTTCAAAATTGTTTATACTTAGGAATCCTTAGGCAAGTTTCCAATTTCTATGGGCATCACTTTTCTTATTTCCAGAAAGTGATTCAAAAGATAAACTCTGAAGTTACTTCAAATCCTAAAAATATATATTTCTAAGTTTATTCTAACAGCAATGTCCTATGAACAAATCAGTAAAATAAAACTATGATCTAGTCCAAATTCTTCTCAGGAACTACAAGGTATAAATACTTTGGGGGAAGAAAGTATTGGGGAAACGAGGAGAATTAAGGCAATGGAAGTGCTTCTGGTGTTTCCTGACCAAGAAAACCAAACATTCTGAATTCTTTGCCTGACTGAAAGAAAACAAGCCAGGGGTCCAAGAATGGCTGGATTCCCAAGAACTTTGGTTTCAAAAGTTGCTAAGCCTTGGCAGCCTTCTAATATTTTGTGGGGAGAAATGGCAGTACCTATGGGAGAAAATCATGCTGCTGAGCTACCAATGGGAAAGGGGGACTGGTGGCTTTGAACACATCTTCCTTGATGGCTTAACTGTATTAAAACCACTTCCCACTTCCTTCCTCTTGGTCCTTAGCAGGAGTGGCTGGGCTCGGCCCTAGGGTGGGTTGAAATTTGCTCTTGGATGGTGAGTTTCCATCTTGGTAGATGTTTTAAGTGAATTTCTGATGAACTGAATAAGTGAGGTCTTTGACCTTATAGATGACATTTGAGAGACATCTCTTTTATTATTTACTTTAGTTGCTGCTTAGTGAGAACAAATAAAAATCAAGGACAGTGTTGAGGAGGAGGATGAGTTTGGCACTTGGAGAATGACAGTGCACATTAAAGGCATTGAGAAACCCTACAGAGCAAACTTCTCTAAAGCACGATGGTTGAACAAGAATATTTTGCTACAGAGACCTTTATTTTCTCCACTCAAACACCTGTTAACATTCCATGAAATTCACTTTATGAAATTCTTGAATGGACTTTGTTGAGATAACAAGCAAGATTAGTTCAAGCTACTAATAACTCTAAGGTTACTGAAACAGCCTGAGTCAATCAGTTCAGAAAGAAAATGTTTTTCATTCCAGAATCTAGGAGCCAGGTATCTCCTGAGGAGTCGAGAAAGTCTTCACTTTTGAGAGAACATAGGATGACTTGGGGCCGGTGAGAGAAAAAACTTAAACAAGACAGACCCTCCTTGTTCAGCTGGACGATCGGCAGTCATCATGGGATGAGATATAATGCTTCTTTTTCCTATTTTCTCCCTTGATAAAGAGAAGTTACTTAGAAGCATTAAGACCAACTGTGTACTAAGCAGAGACTGTGCTGGGCAGTATTTGCTCTGCTTCTTGGACTGAGAACCCTTCTTCACAGAACACTTTACTGGATGTTGGTCTGGAGAACACTCTTTGGAAAGTGTGGTTCTGTTCATTCTATGATCTCTCTTCCTGAATGTAACTGGGCCTATATATCCCTTATAATGTGCCATGGATCCCCTGCTCCGGGCCAACTATCTTCAAGTTTTCCTTAGCCAACTCCCATCCATAGGCAGGCTCTAGTTCTTTTGGGAAAACAGGTTTCATTTCTCACCTATGGTTGAAAGTCAGCATCAAAGTGCAGCATGTGTTAATGGCCAGATCACCATTGTGACTTTCCTCTAAAACCATCTCCTGCCTGCTTGGATGGTAGTTGCCTGTCTTCCTCAAGAATAATAACAGAGTTGTTCTACCATGAGAGCCTGCTTCAATTCTCCATTGCCACTTCCTTTCTCCTCCCTTTTGATGTTGAGACTGTCCATTGGTACCAAATATGGCTTTGATTATTGAGAACCACGTACGTTCTCTGTTGGGCTGTGGTCACAGTTCCTTTCACTTATCCTAGGTGAAAATCAAGGTAACTGTGAGATAGGATCATCTCAGAGGAGGTTATAATGTTGATATTTTACATTTTGACTAGTATACTCTACATTCGGGGAAATAAATACTCACATCTTAGGGGTATATAACTAATATAGCATTTCCCCTTCACCCCAAAGCTTTAGTGTCATTTATATATCTAGATATCTATTTTCTCTTTGATAAATTATATTTCTTTTCTTGTTTGTTTGATGACAAAGCCTACTTCATTTACTCTGTTTTTCATAAATGTACTCATCATTTATTGTATACTATGTATAATGTGCTGAATGTCAAAGAAAAAAACTGATCTTTGCCCATGAGAATCTCAGAGTCTAGAAGAAATACATTATAAATAACCAACAAGAATGATAAGTAATAAAATCTAGATAGCACAATGTGAAGAGAAAAATCAGTGACTGAGTAGAAGAAAGAGGGAGGGAATTACTGATGTCCTCAACATGAAGAAACATGAAGAAAATAGTAAAACTATTTCTTGACAGAGAAGTAGAAATTCTTCAAGTAAAGAAATGCCTGTTGGTTTGTATGTGTTTAGCAGGTGGGAGTAAGGCCAGGAAAAAGGAGGGAGAGTTGTTCTTTGGTGTGCTTCATACTGCTTGCTGATCTCAGCAGTGTTCATAGAGACAAACAGAGCCCAAAGAAGTGACTCGTTCTTAATATAATGAGTTTTTTTTTTTTTTTTTTTTTTTTGTAAAGAAAGAGAGTTGGCTTGATGTGAAGCTGGCCATGCCACACTGGATACAAAGTATTTTACTCAAATCGGTCTCCTCAAAGGCTCACAGGCTACAGTTTTTATGGACAATTTGGTGGGCAGAGGCTAGGAAATGGGTGCTGCTGCCTGGGGATGAAATGATAACCATGTGGAAAATGGTCCTTATGTACTGAGTCTCTCTCCGGGTGGGGCCACAGGAGAAACTGAGTCATGAGTCACAAGTGTCTGGGTGGGGTCAGTCCCAAAGATATCCCCAAAAACCAATCTTAGTTCTTTAACAGTGATGTTGCCTACAGTAGTAATTGGGGAAGTCCCAAATCTTGTGACCCCGGCCACATGACTCCTTAGCAGTAAGGGATTATATAAACTATGCCTACATTTTAGCAGAATTCAGGTCTCTCTCATAATCCTAACCTTGTTGTCTTTCATTAGTTTTACAAAGGTGGCTGAGTTTTGGGAAGGGCTATTGTCATCTTTTCTTTAAACTATAAACTAAATTTCTCCCAAAGTCAGCTCAGTCTATGCCCAAAAATGAACTAGTATAACTTGGAGGTTAGAAGCAAGATGGAGTCAACTATGTCAGATTCTTCTTGCTCTAATGACTCTTCTTTACCACTAAAGCCCTCTGCAGTGCTTTGTCCTTGTTCTGAATATTATGAGTTCATAAGAAAAGACAGGACAATGTAAAATTAAACCTCTTTGCATAATTAAAAAAAAGTGTTTTGGTAAAGCCAGAAGCACTCATTTCCCAAAGAAAATGTGAGTAGTATTTAACAAGCTGCTTAGTTCATCAGAATTACTCCATTGTTATTTTACAGTCTTGCTGAACTGGAAAGCCCACTGCCACATTGGAGCCAGGCTACACTGAAACATTTATTGGAGCTTTAAAACTTGGTTTACAAAAAGCAAATGTTCAGTATATCGTATATTAGAAAATAGCAGCAAATCTTGGTGGGATGCATGGGAACGGGACTGATACGAAAATGAGGATACTTTTGCAGTTAAAAAACAGTGGCTGCACTCATTCTTTGAGACTTGACAGTATTTGAAGCTATTAAGAGCTACTCAATCAAACTTGCTTTGTATATATTATCAAAAATACTTAACTAAAGAATTCCTGTTGGCAAACTGCCAAAGCTTAGCCTCTGCAAAAAGGCCAGATACAATCATAATTAAACTATGCAGTTCTGTGCCTGGCTTTGTAAATGATCAGATATATGCTAAGTATCTGATTTAGTAAATGACAAAGACAAGCACAGGGATGCACGAGCAATCGGGCAGGACAATTAAGTTGGCCTAACTGGCTTTGTCTTCTCCTTCTGCTGCTGGTATTGCTGCCTTCCTTCTTACTCTGGGACAACTCTGGTTTACCAGAGGAGTAAGATCTGTATTCTCAGGGACACGCAACCAAATTGTAGGGTGGTTTTATTTATTGGATCAACTGTCACATATTTTGTCTATCTTTTATTTTATTATTATTTTTTTCTGAGATAGGATCTCACTCTGATTGCCCAGGGTGGGGTGCAGTGGCCTGATTTCAGCTCACTGAAGCCCTGACCTCCTGGGCTCAGGTGATTCTCCCACCTCCACCTCCCAAGTGGCTGGGACTACAGGTGCACGCCACCACACTTGGCTAATTTTTTTGTATTTTTAGTAGAGATGGCATTTCACCATGTTGGCCAGACTGGTCTCAAACTCCTAGACTTAAGCAATCCACCTACCTTGGCATCCCCAGAATGTTGGGATTACAGGTGTAAGCAACCATGCATAGCCTTTTATCTATCTTTTAGAAACCTAGGAATAATATTGGGGGACTGGATGATTGAGACAGTAATTTACAACTCTTTGGAACCCGAAATACTTTACAATGTAAGGGGTTCCTAAGAATTGCATTACCACTTTCAAACTTGTAGATGTGATATCCAGGAGGTATTCTGCCCCTGGGGTTTGCAGGTCTGTGGGAAGATGTGACAGATGATCCAATAGGTAAAATCGCCCTACAATTTTGTTGTATGTCCCTGAGAATACAGATCTTCCTCCCTTCGTAAACCAGGATTGTCCCAGAGTAAGAAGGAAGGCAGTAACAACAGCAACAGAAGGAGAAGACAAAGTTAAAAGCATAGATAGATAGGACAGGGGTTGACAACCCCTACCTAAGTCAAAGAGGCCAAAAACACCACTCCTGAAAGATGGAAGATGCACAAAGACACAAAGGAAGAGGGTGACCCTAGACAAGAAAAGGGACAAGTCATAGGAGATGTGGTACTGGGGAGAAGCAACTGGGGTCTGGGTACCCTGGGCCTGGGGAAGTGAGCAATGCAGAGTCTGTGAGTCTGGAGAGCAAGAGTCAAGAATCCAGGCTGGGAGCTTGGGAGCAAAGCAGGTAAGAAGTCCATACTGAATAGCAGGAAGGGCGGGCAAATATAGAAATGGTGATTTTAAGAACTTTGACTGTTATTTGGAATGAGATGGGAAGATAAGAGCTTAGGACAATGAAGGGACATGGCCTGACTTGCTTAAAAAGGATCATTCTGGCTGCCATTTTCAGGAAATTTATGTTGAAAAATGTCTATCAAATGTTAGAAGCGGAGGGACAATTAAGGAAGCTTTGGTAATAACCCGGTGCAAGATGATGGTGGCTTGGACCACATAGGAGAGGCGGGGATGATAACAAGAGACTACCTTCTGGACATGTTTGAAGGTAGAGCTAGTATCATATTCTGACAAACTGTGAGAAAAAGAGAGAGTGGGGGAGAAGACGACAATAAAATATTAGTCTAAGCAAATATGAGGTTGGAGTTGCTGTTTACTGAGAATTTGAGAGAAAAAACAAATTTGTTTATGGATGTGCCAAGTTTGGGATATTATTATACTTCCAAGTGGCAACACCAAAGAGACAGCAAGATAGTCTGATCAGGAAGTCAAGAGAGAGAGAGATCTGAGCTATAGGTGTAATTTGGGAAATAACTATTTTATAACTAAAAGAGTAAAACTGGATTGTTTGAAACACAAAGAATAAACCCTTGAGGTGCCCTTCTCTCTTCCTCGGCGCTGCCTACGGAGGTGGCAGCCATCTCCTCCTCGGCATCATGGCCGCCCTCAGACCCCTTGTGAAGCCCAAGATCATCAAAAAAAGAACCAAGAAGTTTATCCGGCACCAGTCAGACCGATATGTCAAAATTAAGCGTAACTGGCGGAAACCCAGAGGCATTGGCAACAGGGTTCGTAGAAGATTCAAGGACCAGATCTTGATGCCCAACATTGGTTATGGGAGCAACAAAAAAACAAAGCACATGCTGCCCAGTGGATTCCGGAAGTTCCTGGTCCACAACGTCAAGGAGCTGGAAGTGCTGCTGATGTGCAACAAATCTTACTCTGCCGAGATTGCTCACAATGTTTCCTCCAAGAACCGCAAAGCCATTGTGGAAAGAGCTGCCCAGCTGGCCATCAGAGTCACCAACCCCAATGCCAGGCTGCACAGTGAAGAAAATGAGTAGACAGCTCGTGTGCACGTTTTCTGTTTAAATAAATGTAAAAACTGCAACAAAAAAAAAAGAATAAACCCTTGAGGTGACGGGTACCCTATTGACTCTGATGTGATTATTATGCATTGCATGCCTGTATCAAAATATCTCAGGTATCCCATAAACATGTACATCTACTCTATACCTATAAAAATTAAGAATTAAAAAAGAAAATTACCTATTTTGTAGATAGTATTTAAATCTATGAAAATGAGTGAGATCACCAAGAGAATAAGCAAAGATAAAGGAGAAGAAAAAACACAACAAAGACTGAAGCTTGGACAAAGTATCCTAATGCTTAGAGGCTGAGGGATAAGTAGGAACTCACAGATGAGATGGACAAAGACCTGCCATGAAGGTAGTTGGAAAATAAAGACACTGTGGGGATCTGGACTTCAAGAGAAGAAAGAACCTCAATAAGATGGGGCAGATCAGTGAGTAGAGTGGAGTCAACAGGATGAGTGAGAGGAGGCCTGAGCCTGATGGTCAGTGAGCAGGAAGGACACTGACTAGAACAGTGTTGGTGGAAGAGTGGAGGGGCAAACCCGGGTAGGGAGAAGTCAAGAGACAATGGGAAGAGAGAAATGGAAAACAGAAATACACGAAACTCCTTCATGAGGGTTCTGGATGTAACCAGATATAAGGAAAAGTATGCAAAATATTGAAGAGATCATGATAAAATGAAGTGGGAATAATTGATGTATTCATTAAGGATTCTCTAGAAACAGGCCCTGAAACAAACGTTTGAGTGCAAAGTAACTTATTTGGTAAGTGTAGAAAACACCAAAGGCAGGTGGAGTACGAAAAGCAAAAGCTTGCATTATCAAGCTAGCAACTGCTGTGGATCCCTGGAGCTTAATCTCATGGGCATATGCTGGGAACCAATATAAAGCACACACTTCAGAATGGCCCCACCCAGACATAGGAGCAGGGGTATTTATGCATAATTTCCCATTTGTCTTTGGTTGAGGGCAGCTGGGGGTAAGGTAGTGTTAATACCCAGCCAGTGTTAATACTCAGCCTGCCAAATGTGAGGGTAAAGTGGTCTTTCCATTTTGGGGGAAAGACTTCAAGCACAGATGCTTACTGGCAGTTGGAAATCCACCAGAATACATCAGTGTAACTGTCAAGGCAGGCACTCCCAGCACCTACTACAACTGATAATGGAAGAGAAAGAGGCATGATGGTTGTAGCCATGCAGGTCAATGGGAATGTCGTCTAGTGTGCAACTGGGAGGGCTGGCCTCAGATAGGAGCAGGGAAAGAACAAGAGGCACAAATGCATGTGAATAAGTCATGATGTGAGCCTGGAATGTTCTCTTTTGTTTACTTCTATTTTCTCGGTAGAGTAAAGAACTAAAGTCATCAGCTAACAATGAGGATTAGGGGGAACTGGTAGAGGTAGAGAGAAGAATGTATGAGTAGTCCTCTAGGAGTGGGGTAAGAACGTGGAGAGGGGCATGGAGCAGGGTTGCCAGGAAGCAACAGAGGCCCAGTGCAGGTTAGTGGACATGGTCGGGGGCTTGTGTACTTTATCCCAGACATGTTCAGCTGAAGTAGCTGCAATCTTTAAGTAAACAGAGAGTTAGTTTTCTGAGTTATAGTTTAGCCGATTAAGTACAATGACACAAGAGCTGTGCACAGAAGTGAAAATGATTTTTAATACTGCAGGGAAGTGAAAATATCAGGGCAGTTTGAGACAGTGCAGCGTTGGTCAGATCACTGGATTGTGAGTTCTCAGTGGTGAGTATTGTCACACCTCAGTGGTGTGAGGTGAGGAAAAACCCAACTGAGGTGTAGTAATAGAGGAAGTGAGCTATAAAGATAAGATGCTACTGGAAATGTGATCTTGAGGTTGAATTTATAGTGGGTGTCTTAGCCTATTTTTTTGTTGCTTATAGCAGAATACCTGAAATGGGGTAATTTATAAAGAAAAGGAATGCATGTCACATAGCTATGGAGGCAGAGAAGTCCAAGGTCAACAGGCTGCATCTGGTGAGGGTCTTTCCTGTTGGTGGAGACCCTCTGCAGATTCTTGGGGCACACAGGGCATCACATTGTGAGTGGGATGAGCATGCTAGCTCAGGTCTTTCTTCCTCTTCTTATAAAGCCAGTTCAGTTCCCATGATTGCCCACTATTTCATTAACCCCTTAAGTGATTAACCATGAATGGATTTCTCCACTCATGAGGACAAAGTTCTCATGACCCAGTCTCCTCTCAAAGGCCCCATTTCTCAATACCACCATATTGGGGATTAAATTTCCACATGAGATGTGGAGGGGACACATATTTAAACCATAGTGATGTGTTTAAGTGATAGGTAAGGGTAAATTGGGAATGTTGATGGGTATGAGTAACTGAAGTTGGGTAGAGAACATAAAGGAGATTATGCAATTGAGTGGCTAGGACGTGGGATCATCTGCTTGTATATTGAAATCACTGCTAATATTGAGAAGAGTGAGTCTAGAGAGTGGACAATGAACCCAGTCACTAAAATATTGAAGAGATGATCAGGAGTGACCTCTGGGGTTTACAAATGAACACCTGCAGGAGGGGTAGTGGGTGTTATCATCTGATGATGTAGGATTCAGAACTGGGGAAGTTTAAGGAGGGTAGGATAAACAATTCAGAAAGTTTTACAACATGGGTGTCATTGAGGATCTTGATAACAGCCAGTTAATGGGACGGTTAGGACAGAACCCAACAGGGGAAAACGGGAAGTGGCAAAGTAAAAACAGTGAATATAGATATGTTTTCAATAATGTTTGAAATAAAAGTGAAAAGAGAAATAGAGTAAGAGGTGGAAGAAAACATATGACAAGGGATTTTTAAGAGGCGTCATGGAGCAGGTTTCCTGGAAACTGTATCAAGATTGGTATTTGTTTATAGGTGGTTTCTTAGGAAGTTCTCTTAGCAGCAATTACTGTATGGAGGGACAGGAAGGAGAATTGGGCAGAGGGAGAATTTGAGTGGTGATGTAGCTACAACGGCAACTGAAGCAGATCAAAAAGCTCTGAGGCTACGATGGATCTCCAGATATATTTCAAATTGAGGCAAGAAAGTCAGGCATTTGTGTGCTGAATTGACCACTCATTGGATGTAGGCAGATCTTCAGCTCTTTCTGCCCTCCAGCTGAAGGAGATAAGTTTGTAGTTACATTCTTTCAAAGACACGGTGTCTAAATTTGTGATAAGTTGCTCTCAGCCTTTTATTATCCTTCTCCAAGTATCAAAATCCTCTAGTCAACTAATTGATTTCATAGACCTTGCAATTATGACTTCCTCCAACTTCTCAAACATCTGAGCTATTGTCCAAGCCAGTTTATCCCCTTCCAGCTGTTTCTCATGCCAGTCCACCACTAATAAAGTTTTTGGACAGTTTTACTAATGTGATATGTTACAGTCTATTGTAATGGGACTCAGCTGGCTGATAGGTGACCCAGTTCAAATAGTTTTAGAGACTGCTTCTTAGGACCACTGTCAAGGTTGAGCTCCCAGAAAGAAAATCAAGATGGAGATACGTGTGCAGTTTGCAAGGGAATTATGAAAGCAGGATTGAATAGAGGGAGGTGTTGAACTGAGATTAATTTGTGACAGAGCCTTCAGTTAATTCCAGAAAGAGCTCTGCAACTGTGATACTCTTTAAACCAGTAGATTTCAACTGGATGTGGTTTCCTTTTCTAGGGGACCTGTGGAAATGTCTGTAGACAATTTTGATTGATGTAAGTGGAGAGGGGTGCTGCTGATATCCAGTGAGGGAGGCCAGAGATGCTCCTCAGCATTCTCAGTGTGCAGGACAGCCCCTCCCAACAAAGAATTATCCAGCCCTAAATGCTGATAGTGTTGAGTTGGAGAAACTCTGATTTATAGACGTCTCTAATCAAAGCAAGGACCAGAGCCTCTGTACACTTTCAGTGGTTTGGGGTTGCCCCCAGGGAGAGGTAAAGTGTTGGACAAGGCAGCTGTCTCACCCTTAATGAAATTTCCAGTGTGAGATCCTCCTGTGAGTGTGGGCAGTTTATGCTCCTGGCAGCTAGGGGAATGCGGAACTCAGCCTCAAAGGGAAAGATCAGGGTGCATCATCTACTACATGATGACCATATGCTAATGGAATGATTTTTCTGTATCTATTTCTACCAGTTGCTGAGGGAGCCAGAAAGAACATGACCTCAGGTCTGGATTGTAGTGCACAAACGAAACTGAAGATTGCTGAACAGCCAAACAGGTTCAAAGTTAATTGTACATGAGATGTTTGGCTCTCCCTGAGCTGAGCAGTTGGCCAGACCTTCTACAGGTTTTGATGATACTGCTCTATACCAACTGAGCTCTGGGAAGCAACCCCTGCTGCAACTCTTACCGGTCTTTCTTACTGGGCCAGCATACAGGCAGCCAATCTGGGTTGAGTGGGTCCCAAGCAGGGATGATTAGCATGCCCTTCTGGCATTGTGCCTGGCTACCAAGCTTGGGCATTCCAAGGCATCCTGTGGTAGGTGCTTAGGAAGGTAATTAGACAAGCACAGCCTCCCTTTTCTCTGCCAGATCCACCAACTTACCTGCATCTGATTCCAGAGCCTACCTTCCCTCTGTTTTGATGCAGTACCTATTCTTGCTCCTAATCAAGACCAGTCCTTTCTCTTGTGTTTTAGGTTCCAGTCCTTCTCTTCAAGTAATTTGTTTCTATCCTATTATATTTTCCTTTCCTTTCTACTGGACTATTCCCATGAATATACAAAAATCACCTAATAGAGCCTGCTCATCCAAAAGCAAAAAACAACATAAACCTGTCTGTTTCTCTTCAACGCACTCCAGTCTTGTCCACCCTACTACACTGAAATGGCTTATAATGGGTCTCCTAACAGCTCACCATTCACACCTGCTGCCAAACCCATGGTCTACTCATTGAACTTGAAGAGTTGGTAGCATTTGACACGCTGGGCTGCTTCTTCCTTTCTGAAGCATTTTCCTCTTAGCTTTCCCAGTGCTCCATTCTTCTGTGTTTTTTCACACCTTATTAGCTGTTCCTTCTCAATCTTCTTTGCCAGTTCCCACTCCTCTGTGAGATGGCTAAATGCTGACACTTATTGGGGTCTGTCCTTGACTTTCTACAATATCTACATTTCCTTCCTAATTTCTCTTATATTGGGCCATAGCATTAAATACTGCCTTTGAGCTGAACACTCTCAAATTGATACAGCCAGCAACATTCCCTCTTGATACCCGAATCATCAATTCAACTTCTGACTAAACAGCTCTGCTTTGTGTCTGATGGTTCTCTCAATGTTAGTAGTCCCAAACAGAGTTTGGACACAAAACTCCCTTCCAGACAACACCCTACAGTGCTTCTCCTTCACCTTCCCAGCTACTTTCTACCCTCTGCTCAAGTAAAAAAAAAACCTAAACATAATCTTAGATGTTCCACTTTTCTTTTCTTTTCTTTCTTTTTTTTGAGAGACAAAGTCTTGCTCCATTGCCCAGACTGGAGGGCAGAGGTGTGATCATAGTTCACTGCAGCCTCAACTTTCTGGGCTCAAGTGACCTGCCTCAACCTCCAGAGTAGCTGGGACTACAGGCACACGCCACTATGCCAGGCTCATTTTTTAAAGTTTTTGCTAAGATGGTGTCTTGCTATGTTGTCCAGGCTAGCCTCAAGTGACCTCCTGCCTTGGCCTCCCCCAATGCTGGGATTATAGGCTTGAGCCACCACACTGTTCTGATTTTCCTCTTTTCTCCTACAACACAACCAGGTGAGTTTTGTTGACTCTACCCCTCAAATGCATCTTTAATCGGATCATATTTTACTTCTCTACTGCTGTTATTGTGTTAATTGAAGTCAAACTTTGTTTACCTATTCTACTAGCATGGAGACTTCTTAGCAGGTCTCTGGCTTTCCAATTGTCTCCCCATTCTCCACACTAAATCCTGATGATCTTTAAAAAATATCAACTAGATCAAATAACTTCCCTACTAAAAATCGACCTATTTTGTATTGTAATTAAAATAAAATTCAGAATGAATTTTTTCATTCTCACAAAACACTGTATAATCTGACCATTGTCCCTTCTTCCACAAATCTGTAAAGTTTGCATTTATTCACAACATTCTGGCCATGCTGGCTACAGTGAATTAGAAGAAGTTTCTTAATTTTTCACTCCCTCCTTCTGTCACGTGACCTTGCAATGCACAAAAGTGGGCCAAGCATCTCCCTCCTGCATTGGATTTGCATTGGGCCATGTGTCTTTATTTTGTTTGTGATGCTCATGGAATTTTCAAATGTGCTTATGAGGGTTGGCTTGGCATCTCTCAGCTCTATGGCCAGCCATGGAAGACCATGCTGTAGCATGATCTTAGCCTGGGCTCCAGAAGGACTTGTGGGGGAAACTTGACCTGAATTCTAGGCCAAGCACAGATCATCCATAAACCTCAGTTAAAGTGGCCCCAAGTGATCTACAGAACTGTGAGCAAATACAAAAAGAAGTACAATTGCTTGTATCTTAAGCCACTGAGTTGTTGGACAATCTGTTACATAACATGATAGCAGTAGCTGACTGATACCCTGGTTCCCTTTCTGGCCTTGGAATATACCTAGCTCATTCTAGTCTCAGGAACTTTGTATTTTCTTTTCTCTGGAATATGGTGCCCCCAAAGTCCCACTTAGCTATATCCTCTTCATTGTTCAAGTCTCAGCACAAATTTCATATCCACAGAAATACATTCTGTGATCATTCCAGCTAACGCAGCCACTGCCACAAAACCCAGCTCCTATATACCATTATCTTGTTTTATTTTCTTCCTGCCTTTTGTCACTACCTGAAACTATTTATTTGTATGTGAACCTGCTTATTGTCTGTCTCCACTCATGATGATTCTATCTCCATGGGAGCAGGGGCTGCGTCTACTTTATTCACTGCTGTATCTTTAGGACTTGAAACTGTTGAACAGATGAACGCATTCTGATGTGTGTACTGCACCATGCTCCGCCATATGCAGGTGGACTGTAAGTACCAGTGACGAGACCCACTGGCTTTTGTCCTGGTGTGGAGTCATGACTGGAAGATAGTCAACTAGCCAGAGACTACATTTCCCAGACTCCTTTGCATCCAGATTTGGCCATTGAATTTGTTCTCACCAGTGGAATGTGAGCAGATGTGATATGGTATGACCATCCTATTCATGTTTTGTGCCTTCTGCTAGTGTGTGTGAGTGATGTTATGGTTGGTGGAGCTATAAAGTGTAAGAAGCCTGGATCCCTGAATTACTGTGAGGATAATAATCTCTAATGAACTGATAGTATGTGTTTGGATGATTTTATGAGCCAGGAATAAATTTCTATTGTGTGAAGCCAGGTCACTAAAATGTGGAGGTTTTTTGTTGTTACAGGAGTTGACTTTACTTCAACTAAGCCAATGATATGGTTTGGATCTGTGTCCACACCCAAATCACATGTCAAGATGTAATCCCCAATGCTGGAGCTGGGGCCTGGTGGGAGGTGATTATATCATGGGGGTGGTTTCTAATGTTTTATCACCATCCCCCTAGTGCTGTTCTCATGATAGAGTTCTCAAGAAATCTGTTCATTTAAAAGCATGTGGCACCTCCCCGACAACCCCCTCTTCCTCCTGCTCTGACCATGTAAAGATGTTCCTGCTTCCCCTCCACCTTCCGCCATGATTGTAAGTTTCCTGAGGCCTCCCCAGCCATGCTTCCTGTACAACCTGTGAAACTAGGAGCCAATTAAACCTCATTTCTTTATAAATTACTCAGTCTCAGGTATTTCTTTATAGCAGTATGAGACCAGACTAATACAGGCAATAACCCATGCTTACATCATCCCAGACTCCTCATTTGTTTCTTGTTTATGTTTATGCAGATTTTTATCATCTTGTAGAAATTTTTCTCATCCCTCTCCCTATTAGGCAACCAGCAGGAACTTCTTATAGCTTCTCAGATATCTTGAGCAATACTCTTAATGCCTTGCTTTTAATTTGCTGTCTTCTAAGAATCCAGATAGTTAAGCATACTACAACTCTGAATACATGCTATCGCATTCTGAGCGAAGTACATACATTTTGTGATGCTGATTTGGGCTATTATGGGATATTGGGTGGTTTATTCTCTGACAAAGGATAATCGCCTGATGAAGGAGGGGTAATAAAAAGATGTGGAATTATGTGTTAAATGTAGAGTCATGGATGATGTTTGCAACTGTTTGGAAAGTGTATGACTATTGCAATATTTAAAAGTAGAGCAAACGGCTACTTTTTCCCCAGAGCTTGGAAGGAACCTTGGTGAGGAGATAAAATTTCAAAAAGCTTAGCTATATGTTCTTTCTATCTATCTATCTATCTATCTATCTATCTATCTATCTATCTATCTCACGTTTGCAATCTATCTATCTAATCATCTATCTCACGTTTGCTATCTATCATCTGTCTCACGTTTGCTATGCTCTAAGCACAGCGCATGCTTATATACTTACATATGTCCCCATCCTACTACATTATTTGTTTATACTTTTTAAAATGTTTAAATTAAATATCTAGCCATTTATTATTATGATAGTAATAAAGGTTTATGTTGCATAATAAATATTTATTTTGAAATCTAGTTCAATTTCACAGATGTCAAAAGATGTTTCACTCTCTGTTAAAACACATACACTCTCCACTGAAAGCTGGGCTTGGTCCAAAACCAGGGTAGTAAGTGAAGGTATGATATTGGTGATAGACATTAGTGAGAAATATCAGAAGCTTTACAAACAGACCTGCTTCCAATCTTGCTGTGCATCATTATGGAATTTACTCAGCTTCTCTGAGCTTTGATATCCTTATCCATAAAATGGAGTCTAGAAGTGCTGCCTGATAAAGCTGTGAGCATCAAATGAGACATGAAAAGTGCGTAATTCAAAACAGCACAGAGGTGATAATAAAATAAAATTAGACCGTGTTTTTTATTCTCCTTTATTTTTACATATTAATTAATAATATACAGAATCAGTGTTTGGTATGTGGGACATAATAATTTATACCTTTATTTTTTGTTTTCTATAAATATTAATTTTGCCCAGAATTCAACTTTATATTTTGATAATAAATCTGTATTGATTAAAACCAGTATTTCTTCATTTAGATGATAACTTGAATGCATTTAAACACAACTCTACAACTGGGCTACTATTTTCCACTTTAATTGCAGTGACAGAATATGCAAATTAACCATATTCTGAAATATAAAAATAACTAAAGATAAGCAGGTGATTCAGATTTTTGAAGGCAACCAAGTGTACTCAAGAGAGAAGAATTCAAAATAAATGTGAAAAAGCTAAAAGCAGAAGCTCTTATCATACAATGGTCTGGTTCATTTTTTCCTTTCATAAACTAATATTTCTTCCTAATTTTTTTTTTTTTTTTGGTACTTTTGTTAAACCAGGGATTCCAGCTTTGAATGTTTCCCAAGACGCATTCCACGGGAAAGTTTATTTTGTCTACAGTATCCCCAAGGAAGCTTGTGGTTAATGATGTGCTCCTGCGTGCGCCTGAGCCAAGGGGACCAGACGAACAGAAGAGGTGCCCTGATTGGCTCTTGGGATTATGGCTTTATTAACGGGCTCTGACAGCCTGTCTGTCACCAACGCCAAGCGCAGAACATTAACTTGAACTGCGACAGCTCCACTCCCAGAGAAAATGGGGACCTAATGTGTTATAAATCAAGCTAGCTTTTGAAATCAATATTCCTAAAAAAAATACTACTGGAAAAAAACACATTCCTATTACTCAGAGTGTTGACATATTTATTAAAGTAGCATAAAAGCCACTGAGTTAGTCATTAAAAAATAGAAATGAAAATGTGACTACCAATTGAAACTTAGACTTTTCTACCTTTATGTTTTTTTCTCTCTCTCTCTTTTGTTTTGTTTTGTTTTGTATCAGGTTCACACATTGCAAAGTAAATGGGAGCTATTTAGCAAATGACCAGTTCCTTTCATCAATGCAGTATGAAATTCTGGTAGCTCAAGGCTCAAGGTTTTGAATAGGCACCATTTTTGGCTGACTACTTTGCCTAAATCATGCAGTGCTCAATAGACCTGGGTGTAGATAGGCTGTACACTAAGAAATCAGTTCTCCCGAAGACATTTGTTCTCCCGGGTGAATGTACCTGTGTGTGAAATGCAAATGGGAGGTAGAGCAAATAATAGCAGAAAAAGAATATGTAGAAATAGTTCTAATGGAGAGAAAGAAGTTTCTTTCTTCAAAAGAAACTTTATGTTTTGAGATAATTGCAGATTTCACATGCACTTGTAAGAAATAATGCAGTTGCCCAGTTTCATCTCCAATGGTAACATCTTGCAAAACTGTAGTGCAACATCTGAACCAGGAGATTGACACTGATAACATCAAGATAGGAACACTTCCATCACCACAAAGATATCTCATGTTGCCTTTTTATAACAACTCCCATTTTCCTCTGGCCTCCAAATTAACCCCTGAGAATCACTAATCTTTCTCTACTTTTATAATTTTCTTATTTTAAGAATTTGGAAAGTTGTTAGCCAGTATTTCTTCAAGTACATTTTCAGCTCTTCCCTCTTTCTTCTCTCTTTCTGAAATTCTGATGACAAGGATGTTAGATCTTTATTATAGTTTCACATGTCCCTGAGGCCCTATTCATGTTTTTCAGTCTATTTTTCTTCTTGTTCAGATGGATAATATCTACTGATTTATCCTCCAATTCAGTGATTTGTTCCTGTGTCTCTTCCATTCTGATATTCAGCCCATTCGCGGAGCGTTTTATTTCAGTTCTATTTTTCAGTTCTGAAGTGCCTATTTGGTTCTTGTTCATATCTTCTGTTTCTCTGCTGAAGCTTTCTGTTTTTTCATTTGTTATAAGCCTGTGTGTAATTTACTCATATAATAAATGTTTGTACCATGCTTGAAATATTTTTCATAGCTGCTGCAAAATCTTTGTCAGATAATTCTAACATCTCTGTCATCTTGGTGTTGCCATTTATTATCTTTATTATTTAATTTGAAATTTTCGTGGTTCTTGGTATAATGTGTGATTTTTAATTCAAACCTGGACACTTTCATATTATGTTAGTAGACTCTGGATCTTATTGAAAGCTTTTAACTATCTTTTTCTGATACTGCTCTGCCAATGAAAGGAGGGAGGTCACCTTATAATTGCCAGATGGAGGTAGAACCCCAGATTCCCCCTTGATCTCTGTTGTTTCCTGACCTGAGGGAGTTCCTCCTTACTGCTGGATGTCCACTGTGAGAGTTCCACCTCTCCACGTGGTCTCCACTGACAGTGCGGTGGGGACTACACTGCTACCCTTCAGTGATGGTGAAACTCCTGGCTCTGCACCAGGTCTCCCCTGACACCCCCTAGCAAAGAAGCAGAGAAGCATTTGCTTCTGTCCTTACAGCCAGGTGGGGGGTGGGTGTTGGACTGGGTCAGCCTGGCCCTTACGGGTGCAGGACGTTTACCACCATTACTATGATTGACAAGCTTTCATAGGAAGCCTGTGGTTGAAATTTGGATGAAACCATTTCCCAAATACAGGAGCTGGTGTTACCAGACTTCCTTACAGGAAAAGGTCCTGGGTGGAAAAAAACATGAGATACCTAGTATATTCCTATTCAGTTTTTAGGTAATTTTGAATGTTTCTTAAACAAAATCTTTTTGGTGATTGAGGCCTCTTAAAAAGGCAATGACAGAGAAGGTAGAATAACATTCAAGTCACATCATCTCTTTGTTCAACATTCACTCATTCTGCTACTGTTGACTGAGTGAGTACTTTGTGTTAGCAGCTGTGCTAGGTACTGGGAACACACTGGTGAAAAACATACCAACTTGTCTCAAGGAGCTTGCCATACTGTATTGAAAGTCGGCGATTAGGTTTGGAAGCTAGGTAAAAACTTGGAATTTTGGGTTAAGACATTGGTATAATATCTTAATTTTGAAAATTAAAATATATAAACGTGAATAGGCCTGTATTTGTTGAAATAGTTGAAATAGTGCTTTTCTTTTTCTTTTGCTTAATTGTGTTTGCCTCTTATACTGAATAGGCAGCATGCATTTTTATCAACTTCTATGATCAGAAGGATGTTTAAAAATCAAGTATGTTTTCTATTTTAAGCTGGAATTTCATAAAATGGGTTATCTCTATTTCTCATTAGAGTAGGCAATAAAGCTTTGAAAAATATTTACAGAATTTAATTTCAAAAAATATACATATAGTTGGTCATCATAATTTACTTTTCACTGTTGGCTTTAACTTGATATTAAAGACTTTGAAAAGAGACCCAACGGAAAAGGGACAGTGGCTCCCAGCTGAATAATGGCCAAGTCCAGAGAGGCAGTGGTGTGGGGAGGAGAGAAACTGAGAAACTGAAACAATCTGGCACTTACCACCTGGGTGACTCTAGACATTTAACTCTTCAAGCCTCAGTTCCTGCTGTCCTTTTCCGATTTGTAAATTGCAAAGGGTAGACTGAGACCGTCAGGGAAATAACAGCATATAAAAAGCAAGTTGTCAACTGTACATCAAACATCAAGAAGAGCTTCTTTTGTTCTACTACTTTACACCCAGTTTATCTTCAAATACGCCTCCAAAATGATCAGATCCAGGGTAAGTTCCCTGCATGCTGACAGAAGAATCACAAAGACCAAGCTATAATTTGAATATTTGTCCACCCCCCAAAACTCATGTTGAGATTTAATCCCCAATGTGGCAATTTTGAGAGTTAAGACCTTTAAGAGGCGATTGGGTCATGAGGTCTCTGCCTCCTGAATGGATGAATCTATTCATGGATTAATGGGTTAATGGATTTATGGGTTATCACGGGAGTGGGGCTGGTGGCTTTAGAAGAAGAGGAAGAGAGACCTGAGCTAGCATGCTCAGCCACTTCACCGTGTGGTGCCTCCTGTTCTGCCTTGTGTGCTGCCTCCACCAGCAGGAAGGCTCCCGCCAGATGTGCCCCTTGAGCTTGGATCTTTCAGCCTCCAAAAAAAAATTTCTTTTCTTTATAAATTACCCAGTTTCAGGAATTCTGTTACAAGCTACAGAAAACTAATACAAACCAGGTGAGCAGAAATTCCCTTTGGCATGAAGATAAAGTAGATGTCGGCTCATTTCTAGATTGGATTTATGCTTTCAGGTAGAATTTGAGATAACTCATTCTTCCAAATGTTTGATATCTCTACCTTCTTTAGGGCCAATGACACAGGTTTTAGATATAATTTGACAGACATTTAGGAAGCACATAGTGCTGGATTCTAGATATTTAAAGATGAATTAAAATACAGTCTTTCATCTCTTCGCACCCGGACGGTGGGAACATCAGCACGATACAAAACATTTGATCATATTCTCGAAAATAGATTACATTATTATTTTTTCTTTCAATACATGCTATCCAGATTAAAAAATCTTGAAACATGATGTTTTATCCTGTCATTACAAAAGAAAATTGTAGCAAATAAAGGAAATTACCCAAATAGAATCTATAAGAAGTCACTAACAATTTCTGCATGTGGTCACAAGCCTTTTAAGACATACGTAATTACAAAACGCCTGGTTCTGTATTCACGCATTATATGCATATCTCTATATATGTATATCTCTGTATACGCATATTTATGTATGTATTCATCAATATACACATTTAATTTAATTCACAACATCTAACATCTATAAGGAAAAACTGCTGTGTGCTTGCCTCACTACAAAGAAATTTGCACGGTCTTTATTAGGATGTAATGTTATAAAATTCTAGGTATTTACATGAAAAGAGAATAAAACATTAAGGAGAATTTCCTTTTTCTGTTTAATGCAGGGAACACCAATGGGCCATTTTAAAGCTCTACAAGTGCCAAATAAATTTCCAAAAGAAGTTATAATGTTTTAAACAAAGGATAACACGAACCACAAGAAAAAAAAAAATCACAGAAACCAGGAGAAAATACACTTCCTGGCTCTGAAGCTGTTAAACATTCTGAGCCAGGAAACCTCCTTCACCGGGGCGGGGCAGGGAAAGTCTGGCTCTCCCGGGAGCGATTCCCTGCTCAGTGGCCACAAGTTTTCCCTCTCTCCCTCCTCCATTCTCTGCCCCAGTCTCCAAATAGGGAAGTCACAGGGGAACGCCAACGCATACACCTGAAAGGCGTCAGAGTCAGACACGGATGCGTGTTCATTTTAAATGCCCACGCGCTTCAAATGGGCTGTACTTGCAGATAAATCCAAGGGATTCCAAACGACGCCCAGAAGTTCATCTTATAGATTGGGTGCCAAGCCTATAAAAGAACAACAGCAAAACAGAGCCAGCAGGACGTCGTTTCGCTCCGAAGGGTTCGCGCGTGGCGCGCAGAGCCGGTGCCCAAGCCGGGGCCAACAGCCGGAGCCCCGAAAAGGCGCGCTGCCCCTTTAAAAGGCCGCGCATCTCCGGGCCGGCCTTCCTCCCCGGGGCTCCAGCTGTGATTGACGCTGGGCGGCGAGAGGAGGCGCCTGGCGCTAACAAAAGTCGGGCCCGCGGGCGAGCTGCGCCGGGGCGCCCGTCTTCGCTCGCTCCGGGCACCCGCAACAAGTGGCCGCCGCGCCCTCCCCGGGGAAGTCGCGGGCGCGCAGGGGCAGCCGAAGGAGGCGGCCAAGCCGCGGAGCCCCGGGGCCCGCCCGGCTCCGCGCCCAGCGGAGGGGATCGGGGCGGGCGGATGGGGACCCGGCGGCGGCGGCGCGGCGAGCCTCTGGGCGGCCCTTGGGCGCGGGCTGTGCGCGGCGCTGCGCCCGCCGGCCCCCAGGGCGGATTCTAAGTGCTGCGGCTGTGCCTGGCCCTGCCTGGAGCCACCGGGGGTGCCAGGAGGGGACGCAGCACCCCCTCCCGCTGGAGTGCGGGGACCTCCCCAGGCCGGAGGTCGGCCCTGGAGCGTGGGGGGGGATGTGCAGCTAACGGTCCCGTCGGGCGGGCTTTCCTCGGGCCGAGCGCGCAGGAGGTGCGCCGCAGCTATGGAGTGTCCCTGGAGACGGCGGGCATGACGGCGACAGGATGGGCGCGAACAATGGCAAACAGTACGGCAGTGAGGGTGAGTGGGCCGCCCGTCCTCAGACTCCCGGATCGCTTCCCTCCTCCCCTTTCCCTCGCCCTCCCGGCTGGGAAGGGAGGTTCTCGCCCGCGGCCGTGACGCACCCCATTTGGCACCCCGTCTGGGTCACCACCTTCGCCTTTGGCAGAGAGTGACCAATGAGTAGGTCAGGCGCCCCGAGGATGCTTTTCCACCGTGGGGGTCTCTTTAAGCAACTTCCCAGTTTGGCTTTGGGGAGGCTCAAGTTGCATCTCTGCTGTGTTTCTGAGCACATGTGCCTCAGTCTTCCTTCCCTGGGCATCTGGGGTTTAGGAGATGATGGTTTGGCAGATGGCGGAAGACGTTTTTGAAAAATAACTCAGTGAAAAGTTTACCGGGCCTTTGTGCTCCAGCCCCCTGGACTCTACTGTAGCAGGAAAAACTTCTGGAAGGAGAAGTTAAGTTTCCATTCTTTGCTCGCTGCCCCTGCACTGACAGCTTCATGAAACTAAGCACCTATCAGTCCTGCGAGGCGTGGAATGGCTGGGGGCTTTGTCTGGGCTCTCTCGGGGCTCGAGACGGGCAAAGGACCATCTGTTATGTGGGGCTGGAAATTGCACAGAAATATTGCCTGTCAAGTGGGAACTTGGAAGTTGGGGAAACTTTAAACTCCACCTACTCCTAAAAGGATGATGGATGTCTGGGTTGGCTTCTCCTTCCTTTCTCCTCCCTCCTCCCACTCTGCATAAAACCGTAGCGTTGTATCCCAATTAACAGCTAGCCCCTGATATGCATAAGGCAAAGGCATTTTTCTGCCGTTCAAAAGTTAAGAAGGTTTGTGTCTAGTGGGCTTTGCTGAAGAGGAGTGGAAGAGACTGGGCCAGTTTTACAGCCCGCCCCCAGAGGACAGTTGGTTGCAAAGGAGGGGCCAGCGCTTGCAGACTGGTAGGAATGCAGGCTAGCTATTCAGCATGTGGCCTGGAGGAAACTCTTATCACCCTGTTCGAAACTTTGAGCTGTGGCCACAGAATGTGGGTGTCTCTCCTCGTTTCTCAGCAGTTTTGTGAAATTACAGCAGAAACCGACCCTACAAAAACCATATTCACAAGAACCTTTTGTTTAAGTCGTTCTTTTTCCAGATCATCATTTTTTGACTTCCATATGTGCGTGTGTGTGTGCGTGTGTGTGTATCTATGTATATTTTCTTATCTTAAGCAGTGATTTGAGGGTTTTTTTTTGACTTTTTTTTTTTTTTTTTAAAGTTAAAGGCTGCCTTTTTAGATAGCAAATGTGAAAGTATGCCAAAAAAGATTATTGCAGAATCTGGGCCACTCCCCAAAGCGTCTTAGAGTTAATATTATAAAAATTTGCGGAAAAGTAAGTGATTAAGCCTTCTTACTCTGAGTTATTAAAAAGCTTTCAGGACATAATTGTAGCATGTGCTTGTCAATTCTAGGTATATGCTAGTCGAACACTGTCGGAGGAAAAAGACAACCCAAGAGATACATAGAATCACTGCTATTTCTTTCTTTCTTGAACAGTCCCCCCCTCCACCCGCCTCCCACCCCAGCCCTTCTAATCCTCTGCAACTTGTTCTTATATCCCAGCATTCTCGTATTGTGCAGTGTGTGGTATATGACAACTTCCTGTCTGAACAGCAGAATTTTCAACCCTTGGGAGAGAAAAGGAGAGACAGGGAACTAATGTTCTCCAGCTGTTATCCTTAAATGCTACCTCTGCATTTTCACTTCAGCCGAAGTGAAATTTTACTGGGATCAGATTTAGATGCACTGTAGACTTTTTATAGGAAAAACCTCTTGTGCTCAGCTGATTCAGGAGGACCAATAGGAAGCTTTACAAGGTAATTGTGAGTTTTTGCTAGAGGTACACACTGTGTTTAGTTTTCATCAGCTTTCTTCAGATGCATGGAGATTCCTCTCTTACAGGTGAGGAAAACAGAAATAGAAGTAACATGACCTTCTTTTTTCTTCTTTAACCCTCAGCTATACTGTGGCCCCTCCTAAGTAGGGATGTAATATATGTAATGCGTTATGGTCAACTTTGTTATTCCATGGTAGATTGCAAATAATCTGCTGGGCTCAGTTGTGGCAGTGCCATCTTTCTTATCTAAAATGTTAACATTTCAAAGAAAGTAAAAGCAACCCCTAGACATAGTATCTTCATTATCAAAGCTGACTGAAAATTAAGACAGTTTTATAGAATTAGTGGATTTTTTGTATAGTGTATCTCAAACATAAGGAGGAAATTATCCATGAGTGCATACCAATAAAATACGGTGAGAGATTTATTAAAGCAAAATAAATATGGCTTGAGAAGTACTCTGTACTTCTATATTTGAGCCCTTGTGGATGAACTGCAACCTAACTTAATAGGTAGGCAAGATTGAAAACAGTTTGGGCGCGGTGGCCCCTACCTGTAATCCCGCCATTTTGGAAGGCCTAGGCGGGCGGATTACTTGAGGTCAGGAGTTCAAGACCCGGCTGACCAACATGGTGAAACCCCATCGTCTCTACTGAAAATACAAAAAGTATCCGGGCCTGGTGGCTCATGCCTGTAATCCCACCTACCCGGGAAGCTGAGGCAGGAGAATCGCTTGAACCCGAGAGATGGATGTTGCAGTGAGCCGAGATCACGCAACTGCACTCCAGCCTGGGCAACAGGGCAGGACTCAGTGTCAAAAAACAAAAGAAAACAAACAAACAAAAAAAATAGCTGAGTCTTGGCCAATCCCAGCAGCCATACTTAAACATTGCTGAGTGTTCAAACTGTGTTTAAATAAGGCAAACTGTGTTTAAATAAGGCAAACGCCAACCTGTAACCAGTTCAGCTGTTTCTGTACCTTACTTCTGATTTCTGTATGCCATTTTCCTTTTTTTGTCTATAAATCTTCTTTCACCATGTGGATGTGCCGGAGTCTCTCCGAATCCACTGTGATTCTGGGGGCTGCCTGATTTGCGAATTGTTCATTGCTCAATTAAATTCCTTTAGATTTAATTCAGCTGAAGTTTTTCTTTTAATAGATTGCTCGACTCCAAAATATTGGTGTTTGTGTATGTTTCATCTGCAACTTAGGTATGTTTTACTTAATAATGACAGTTGACATTGTTATGCAAATGTTTGTTGAATATTACAAATATTGTTGAATTATTAGAACTTCCAACACGTCAGTATTCTGTTGGTAATCTCATTTTCTTCTGCTCTTGGAAAATACCTTTTCATTGAAAACAATTATTCACAAGGCTTACCTTAGCAGATGTAATGGGGCAGAGGCTTCCAACTCAGTGTATTCCAAGGACTAGCGCTGTCCGCATCACCGGGGAGCTTGTCAAAAATGCAACACTACTCCATCATTTATCACATGCACGTTAAAGCTGAGAGAACTTATTGTGTAGAGTACAGAGCATTAACTTGGGATTCTAAAAATTTAATTCCAGCATCAACTCTGGGGTGTTTGTTCTCTAAAGTGAAGAGAGAAATTTCTTATTGACATTACTTGTTATTACTATTCCTTGAATGTGTAGTCATTCATTTCATTTTGCTCTCATAATGCCGTAAGGGACCACTTCATAGAGATTAACTTTGGAAAGACATAACTAACAGGGAAGTTAAGACTATTATTGCCAAGAAATCAGTAAATACGCCTCCCACTTTTGTCATCCTTTTTGATCTCTTGTGTCTATCTTCCTCACGAACCTCCTCCTCCTCTTCTAACTCAACCAGTCCTGAAATCCTTGCTTTTCTCCATAGATCAAAGGTATGTGTGAATCGATAATGGGTGTTTCCAAAGTGTTTTGTTTTCCTAAATCCTTAGTGAATATTCAGGTTATTGGTCTAATTTGCAGCCCCGTCTCCTATTGCTATTAGAGAGACTTGGATTTTACTCCAGGGATGAAGCTAATGTCTACGTGATTAGTATGGTCTGGTAAATTCTTTTATGGAGGGATTTTCGTGTGTGTGTATATATCTTCTTCCATGAAGTGTAAGTCCATGTGTAGAAATCTGGAGAATAAGTTGGGGTGCTTCAAAGTCATTAGAACCATTAGCTTTGACTCCAGTTAAGCCAAATAAATCTCAGTTCAAGTAGGAAAAGAGAAGCTGCCCTCCCTGCCTTTTAAGGTTTCTGAGCCTCACCATCACTTACTCGGTGGTTTCAATGTTTTGTTTATTCTGCTTCAGCAGGTCAGAGGCAGTACCACTTGCACTGTTAACAGCTTCTTTGCAAAGCTGAGGATATTGTTAAATTGGGACTGATGAGAGGCCATAGGGAAGGGGCGAGATCCTTGGTAACTCTGCTGCTCCACCAAGGGCAGTGAGTTCCTGTCACCATCTCAGATCGGTGCTGTCAGATAAGGGGAGAGCCAGTTGCCTGAGAGCATAAATCTTCACAAATCCATTGCCACCTCAGGAAACATATCTTGAAATTATAATAACAATGGCAGCTAACATTTATTGAAAGCTTTCTATGTCCAGGCATAATTCTAAGCCACTTGCCATGCAGCGACCCACTTCATCCCTGCAAGGATCTTATGGGGTAATTACTTGTAGATTCTACATTTTACTGATGAGGAACACAGTACCAGAGAGGATGATGATTTTCCCAAGGTCGCTCAGTCAGTGTAGGCTGAATGGGGACCCCGGGGCCAGCTCTTTCTAAGCCCAGAGTCATTTATTCATTCATTCAACTTAAATATATGTTAACTTTTAACTTCCCGCTATGGGCCCAGGACTCTTAGATTCTTGGGATAAGTCAGTAAACAGATGAAGATCCTGTCCTTGTCATTCATAAACACGTGTGTGTGTGTGAGCTTATGTGTTGGGAGGAAGGGGAACTGGAACAGTGAACACCCACACACAGTAATTCAGTAAACCATGTGGTACATTACAAGGGGCTCAGGTCCCTGAAGAAAGAAAACTGTCAGGTTAAGATGATTGGGAATGTGGGTGGAGGATATTATATTTTAATTAGAGCAGGCACCATGAGCCTTACTGAAAAGTTGCCTTTTACACCAAGACCTGAAGGACATGATGGGCTGAGCTTCGAGGATCCAGGGAGCGTGCCGGCTGCTACTTTTAATCACTGTGATAAACTGAGGGGCATAGAAGTGTCCCCCACATCTGCTGGGGATGAATTCTAAAAACCCCAGTGAATGCCTGAAACTTGGAGAGTACCGAACCTGATTGCAGTCATTCGGAATGTTTCTGTCCATTTCTTCCACCCTCAAATTTCATTCTGTCTTAATGAAGCATTTATCATGCATGGTGGCTCTAACTTTTACAGTTTGAGGTAGGACAGCAAAGCTAGCAGGGATTTCTTTTTCCTTCACAGTTTTACGGATAGAATATTCATTCTTACTGTAGATGTTAGCAGCCTTAGCATACATTTTTTTGTTTGTTTGTTTCCTTAAGAACTTTCAACTTTTCACTTAAAGGAAGCCCTTTACGGCTTCTTGGCATATTTTCATTCCCGCATCATTCCTCTTGCACTTTGGGGGCCATTATGAGGTAGAATAAGGGCGACGTGGACACAAGCCCTGCAATACCTCCACAGTCCATTCGATCACCGAGATGGCTATTCCGTGACTTCAGGGCAGGAAGCGTCTCCATTGTGGAGATGCTGGACCTCCCAGGATGGTGTGAGATTGCATCACGCTACTTGGAAAGAACTCAAAATGTAAAACTTCGGGATTGTCTATTTCTGGAAATGTTTATTTACTAGTTTTGAACTACAACCATGGGTTGCTGACACTGAACAGTAAAACTGTGGATAAGGGGGGCTTCTGTGCAGTTTATGCTTGTCTTAGACAGTTCAAGCTGCTATTACAAAGTACCATGACCAGGCGACTTATTAACAACAGAAATTTGTTTCTTACAGTTCTGGAGGCTGGGGTTCTGAGATTGGGGTTCCAGCACGGACAGGCTCTGGTGAGGGCCCTCTTCTGAGCTGCAGATTGCCGTCTTCTCATTGTATTCTCTTCTGAGCTGCAGACTGCCGTCTTCTCATTGTATTCTTGATTCTTGCACGGCTGTGAGGGAGAGAGGGCAAGCTAACTCGCTGGCCTCTTCTTTTAAGGGCACTAATCTCATTCATCAGGGTTCTACCCTTATGACCTAATTACCTCCTACAGGCCCCACCTCCAGATGCTATCACATTGGGGTTAGAGATTCAGCATGTGAATTTTGGGAGGGCATAATCATTCACTCCTTTGCAAAGTGTGAGGGCATAAATTTATCATTTTGCGCAAAGTACAACATTATCAGTCTTCTGTAGTCAGCTAGTAATACAATGCAACAGGGTCAGTCTGGCCACTGGGCATTCTAGATTCTTTGCTAATATGTTTCATCCACTTATAACAGATGATTTGTGACTTCATTTAAGGGAAGGAAGGAGAAGGCCCAGGGTGTGCTCTTCAAAGGTGATATCCTATTATTGCTTTGACTAGTGAATGCTGCCTGACTTACTGGATATGTGCGTATTGGCCTAAGATATCTCAAAAAATCACCCTAGTTCTGAGTAGAGGTACGTGTTCATCTTTTGCCTCTAGCGACTCATTTCATTCTGATGCAAGTCAGAGATAAGTGATACTGTTCCACTATTAGTTTCAAATAAATTATTAGTGCAGCTAACAATACCATCTTTGGTCTAACAATGAGAAGGTATTTTTCGAGATCTGGGGAATCTTTTTGCACATTTAAAACAAAACAAAGTAGAGGTAGCTTTTCTTTTCACTTGGAAATCAACTGACATAAACTATCTTAACTCTCTTTGCCTTTTGAAATAGAATGGATTCTGGATTGATTTTGAGTATTAAGATTCACTTTTGTCCTGAGGCCATATCCACTGGTATGTCTGAAAGCTGCTTAGATAACTTTGGCTAGCTGTTTGGTAGAAGTGTCTGGGTATTACACATTTTAAGATGGCCTTAGGGATGTAATAACATATGTGACAGCATCTGGAATAAAATCTAGAGTGAATAAATTTCTTGAATGGATGAAGGGAATAAATGAAGTTTAGGTACTTATATACAGATGCTTCTTGACTTATGACAGGCTTATGTCCCAATTAAAAAAAAAGTCTTAAGTCAGGCAGGGTTCGGTGGCTCACTCCTATAATCCCAGCACTTTGGGAGGTCGAGGCGGGGGGATCACCTGAGGTCAGCAGTTTGAGACCAGCATGGCCAACATGGTGAAACCCCGTCTCTACTACAAAATACAAAAATGAGCCAGGTGTGATGGCGGGCGCCTGTAATCCCAGCTACTCGGGAGGCTGAGGCAGGAGAATGGCTTGAACCTGTGAGGTGGAGGTTGCAGTGAGCCGAGATCACACCGTTGTCTTCCAACCTGGGCAACAAGAACGAGACTCCATCTCAAAAAACATATATATCTTAAGTCAAAAAATGCATTTAATACACCTAACCTACCCAACAGCATAGCTTAGCCTAGCGTACCTTAAATATTCTCAGAAGACTTACATTAGTCTTCACTTGGGTAAAACATACAACATCAAGCCTGTTTTGTAATGACGTACTGAATATCTTCTGTAATTTATTGAATGCTGTGCTGAAAATGATAAACAGAATGGTTGTATGGGTACTCACAGTACAGGTTCTACTCAATGCGTGACTTTTGCACGGTGGTAAAGTTAAAAAAAATTGTAAGTTGGGACATTATCTGTACCTTAGAAAATAACATTTGAAACGCTATCATGAAGAAAGTTAGACTTCAGAGTGCTGAACAAAGAATATATGTAAGTTACAAGAAGTTGTATTTGGCTCAGTCTAAGGAAGATCTATCTAATGATTAGAGCCGCCCAAATCGTAGCTGGGCTACCTAAGGAAAGAGTGAGCCCTCTCAAACAGAAAGGTGGTCATTACAGCGGAGGAGATTGTGCTAGAGATTTCTGCATTGAGTAAGGGGATCAACTATCTGACCCTGAACCACGTTCCCTAGGAAACATTCTGTCACATGTGATTATGTTTGATGAAGGGTTATTAGTTCTAAGTCATGCTGCTACTTTTTCTCATCAGTCCTTCTCTGTGATGTTAGTTAGTGATTAGAAAATACTTCCCTCACTTTCTCTGGGCTAATTATGCATGTGAGTGTATTATACATATGTATTTATGTCTATCTAAATATATTTAGATATTAATTTGAACATCTACCAATTTTCTTTATTTCCTTGCCTTTGGTGGGATATAACCTGCACCAAAAATTGGATTTGATAAATGATATCCTATTTTCAGTGCAGTAATGGATACCAACTAAACTTACAGTGTTATTGTTACTTTTATTACTGCCCTAAAACACGTAGATCTACTAAACCTGAAGCAAGACCCTTAATTGTGTTTATGGTGAATGACTTGAATAAGTTTTTTCACTTCGAGATAAGACTTTTAATTGATGTTATTGGTCAGTGATATTTGATCGGAAGCTACACATTGACTAGAATCATACAAAAAGAGCATCTTTCTCAGGGAGCTCTGAGGCACTTTTGTATAGCACAGGGTCTGCTGGGAGACGCAGAGTGGCACTTCTTCCTCCTGTTAATAAAATCAGTGTTGGTGGAACTTCCTCAGAATGTAGCTTCTTTTTATTCCTGCTGTAGCTACAGAAATTCAGACCTCTTCTTCCATATCTTACTGCATTAATCTCTAGATAAAATAAGATGTGCTCTAAGGAAGTTCAGAGTCTAACTGAGAAGCTAGGCATGGAGGCCAGTGATTTCTGAACAAGATAATCTTCCTGATTCCCATAAAAGACTCTACTCCCCCAGTGTGTTAAATGTGGACATGAGTGAGAAGTGGGAAGTGTGCCTAAGAATTGAGTTACCCTCTAAATAATGACAACCCTGGACAGTGTTTTTCATTCCTGAAATGTCTAAAAGATGCGCCTGTTTTCTAAAAACAAAACCCCAAAACCAAAAAAAAAAAAAAAAAAAAAAAGTGAGTAACTGGGAGGGAGGAAGTAGAGCACAGGCTCTTGGGAAAAGCTAAATATTTTGTTTAGAGATTCTCCCTGGTTATCCCTAAAACCATCATGTTCCATTTCTCATATGGCTTAGTTCATGGGAGGTGATTCCTGTGGGTTCCGTGTAAGTGAAGACCATGGTATGCTTCAGCAAAGGGGCAGAAAAACCTGGCCTGCCTGGGTGCTTCCCCAGCCTGTGTACCACAGTGAGTAACAGTGGACGCTGATGGGCAGATACTTCTAAAACGTGCTAGTTAAAACCCCAGAGAGGGACAGCTTTAAAACTTTTGACGTGAATAATCACTGACCATCTCTGAATTTTCCTGGGTAGTGAAAAATAAGCACATGGTCAGCATTTTCCCCGTTCCGTAGTTGAAGAAGTGTAGACTGTTTCTGGAACTGCAGATCTCTATGAGGTTGTGAATTACATGTACTCGTTCTATCAATTCCTCTTTAAATTCTTAAACCAGTAACAAAATGAAAAGCAGTTGTTAACACTGCATGAACTCATAATTGTAACTGTAGAAGCCTTGAGCAATGTGCAGAAATGTTATTAAAACATTTTTTGTTTGCTACCCTTTCTGTGGTAAATTCCTTTGCTGCAGTTTCCATGCAGATGTAGCAGTGAAAAGGGAGTCAAAATTTCTGGAGAAAAATTTCAGGAATTTCTCTGATATTTGCGGATTGGCCCTTTTGCTGTAAGTAAGCCACTTTTTGGCAAGGTGGAGAAGTCAGGAAAAGTCTGCTTATATGTGAAGTTGAACCTTTTGGCTCTATTGAGTACTGGGGTCAAGTAGTGGAAGCATCTTGGTTAAGTCCGAGACCAAGGGCAGGTCTCACACATTCCAGCTGTCAGTGGTAACTCAGACCCCAGGAAGAAGAAGAAGGTATGCAGCTCAGGGAGGGGAGGAAGAAAGAACATAAAAATAAGGAGAGGAGAGAACAGGACAAATTCAGCGAGATTGGGAATTAGAGCATTAATTGCCTTCTAATGTAAAAAGAACAAAATTGATGTTCTACTTAACTCTTAAGAAAAAAACTTACAGGACAAAAATGATTATTAATAGATATTTGGTAGGCTTGGTTATTGCCAAGTTTATTCCATTTTCAATCATTTTAATAATTATAGCCAGGAGTTATTGAGCTCTTACTGGGTGCCACTTCCTCCCAGAGCACCTTAAGTCATTCAGGTAGTGCTAAGGACAGCCATTGAGGCTGGCAGTGATGATCGATCCCACGTTACAGTTACCCACACGGAAGCTTAGATGCCGGCTCCCTACCCAGGGCACACAGCTGGTGTGTGGCTGAGTCACACCCGATTTCCCCATGTTTGCTCTGGAGACCACGCCCCTCCTCACCCTGCCCATCACCCTCACTTTGGTTGCAGCCCCAGTCTTTCCCAATTTTTCCCAATCTTTGTTTTGTTTGTGTGTTTAAAAGAGTTGCAGCGACTGAGAAGTGGCCCCTCCAAATGACAGTTTTATGGACTAGGTGATCAAAAATGAAAGGCATCTTCTGAGGGAATCTTTTAACTCGTTTTGCTCCCTTTCCAGAGGAAAAATTAACTGCTTCTTAGGCAGCAATCTGCTGACAAATTGCCAGGCTATCCAATGTCTGTAATAACTCTAGCATATAAAATGATGAGCATATTCTTTAGAGTCCACAGAGTGAAAGTAGAGCTGAGAGGCTGTCCTCCAGGTTCTCCAGGACATGAGTAACTTTTAATTGATCTTTGCACTGGGACAACCCTTTACCTGGGGTAGCCTTTGTGCCTACACACAAGCAAAGGCTCATGGAGGGCTGAGAAGAGTGTACACATTTAACTTCTGTTTTAAATACCTGAGAGTGTATACCTTATATTTTCCTCTGGTTTCAAAGCTATAAATTTAAAACAGCAGGTGTTATGGGGAATTATCCCAATATATATTGGAGAATTTGTCCTTCTTTCTCACCAGTCCCTGGCCCACCCTTCTCCATGATTATGTCTGTGAAATTGCTTTGTAAATTATAAGGCATTTCAGGAATTAATCTCATTTATCATCACAGGACTGGTGGGAGGGATATTAATCATTATTGTCAGTTTATAGATGAGGAAACTGAGGTCTTGGCAGATGAAAATAGGGACCTGCAAAGAAAA
This sequence comes from Piliocolobus tephrosceles, assembly GCF_002776525.5. Lineage (NCBI taxonomy): Eukaryota > Metazoa > Chordata > Mammalia > Primates > Cercopithecidae > Piliocolobus > Piliocolobus tephrosceles. Next base: position 15,075,391 of record NC_045437.1, read on the forward strand.
ATGGGGATCCTTTCATCACTTTTGCAGCTCTATTAGGAATAGAGAAGTCTGGGTCCTTGTTGGTCATCTCAAAACACAGAGCCACAACCCAGAAGTGCAGCTTTGAAATGGTAAATTATGAGAATGCAGAGTGAATTACTGTAAGACAAAGGATCATGACAAAGTGACATTATTCATTAGAGTACACTTCCTGGTTTAAACAACTCGGCAGGTTTAAACCTCCTCTGCAAAACTCTGTTTGGGACGTTAAGAGAAAGTTATTTTACTATTGGGAAGATCAGAGAATCAGCTCTAAAACTGGGGACCCTCAGCCTCACGAGAGTCTTTGTTCTCTTCAGTCTTCTCCTATCCTTTGTTGTTGAATAACTGCATTTCACAGAGGTCTTTGGAAGTGTTTAGGTTCTGGAGTAAGCCCTTTAGGATAAGTTCTTATCAGAACTCATTGCTTTTCTATAATTGTTGAATAGAAATCCATCTTACTCATTTAGTCTTTCATTGCTTTACTTTCCATTCACTATCCTCTAGTTTAATCTCTATTTCTTTTCCTGTTTTCTATTCCTTTGTGTTTATTCATTGCTCGTCCTTCCATATATGCACACTCACGTGATTATAACCCCCCTCACACTGTCGGTCTTCAATACAGTTTTGTTAAACGAATAAATAAGGATGGCTCTATAGCCATGATCTTTATTGAGTCTAGGAAAAAACCCTGTGAATCGCCGTGTCATATTTTCTGGGAACCTTTCTTAAACTTGGACATTTTACCCTCGTAAAAATAAGTTTCTCTGGATGGACCTATGTCTTTTTCTGAGGATATTCTAGTTTGGAACTTTATTTTTATCAACATAATTACACTTTCTTATAGATGAGAATAGTTTTGCTTGTCTATTTAAGGATAAATGAAATATGTATTTTTAAGCATTGCCAAAGACAGTTGCTGAAGACTCTTCACCTTCACCCATTTACAGTATTGTTGACTTAACTCTTTTCAGTGATTATTATTGAGTAGAATCTACTAAGTATGTTTTTTATTGAAAATTATGTTGTTTTGTAGTATTTGTTTTATCTGAGTTGGAAATTGGGTTTATATGAAAACTTGTCAATCATTAATCTAGAAAACATTTGTTCTTTAAATTAGTAAATTATTTCTTTGGCTTAATGTTCTGTCTCTGTGTTAAAGAGTCTTAGGCTTATGAATCCTTTTAGATTCATATTGATCAGATGTGGCTTTGTAGCTCTAGTTTTCTCCTTTTGTTTTACAAAATACAGAAAAATATTGTGTGTGTCTGGTGTGATTGGAATGATGTCTAGTAGATCTTCTGCCTCTAGCTGCAGCTGCCCGCATTGCTAAAATCAGAAGCAAAGTAACCAATATAAGAAAAAAAAAGAACAATATTGTAATGTGTATGGATATGCACACGTACATGAGAATAGATTTAAATAACCCTTTCCTAGAAATCGAGCAAACTCCATTGTTCCTATTTTTTTTTCTTGTGGTAAGAAATACAGTATCTTTCTACAAGGAATTTAAGAAATATAATTATAATGTTTAATAACATGATATCCATTAGAGGAGCAGCTTCAGATAAAGGATCACCATATAATAATCAAGCTAGAGAAGAAGAAAATAGCCCAAGATGTGAGCCTTTGGAGTTGGAACTTGAGGTGAAGGCAACTGCCTTGTGAACAAAGGACTTGGAGTGGTTGCATTGAAGGAATCATTTTGTGATGTGATATCTGCCTGCAGCTGTATGTTTTAGTTTGTTTCCTGCATATGTGTTCAGATCAGATGGATGGATGTGATGTCTCACTGGTAGAGGGGATTTTGCTCTGCATGACATGAGCCTGGGTGACCTTCATTTTGAAGTGCCAGATGTCAATGCAGATTCATAGGCAACATTCATATTTGTTGTTTTAGTTTTTATTTTTAAAGATCAACAGCTGCTCCGCTGCTCAAAAAGATTTATGTAGCCTCATTTGGATAATGTATATTGTGCATACTGCTCTGAAATAAATTTCAAGAAATGACATTTCTGTTCTGAATAACATACTTTTCACATTTTATTTTGCATCCACTTTACTTATTTAATTATATTTTAATACTTTTCTTTCTGTTTTTTCTCTCTCTTGAAAGACCTCTCCTGTTGATTACCCTGCAAGCTTGTTTGGAGAGGCAGTATTTCCTTGGGGAGTCTTTCTGCACTCCTAAAGCCATAACAACATGAACTGAGCAATAAAAAACCAATTCCCTCCCCTTGGTTGTGCTTCAAATAGTCATTTCTTTGATACAGGATAATAAAAACAGGAAAAGGATCATTTTTAAATGCTTTGGTTGGGGTTGCCTTACTTCCAATAAGGAAAATTGCCTCACAAGGGGGAGCATGGGTAATAAAGATACAACTAACTGAATAATTGTATTCAATCTAATGTTGAAATTCCCAAGTTGCTGCCTGCAAGTCTAATTTAATCTTGGGATAGCTATGCGTTCACTGTAGTGTGTAGATTTAAATTTTGCTGTGGCTGAAAATCATCTCTTTGCATTCAACAAAGATGAACTTACAAATGCTACTGGAGATTTTTGATGCCCCTCCCCCATTAGGAATACTTGTAAGCTTTGTGGTAGGTAACAAAATGGAACACTGACCAAGAATGAAATACTGAGCAGAATTATGGATGTTATAGTGGTGAAGATGACCTCAGAGCACCTTCCAGACAAAGAGTTTGAGGCACAAAGAAATAAAACAGCTTTACTAAGGTCATACAGATAGCAAGGCTTTGGGATACTAAAATTGATTTTCTTAGTCTAGCTGTGTTTCATTGTAATCCAGTTCTCTCTTCCTCATCATACTTCTTCCCTTTTTTCCTTACTTTCAGAAGATTTGAGATGGATAGAGTGGCTACCCTACTTGTCTGTCCCGATAGCCCCTTCAGGACTGACATGCCTCTGCCCCTGGCTGCCCTGTGTTAGCCACTGAAGGTTCACAGCCCAGCACCTCTCCAGAAATTACTCTCATCCATGACAGGGAGGTTGAGGGAGCGGGGAGCTACATGCAATGACTAGTTGAGGAAGGTACAATTTGGGACAATTCTGAAGGGTCATTTTGTATCCAGAGCGCCCCATGGAGTTTGCAGAGTCCCATGTTGCAACTACATCATAGACCACCTACTCCCTGTCCAGTTTGCATTCTCCCCTTGCCTTTCGTAAGGTGATCCCAAGGATATTTTCCAATAAACCACCTGCACTCAGACCATCTCAGAGACTGTTTACCAGGGAACCCAACATAAGACAGCAAAGAAACTGGAATAGGATGCTGTTTGGGCAGTGGCCACGGATGGACAGGATGTCACTGTTAGGGAAGTCACCTTTTTCCTGGGAATCTCAGCCATTCTTAAAGGGTAGCCTTCAGCTGACAGTTAAGAGACATGCACTGGTTTTCTGTTTGGGGGCCTCATCAAATTCTTTCATCTTATAGATGAAGAAGTCACATTCTGTGCACTCAAGTGACTTGACCAATAGCACACAACTAGTTGGCAAAAGAACAAAAAGCAAGCGTACAGTTTCTGGCTACTGCCATTGATTCTGTTTTTGAAGAGTCATCATGGAATATTTTCAGAGTTGTTCTGCTGCCATAACTCAGAATTGACTGCAGATCGGTCTAGAGACCATTTGCCTGATGCATTTGCTCAACTCTGGTGTGGAAAACAGATATCTCAATCATTCCTCCATGGTCCTGTTTTACTGATTGTCTGCTGTGCTTTGAAGAGTGATCTCTGAAGCTCACAATAGTTGGTGAGTATTCAGTAGAATACTGAAGAAAAAATAGTGAAGAAGCAGCAGATGGTTATAGTTGTTATTGTCCGAAATCAGCATTTCGTGTTACTGCTTATTAAGAGTATTGGAGAATATGCAATGCTTACTAAATGAGAGACCAAAGGCAAGTACACATTCATTAGGTAAAGGAAACATACAGGAGTGAGTTGAATCATAAGCAAGATGAAAAATGACTAAAAATTAATATGTACTCTCATGATTATACTAAATAGTTTATTAGTCATTTTATTATGCTCAAAAACATTCCACTGAGATTATCAAATTACCATAAGCTCAGAATCACTATGATACTGAGAAATTTGGAATTAATTGAAAAACGGATGATTAGCTTATTATTATCACTACTACAGGGATCCAGATTTTATATCGTTTCCCTGGCATAACCAGCTACTCCTTTAGAAAACATTCTTAGACTCCCATTGTCTGTAAATTAACTCAAAATTGTCTGTAAATTAACTCAAAATTTATTTTATTTGATACATAGAGTTCTGTGAGCCAGATTCTCTTTCTTTTAGTCCGCTTTTCTATATTTATTCTATACTCTGGTCAAATCAGGAAACTCAGTGTTCCCTAAACATGCCTTTTATTTTCCCAAGTTTGTGTCTTGTATCATGCTGTATTTCTTCTTGGAATATTCTTCCCATGTAATTACCCATCATGATCTACTCGATTCAAACCCAATTCAGTGTTAACTCTTTAAAATGAAATTTTCTTTGGTTTCCCTGAGATGTGTCTGTTTAAAATACTAAACTCTGTACTTTGAGAAAATATGTCTGGTGCTGCTAACTGCATTCACTATGTCTTCCCTCTGAACTACCATGGCAGTTTATTCGTATGGGACTTTTATGTCTTACTTTGCATATAGTTACTTGCATGTCTTTAATTCAATATATTTGTAGGTATCCATGTACCAGAGTCTATTCTAGATTGATACGGTTTGACTGTGTCCCCACCCAAATCTCATATTGAATTGTAGTTCCCATAATTCCCCCACGTGTTGTGGGAGGGACCTTGTGGGAGGTAATTGAATCATGTGGGTGGTTACCCCCATGCTGCTGGTCTCGTGATAGTGAGTGAGTTCTCACGAGATCTGATGGTTTTATAAGGAGATTTTCCCCCCTTTTGCTCGGCACTTCTACTTGCTGCTGCCATGTGAGGAAGGACGCGTTTGCTTCCCCTTCTGCCATGATCTTGAGTTTCCTGAAGCCTCCCCAGCTATGCTGAACTGTGAGTCAGTCAAACCTCTTTCCTTTATAAATTACCTGGTCTCGGGTATGTCTTTATTAGCAGCGTGAGAACGGACTAATACATAGATATTGAGAGTTTTATAAAATAAGGAGTTGTTTTTGACTTAAGGGACCCACAGTCAGGTGGGCAGAAAATAATAAAGTACTGGAGGAACCATAGAAGGTAAACTAAAGCATTCAGTGAGAGACACCAGCCTGGCCGTGGTGAGCTTTGGCTGTGAGTGTTTACTTGCTATCTGAGTGTACCTAGAACTGAATCTGGGAAGAGTAAGAGCTTGCCAGGTGTGGCTGGGAAGGCAGTGGGGGAACAACATGAGGTCAGATGAGGAGGCAGGAACCAGTCGTAGGCTCTGTGGGGAGGAAAGGGTGATGTGAGCTGAGCTTCACACCTGGAGAGGCAGGCAGGTTCAAGTGATGATGAAAGCAACATGAAGGCAGGTAGATGGCAGGAGAGTCCATTGTCAAAAGTTTAGCAAGGGGAGCCTTGAATCGATTTAGAAAGGTCACTGACGAGGCATGTGGATTACAGGAGTTTGGGGGACCCTTCTCCACTCTTTATGTTTACTTCCACATGAAGGACCATTGTTAATTTAACTCACAGCCTGGAGTACTTACCTGATTTGTGAATTTGGGAGAAATAAAATTGACATCTCAGCTGCATCCTGTTTTCCTCTTGGGAGAGAGCTGCCCTCAGGAAGCACCCTTATCTTGGGGGAGCTCTTCTGCCCATGGGTAGACTAGTATTGGCGTCTTGCTGCTGATACAGCTTCAGTTTGTGTGTGTGTGTGTGTGTGTGTGTGTGTGTGTGTGTGTTTGTTGTTGTTGTTGTTTTTGAGACAGGGTCTCACTCTGTCACCCAGGCTGGAGTGCAGTGGTGTGATCTCGGCTCACTGCAACCTCTGCCTCCTGAGTTCAAGGGATTCTTCTGCCTCAGCCGCCTGAGTAGCTGGGATTGTAGGCCCACACCACCATGCCTGGCTAAGTTTTGTATTTTTAGTAGAGATGGGGTTTCAGCATGTTGGCCAGGGTAGTCTCGAATTCCTGACCTCAAGTGATCTACCTGCCTCAGCCTCCCAAAATGCTGGTATTATAGACATGAGCCACCATGCCCGGCCACAGGTTCAGTTTTAGCTACTTTGCTGTAGACCTAAAACCACAACCTTCATACTAGACTCACCAGAAGTGAAGGTGCCGTTATTCTTTCTACCTGCCACTTCTTTTTATTATTTCCTCAGTTTGTTTTGGACCTGGCAGGGGAAGGGAGATGCTATTCGTGAGCCCCCTCGACACCCTAGCCGTGACGTGCAATGGCAGGTAGGCAGGGCAGCTCATGGAGAGCAGGGGAACATTTGAATTGTGGCTGGGATACAATGCCTGAAGAGGAGGGTATGGCTTTCAGAGAAGAAATGATGGTAGACGCTACGGGACTTGGTGACGAATTGGTTGAAGGGGTTGAGAAGATGGAAGATTCTAGAGGTCTCCATCCTCCTGTAGAGGACTTTAGTTTGGGCAATTGGGTGCCACATTGACTCCTGCACCTTAACTTTCTGTTTGACTTGAGTTTCCCTTGAGTTGGTTGTTGAGGCCGGGAGAGTGAATCAGGACCTTCATCTCTCCTTGAGACATCCCACCCAGTATCTGAGAGGATTTTTCAGGGACCGATACAGTTGGGCATTTGTTCATCTAAATCGTTCATTCCTTTCTTAATTCCTTTGGCTTGCACATATTTATTAATCTCCTTCTATGTGTTAGCGCTTGGTTGGCCCATCCACGAGAAACAATGATGAATGAAACATTTACTTGTCCCTAGGAACTTGCAGTCCGGTGAGGAAGCCAGAAAAGGATACAGTGGGAGTTGCTGTTTAAGCAACTTCAGAGCCAACCAACATGAGTTAGAATCTGGGCCCTGCGGCCAGGCACAGTGGCTCATGCCTGTAATCTCGGCACTTTGGGAGGTTGAGACAGGCAAATCACTTGAGGTCAGTAGTTCGAGACCTGCTTGGCCAACATGGTGAAACCCTGTCTCTACTAAAAATACAAAAATTAGCTGGGTGTGGTGGCGTGTGCCTGTAATCTCAGCTACCTGGGAGGCTGAGGCTGGAGAATTGCTGGAACCCAGGAGGTGGAGGCTACAGTGAGCCAAGATCATGCCATTGCACTCCAGCCTGGGCGACAGAGCGAGACTCCATCTCAAAAAAAAAAAAAAAAAAAAGAGTCTTGGCCCTGCTACTTCCAAGACTGGTTATCTCACCAAAGTCTCCTTTGTAAAGTAGTGAAGTTGGTATCAACCTCAAATACTTACTTTGCATTATTTTAAAATTCTCCTGATGTGGTCCAGTAAACTACTGAGTTGACTTGTGAATGTATTCTGCCAGAGACTTAGAAAACTGAAAAAAAAAAAAAAAAGAATTCTTGTTGAAATTAATTTTTGAGACAGGAACTTCCTGTCTATAGCTCAAAGAAGTTGTCACAGGAGAGCAAAGTTATGCTCTATTTCTTCCTGTTTTGGAGAATCCCTTCAGATCACCATTTGATGGAAGGAAGTTAGAATGTGACTTATTTTTTGTGAAGTTTCCCTTTGTGGGTACTAATTGCATGAAAGATCTGAGAAAGAGTTTGAGCTACCCTTATGTTATGGCAAATTTGGACATTCCTAGAAGGAGGAGAAATAGTGTATTGGTGTGATTTGAAGACAGACCTGGTGGTAATGGAAGTAGCACTCTGGTTAGTAGTTTCCTATCCCATTTTGTTACAGGAAAGGAGTCAGGATCCAGACCCTAAGAGAAGGTTCTTGGATCTCACACAAGAAAGAATTCAGGACGAGTCCATACAGTCAAGTGAAAGCAAATGTATTAAGAAAGTAGACGAGTAAAAGAATGGCTACTCCATAGAGCAGCCCTGAGGGCTCCTGGTTGCCTATTTTTATGGTTATTTCTTGATGATATGTTAAACAAGCAGTGGATTATTCATGCTTCCCCTTTTTAGTCCATATAGGGTAACTTCCTGTTGTTGCTATGGCATTTGTAAACTGTCCTGGTGGTGGGAGTGTAGCAGTGAGGATGACCAGAGGTCACTCTTGTGGCCGTGTTGGTTTCGGTGGGTTTTGGCCGGCTTCTTTACTGCAAGCTGTTTTATCAGTAAGGTCTTTGTGACTTGTATCTTGTGCCCACCTTCTGTGTCATCCTGTGACTTAGAATGTCTTAACCATCTAGGAATGCAGCCCAGTAGGTTTCAGCCTTATTTTAGCCAGCTCCTATTCAAGATGAAGTTGCTTTTGTTCACACGCCTGTGACAGTTTCATACCGTAATGAACTTTTCAATAGTTCTAAAGTTGGTGGGGGAGAATTTCATTGTTCGGAGAGTCCTCAATTCAGTGGGAAATAGAATTGTATTTAGATTGTGGGTATGTGTGTGTATGGTTTATATGTATATGTGCACTATTTCAGTAGTCACAAGATCAAATTACATGCTGTATGCCAGATTCTGGCACATTTATTTGCTGTAGTTTTAGTTCCCTAAATCCAACACTTCCAAAATTGAAAAAGAATTAAAAGCTGAATTAAAAGGTGGTACATAAGTAGTGATCAAGTTTCCTAATGGGAAATATTTCCGATACTTGCTTTATTTAAAATTACCTTTATTTAGCAAAGAACAAAAATGCCTCAGGTTTTTCCTACCAGTTATATTTTTTTCTGTAAGTCGAAAGAAATACAATATCCTTCTGCAAGGAATTTTAAAATACAATTACAATTAAAGTGTCATTTGTTTCTTTAATAATCTGGTCCTGTCCTCCAGGGGATGTGGCATGCTTTCATTTATATTAAAGAAACCTAAGTTTTAAAGCAGGACAAACGTCTATAAATGACCTAGTTCAGTACTCTTGTTTTGGGGACTAACAAGAAGCCCAGGTACCGAAGGCATGAAAGAGTTTTGCAGAATCCCTTATGAGTTACAACAGAGAGCATAGTTGCTAAGAGCAGACTTGGATGCCAGACTTCCCAGGATTCAAACCACCTGAACTGATTGCGAGTTGCCCGATCTTGTGCAAATTTCTTAACCTGTCTGTGCCTCAATTTTTGCATCTGGAAAAGGGAGTCAAAAGCAGTTCTTTCCTCCAAGAGTTGTCAGGGGGGTGAATTGAATTAATAAATACAAAATTATAATGCCTGACACATAACAAACACTGCTTATTGGTCTACTATGATCTGCAATTCAGCAAATCTAAGATGCGTTGATGCTGTTGCTTTCTTGTTAGAAGCATGACTGGAAGGTTTCACACATTATGGCAGAATTGTCTTAGTGAGTGTAAGATTATTGATTGTAAAATGAAGGTATTAAATAAGCAATGAGAGATGGTGGAGCTTGGCGTTGATTAAATAGGATGTTACTGGTGTTGTCATGATTTAAGTTACTTATGTCAGAGTTGAACTGGAAACTGCATTATCTAGTCTAGCCCTTGTCCATTACTCTGCATTGTGTATTTGGGTGGTGGTTATATAGATTTAGATGCTTTCACTTTGGGAAGCAGAAACTTTAGCTGTCCATTGTGAGAACACAGAGCCTACTCCTCTTTGGATTATATCGTTTAACTTAAAACTATCGAGACACTGAAGTATTGTATATCCAAGACGTGAAGATGAGTAAGTGCAATGCTCTTGTTGGAAAAAGAAGGGTAAAGAAACTCCCAAATTCCCTTGAAAGAATGTGCCTCTTCGTCTGTGTGTACTTACAGCCTAAGGAGGATGATGGAGCTGCATTTATTTTCCTTGATTTGTTCTTGCTTTATGTTGGATAAATTAAATCCTTAAACTACTATACATTTCTTTGTACTGAGCAAAGATGCAGATTCATCTGAAGCTTTTAATAGTAATTAGAAAATAATGTTTTCATTGCTGTTATATTTCATCCAAAAGTGGAGGCCAGGGTGTCCATTTGTTAAGATTACGAGTATGCTCACTCTGGGGCAAGTGCCATGTAAATTTTATACGTGTTTATGTAAATCCCCCATGGGAATGCCTAAATGAGGGCTTTTGTGAATACATTGAAAACTTTGGGCAGGACTTCTCAGTTTGATTGGCTCCTTCATTACTATTTTATTATTCTTCCAGCTCTAGTTGGTCTCTCCTGCCCCTCCCTTGCCCTCACCGTAATTCCCCCTTCTCCCTTTTCCTTATCCTCCCTGTTAGTCCTCTTTTGTCCCCCACAACCCCTGCCCCACCATCTTCTGTCTGTCTCCAAAATCTGTATGTATTTGATGGGTGTTTCTGGGCAGTGTGCCCAGTGTGGTTTATTTGTTTCTCATAATTGTATTCAGAGCTTCAGTTACATGTTTCAGATCGATGCTCCAAATGACATTTGTCTCCCTTCTAACACAAGAGGTTTCCTGGAATTTTGTAGTGTTTTAAAATGCAAATGTATACTCGACCTCTCTAATGTGAAGTTTTACAAAAGGAGCCCCCAAACTGTTCAGAAAATATTCCAGATATCCTTGACTTAGGTTTTACTGCCCCAGGTCTCTGTGTAATGGAATAAAAATAGTAACGTATTAGTTAGCCTGATCGCTGCTGGCTGTGTTGCACTGATCTCCTCAACAAAAGCAATCTGCTGAGTATAGTTTTATGATGATCGTGTGAAAGAACCCCAGGTGTCCTTCTTGTTGAAATATAAGCTACTGTCAGCTTTAAAATGCCAGTGCAACTCTAAACACTTCATACTTTAGTCTCAGCCCAAAATCTCTTTCTACTTTGAGAAAATTCTATATAATTCTTACAACATTCTAGCAAAAGCTCTAAGATATGAAATATGGATGTTCCAGTGACAATAATGGGCCTTCATCGTTGTTTAACATTCATAATTTTAGATGTTTCAGACACTGCAATGTCCCATATGGTGGCAACTAGCAACTAGCTACATTTGGCTTTTAAATTTAAATTAGCTATGTGTAAATGAAATTTCACTTTGGATTCTCCAGGACACTGGCGACATTTCAAGGACTCCACCACCACATGTGATCACCTGTTGGGTGGCACAGATAGAACGTTCCATCATTGAGAAGGTCCTGTTGGACCGTGCCGTGACGGAGGATTTAAGTTAGGGTAAATGGCACTAACTAATGCCAGCTTTCACTGAGTTTATTAGTTAGAGTAAAACAGCTGCTTTAACAAGAGACCATAGAAATACAGTAAATGAAAGGATTTTTAAAAATTCACATAGTAGCTTGGAGGTGAGCAGTCCGGATTTCACGTGGGGCTCCTCTCCATACGTCGTCCAGGGTCAAGGCTGCGTCTGTCTTCTTGGCCGGTCACCCTCCATGGCGCTTTCTGCACATATGTATCCCGGTTTACAGGGAGAACAAAAGAACTGCAGCACTATAGGTTGACAGTGACCCAGATATGAACATCATTTCCATTCACATCCTCTTGCCCCAGACGGAGTCATGTGTCCACACCCAGCTGCAGGTGAGTCTGGGAAATGCAGCCTTTTGCTGGTAGCATGTGTGCAGCTTAAACTAGCCTTGTGGAAGATGTTGCATATAGAGATGTGATCTTTAAGATGACAGTTCATTTGCCATAGTTAATTTGGGTGTTGCGGAGATGATATAGGGGTTTAATTTAGATAGTACCTAGCTTTTATTATGTTATCATCTAACAAAATAAGGACATAAAATGTTACTAAATAACAATAGAAAATTTTACACACCTTTTTTCTTTTTCCCGTCTGTCCACTAAGAAGCCTGTGTGTATAGTGGCTCAGTATAGATACCACAGGGCTGTGACTCCCCTGAATGCCTTCTGGTGTTAGATAGACTTTAGGATTGATGACATTGACAATCTCCCTACTCTAAGAACAAAACTTGACAAAAGCAGCCGGGGATGCTTTAAAGGAATGGATTTTACCATCCGTTTGTGTGAGTAAATGACACTTACTTCTTGGGGGGCCGAAGGGCTCCTTTCTATAATAAACAGACGTCTTCCAAAGAAACCTCATTCATTCATTTCAAATTAGTGGAATTCTATTTTACATTTCCTTTTTCTCTTTTGAATCAAAATGGTAATGGTCATTGCATATCTGTGTGTGTAATTTCTCGGCTACTTGCTGCTGCTGACCCTGTCCTCTCTTAACACAAACTTAGGATTGCAAAGTGTTGGGATATATGTTACAGAGTTAGTTTTTTATTCATTGGTGATAGCTTGGAACAATAAATCATGCTATTACATTAATTGCTGTGGGTCAGTAAGTTCCCTCTTTTCCTTATTGTTACTGACACACTGAATTTTATCTCTTCTTAGATGGTGTGTTAGACTCCATTTTATCCATTTATCATAGGAGATTAAATTATAATGTGAGTAACCCACAACTTGCCTACATTAATCTTTCTGCAACTATTGTACATTGAAACATAATGTCCTGTCCCATGCCGAAGGAGCAAGCAGTGGCCTCTGGCCTGTGGAAAGGGAAGATGCTTGGCTGAGATGATTGGTGGACCCATGCTGATGGCTGCACCTGTTCCAATTCATCATCCGCCCCACTAGGTTCAAAGTTCCCAGGGCGTCCACAGAAGCCTGTCTCCATCACATGTGTTTATCATTGCAGAGTCAGAATCCTGGCTTTGTCACTTATGAGTGATGTGACCTTGAGCCAGAGCAGTAACCTCCCCGTGCCTCAATTTCCCATCTTTAAAATGAGAAGAAGAGTACCTAGCTCATAGGGCAATGGTGAGATTTTTAAATGGATTAAATGTTCCCAAAGTGAATTGAAAGTTCCTCCTGGCACCTCTGAAGTTTTATAAGTGTTAGGAGTTCTTTATTTTTATTCATTTTGGTACATCTTTATGTCAAAAAGTCATGGAACTATTTCTCTTGGACAATACTGGGAAGGCACCTGTCTTAAAATCTTTTTCTTTTTCTTATAGTTATTAATGAGTATGAATCTGAACTTTTCCATTTAAAAAATCCCTAACAATGGTTTTGTTTTATTGTGATACCTTTAGTCCTAGACTCCGCCTTCTCTAGGATGTCTTGGTCATGGTTTTCTGTTTTGCAAATGAGGACATTGAAGCTGGAGAAGTGCAATCACCTATGCAAGGGTACACAGGTTAAGTGGTTGAGTTGTACCTTAGCCAACTTATCTTGCTTTCCAGGATAGGGCTTTTCCCTCCACATGTCTGCATTGCTCTGTGTGTGTGTGGGGAGGGATGGTATAAATACACATATACATATCCATCCATCCATACATACATACATACACACGCATGCATGCATCTGTAGTCAAGGACTCTATTGTATGAGAGAAGGCAGAGGGGACAAAAATGATGATATTCTTATGTTTAAGAGGAGTCCGCAAAATATGGTAAGAAGAGACCTTTGAACAATTTGAGCTTTGTCAATATGGATCCCACGTTAAAGATTCCAGCCTATGGCATCTCTCTGACTCACCTCTGAAAATGAGCAGCCTCTTCCCTACAAAAGCATTGCTCAAGATTATTTGAAGTATTATGCAAGCACTACATACGTACGCCTCCTGCTGTTAAACAGCTCTTGGTTTTGCAGAGGACACACAATCATACACAGAGACGGGACCAGTTCTGAGCATGAAGTCACCCACCAAAAAGTAAAATACTGTTCTGTGTCCTTGTTGAAAATGATGTGGGAGTGATGAAAGACACAGGGGAATGAATGAGGTCATCTGCAATGGTAGGGTGGGGTGAAAGAGGGACTTCTGTGAGGGAAGCCTGGGTTTTGAGTTAATGTGTGAGGTCAGAGGGACTTTGGTTTGGCAGAGAGGATGGGCAACATTTCCTGCCAGTGGGATGCAATGTGTGATGCGGGAGGCCGGGTGGGGGTAAGTTCCAAGTGTCAGGAATGGCTGGCAGGGTTGGTGGGCTGGCGCAGTGATCCTGGGCATGGAGGATATGAGAAGAGTCCACACAGATTACCTCACTCGCTTCTCAACAGAAACCCTCCTGAGGATTCTGTGTTAAGGTAGCTCATTCACATACACCTTGTCTGGGAAGAAAAGGAGAGTGCCTGTTTGTGGGGAACATGAAGAATACCAAAGGCGTCTTTCGGTTGCCCTTAAAGCTTTGGTTAGCATCCAGTCCTGGGAGCAACGATCGAGAAGCCATTTAATCAGTGTAAAACATGAGTATCTCATGTCAGAATCTCAAAACAATTAGCGCCGTTATTCAAAACAGACTGGGGGTACTCAAAGGAACACTAGAGGGAAGGCTGCTGAAAAACAAAAGTCCACAAGTACAAGAGGTCCACAAATACAAGAGGAAAGTGCCTGCATAAAAGGAAACTCCAGCTAAATGAAGAGAGTATGAGCACGTCATCCTCTGGAAGGGGAAGCCTCATAGTCATTAAACCTGGACTGAGAGAATTAAGGGATCTAAAAGTTTATACCTCATTTTAAACTGTTCTGAGCACAACTAGTTGCTTCCTGGTGCCTGTGAGGATCGTCTATGCCAAGGATGGATTTTGGCCTTCCTAGAAAGTCCTTGAAGCTGTTGTAAACTTCCTGGAGTGCTTACAATGCCGGGCTCTCTGCGTCATTCGTGTGTTTATTTCAAAATGAAACTCCATTCTTTCAAGGTTAGGTGGAGTTGGCCTAAATCTTGCTAACTGTTCACATTGTAGTAAGTTCAGTTGGTTTGTGGACCTTCACCCGTGGTGACTTGTCCTTTTAGACCAGTCACACCTAGAATAGAAAACGTACACTGTTTTGTTTCTCTCCATTTTCAGCTTTTGTTTTGTTTTGCTTTTAAGCTAACTTGAGCTTAAAGTAACTAAACATGAAGTGAGATTCTTGCTAAGTAAGCATTCATCAGTAATGTCAGGTATTATAAGACTATTAGGTCTTTTCACTGCCCTACATTTAATTATTATAGTTGAGTATCACAATGCCTAAATTTAATTTAAAACAGCTGAAACAGTCAACTGAGGAAGAAAATGAAGTATCTGTGATGGTGATTTTTTTCTTATTATTAGCTTGAGAAATGATAAAATATTTGTCTCCAAGAGTTAGCAAATACCAGAAATTACCTTTTCAATATTATTATGTCATGATGATTTTTAAAATCAGTTCATCAAAGATTAAAACTAATGTGTTTTAAAAGACTTGTGGCTTATCTACAGCCAACTGGTGGAGTATATGGAGACAGAATTTCTCCTTTTACTTTAAAGAGTTGTCTCTAAAATGTTCTAAAATATTTACTGTAAAACATTTAGAGGACATAGGTGAGCCAAAAGTATAAAGCTATAATCTCTGTAATCTCACTACCCCATAATAGTCACTGTCAACATCTTAATCCATTTCCTTCCAATTATATGGTTCGTAAGCTTTACTCATAGAATTGCTTTTAGTATATATTAAAAAGGAGTGTCATAGAATTGTAAAGTCGCAGGGAACTGTAGGTCATCTGGTATAACCTCTTATCCAAGAAGGAGTATCTTCCATAATGCTGCCTCAACTGATAACATAGCCAGTGTCTGGACTCTCATATTTCTCCTGTTTCAAGATTCTTCTTGTGTCAGACAGACCTCTTTTAAGGGTGGGATGTTTTTTAATTCTTCAAGTATTCTTCACTGAGATAAAAGCTGTTCTCTTGACATTTCACCGGCTGACCATCAGAAACAATATCTAACTTGTTTATAATTTTCATATATTACAAGTCCTAATTATTTGAATATGCATTTCAAGTTTCTACTTGGTTCCTTCTTCGAGTAGATGTTTCCCTTTCCTCTTCTTTGTTCCTGTATCCTCTTTCTGGCTTTGAAGCCCCAGAATACATGGCAGACATTGGATAGGAAAAGTGTTGGGGACCCTCCCTAATCTACTAAGATTATCTACAGGGAAACTTCTCCTATGGACCCAGGAATTTCTCTTCAGCTCATTTACATAGGATATAAGTCCCTTTAGCTTTTATTTTCCCCAGAATATCTCATGGCCTAGTTTGGTGGAATCTAGTAGGACATTTGTGACTTCTTTCCTTTCCTCACATCTTGGTTCTCACATTCTGTATTGGTCCATTTTCATGCCGCTGATAAAGACATACTGGAGACTGGGTAACTTATAAAGAAAAATAGGTTTAATAGACTCACACAGTTCCATGTGGCTGAGGTGGCCTCACAATCATGGCAGAAGGTAAAAGGCACGTCTTACATGGTGGCAGGCAAAAGAGAATGAGAGCCAAATGCAAAAGGAAACCCCTTATAAAACCATCAGATCTTATGAGACTTATTCACTACCACAAGAACAGTATGGGGGAAATTCCTCCCATTATTCAATTACCTCCCACTGGGTCCCTCCCACATCACGTGGTAATTATGAGAGCTACAATTCAAGATGAGATTTGGGTGGAGACACAGCCAAACCATATCACATTCCTAACTGGAAATACTGAAGTCTCAGGGCTGTTTTTTAAAAATTATTTATTTATTTAGTCTTTAATTGACAAAATTATATATATTTGTTTCTTACAGCATGTTTTGAAATATATGTAAGTTGTGGAATGGCTAAATCAAGCTAATTAACGTGCATGACCTCAAATACTTATTTTTCTGTTATAAGAACATAAAATCTACTCTCTTAGCAATTTTTAAGTGTACAATACATTATTATTAACTGTAGTCACCATGTTTACACTAGACCTCTTAAATGTATTCCTCCTTTCTAAATGAAATTTTGTGTGCTCTGACCAGCATCTTCCCCCATCCTTCTACCCCCAGTCCCTGGTAGCCACCATTCTACTCTCTACTTCTATGAGTTCAAATTTTCTAGATTCCACATGTAAGTGAGATCATGCAATATTTGCCTTTATGTGCCTGGCTTATTGCCCTTAACATAATATTCTCCAAGTTTATTCATGTTGTCACAAATGACAGGATTGCATTCTTTTGAAAGGCTGAAGGGTATTCCATTGTGTATGTGCCACATTCTCTTTACCCATTCATCCAATGATAGATACCTGGGCTGATTCCATATCTAGCTGTTGTGAATAATGAAAGCTAAGTGTTGGAACCTAACTTTTTACAGTTTTTTAAAGGCATAGTTGCAAAAATATTATCTTTGTTATGTTTTTATTGCCTTCCTTCTTAATGCTCACTTTCCTCTTTTTCTTAACTTGCACCAATATGTTGAAGTATCCCTTCCACAGATGGCGTTATATATACTCTTGTTGCCTACAACGTCCATATCCCCTGCCATCTTCCTAGAAGAAACCCAAATTGGGGTGGTAGTGTGCCAAGTAGAATAGTTTCCCCATAACTAGGGGTGGCTTCATGGCAGCTGTAACCTAGGAAATGTCTATTGATATCTGTGGGAGTTCTGGGAAAACTTAGCTGACATTGTGGTGTTTGGAACTGTAGCAGGCATTTGGCATCTCTTAGATAATACCCTTGATGATGAAATCTAGCATGCTGGAGAAGATACAGCAGAATGATAGAAACATCTTTGTTCCCGGATGGTAACATTGAGTAGTTGAACTAATGTCAACAATTCCTTACCTCCATACTTTACATTAAGTGAGAAAAATTAACTTGTTAGTTTGAGTCACTTTTCATGAGGTTTGCCTTTATATTCTGACTGATGCAGATGGTTTAAAAAACTATCAACCATCCTGGTTACCCTTCTCTATACAAACTCCATATTGTTAATGTCCTTGGAATACAAAGATAGAATAAGACACCATTTATTATTAGTGACTGCTACATAATGAGGCTTAGTACATATTTGTCTATGAATTAATAAATGAGACTTAGTTGTTCATTAAGGGATCCTAGATCTTGTCCTTAGTTTGGTGCATAATTAGATTGTATTGAAGTTTTGGTCAACTAAAGCTTACAGATTCCCAGATAAGTAGATATGTTAGGGATCCCTAAGACCACCCTAATGTTTGGTGATTCGCTGGAAGAACTTATAGGACTCAGAATAGCTGTTATGGTTATGGTTTATTATAGTGAAAAGACACAGATTAAAATCAGCAAAGGGAAAACGTGTATGGGACAAAGTTCAGGAGAAATGAGGTACAAGCCTCTGGGTGACCTCTTCCAGTGGAGTTGCATGGTAAAAAATGTGTTTAATTCCCTAAACAATGATGCGTGACAACAGGTACAAAGTATTGGCAACTGGGAAAGCAGCCCATGCTTTGGGGTCAGCTGGGGAAGCTCCCATGACCCTGCATTTTTTTGCAGGTCTGTCATGCAGGCATGTAGCACCCATAGAACTGACTTTAGCTACTTATATTGCAGTCCTGCAAATAAAAAACTGGCATTGACCATAAATCACATTCTTAGAATAAACTTACCTGATCACAGTGAGACAGGATAGCCTAAGGTCTTAGGCACAGATATGCCGTAGATCTATAAAACATACACGTTGGAAAAGAATCAAAAGCAAGTGCATAAAAATATTATCAAGAGCTATCCCTGATGCAAACATGCATTACTAGCAAAGCTTCAAACAATATGTATGTCCAAAAAAGAAAGAATTTGTAAATTCTGTATAGTATAGTATTGTATCGTATAGTATAGCATACTATAGTAATACCGTGGAAGACAATAGAGAGATTAAAATGAATAAACTAGATCTATATGTAAAACAAACATACAAACACACAAAAAAGAGCTACCTCTGAGTAGCAAGATAGGTGATTTATATTTTCTTCATCATGCTTTTTACAATTTTTCAAAAATTCTCATTAAAATAAAGGACTATTATAATAAAAAAGATTATTATGTATAATGTAGGATGATATAGAGACTTTATGTTTACATGAAAGACAACTCTAAAATTTAATGTCAAAGTTTGCTGATAGAACCCTTGAGAGATAGCAAGCTGAGTGTTTCAGGAATGGCTGGTTGTTTGGTCTGGCTATATGGCCTGGCCGACTGGCATGGGAGCAGGCTGACTCTGGCCATAAGGGGGCATGTTGAAGATGCAACTGGTCAGATGTCAGTAAATCCTATTACTCTGAGTGGTTTCTTATAATGTAATTTTAATTTCAGTTTTGTAAAAGTTTTGCTCAGGATTTTACCCCATTTAATCTAATTTCCTTTAATTACATATTCAGCTTACTCATAGTTTAATGAAGCCTACTCTGTACCTGGCACTAAATCCATCCTTGTACACTGCCATTTTTCTCTCCTTCTCCTGCCTTTTCTAGGACATGAACTATGTCCAGTTTAATTTATATGCTTCCTCTTCTTGCCGTTCCTCTGCAGTATGAGTTTATGCTTAAAGAAACCCTTTGCTGGTTCAGGGTTAAGAGTGTGTGATCACTGATGAATTACTAACCTCTTTGAACCATAGTATCTTCAGGTATAAAATGGAGGTAATTTTAGTGAGAATATCATAGGCTTCTGTGATGGTGTCACATGCTATGTATAAAATGTTAACAGCCTGCTTGGTACATTGTGAGTGCTGGATAAGTTATCTCTTGTTGTTAATGAAATGAAACCATGTGTGCCTGAATATATTTTTACTGAATGTCTATCATTAACTGTGTAGTCATTTACATCTTTTTGCAGTGCCTATTTCTCACATACACTAGAAATGGAGAGCTTTCATTCCTTGAACATGCATAGCCTATTAATGGCATTCCCATTTTAATTTTTAATAATATTGCCCTACACCCTTTAAAAACTATTTTGAAGTGAAAATTAATACTTCCTGAATAACCTGGACCAGATATTGGTTGTTAAGAGGAAGAAGCTGTGACGTGACTGAAAGCTCTTTCAACCCCGTGTGTTATTCTGAATCTAGCACTTGGATAAAGACCACATGTCTAAGATGATTCCATGAGATTGTATTCTGATGGACAAATTATTGTCTGTATTCATCAGATTATTTCCTTGACTAAGTTGAAAGGTAAAAAAATTTAATTAAGGCCAGATAGAAATCATCCCTTCAAAAACTTTACTGACCAACTGAGACCAAAGCTGCCTGGTGGCCAGAAATAAAATGTCAGTGACTGGCATCCTGCCATCCTTATGGACTCTGTTTCTAGCATCGTCCCACAGCATCTGCTCTGATCTTTGGCTATACCTTCTAGATCCCTAGCCAGAGAACAGAGAACTTTGGCTTCCATGACTTTAAAGGGGAAAATCCGAGTTGAAGAACACTGATTTCACATCAGCGTCATGAATCCTGTGCAGCCCGAGCAGTGGCTGTAGTGGTGGATGTATTCAAGAACCACTAGGGCTTCACATTGGCAGAGTTTTGCTGACAAATGGGATATCAGGATGAAGACAGGGAAGAGTCAAAGATGCCTCCCACATTTTTGATGTGGTTGAATGGTGAGTGGAGTTGTCAGCTACTGAGAGAGGAAATGCAGGGAGATGATCAAGATTCGGGCCAGGCTAATGTGTTGCGGACTTGTTGAGTTTGGGGTGACTGTGGGAGACCCGAATGGGTATATCCAGTGGACATTCAGGTCTGAAGCTTGGGGAGAAATCTGGGCCAGAGAGATTTGGGAGCATCATCTTGTTGGAAATCACTAGATTACATGACATTGGCCAAAGGGAGCATTTCTTGGTGAATCACACTGTGTGTCTAATCAAACCACACTCTTAATGCTCTGTGTACTGTGGCTGTTCCATAAACATTTGGTAAAAACGATGAAAAACTGATTGACTCATGGGGGCAAATTGTTTTCTTATTTTGGCTCCATAGAAATGACAAAACATTTTTGTGGTATGATGAAGAGGGCATGGCGTGTGGTTATGAGTGATATTAAGCATTGTTTACTTGGTGTAGAGCTGAGGGGATTTATGAATGAGTTTCAGAGAGCACACAGAGACTTGAAATTAGATACAGAAATGGGTAAAGGAGCCGTAATTTTCATCAGATTCTCAAAGAGAGTCAGGATACTTTATAAAAAAAAAGAACTGATTAAATCAATGCCTGTTATCCTGAAGGCAAATAAGGGGAACAAAAATCACATCAGAATAATGGAGAAAGCCAGAAAAATCGCCTAAACAATGAGGGATCCCAGTTCCTGTGGGCTCTGCTTTTCCTCCCTGTGCCAGTGTTGTATAAGATGGGAAGAATTTGGGGTCAAGAGTTTCATAGTGTGGCTTGGCAGAATCAAAGGCCAAAATGTGATTAATGCTTGATGTGGATAATCTTGGAAGGATAAGGAATATAGGGAGGATTAGGATTTTTTCCTAAATCTGGCTACTTTCTAAGCCAGTAGGTTCACTTTCTTGTACAATATAGATAATGAGGCAAAGAAGAATGCTTTGGGGAATATTGAACAAAACATTCCTAATTACTTAAAGTAGAAACAGCACCTTTTTCCCCCTTTTTTGTTTCTTTATTATTAAGTCTGTTTATTACTTAAATCTGTTTATTATTTAAGTAGACTTTAAATTTTAGAGCAGTTTTAGGTTAACAGCAAAATTGAGCAGAAGGTACAGTGTTTCTGTACACTCAAGTCCCCATACGGGCACAGCATCCTGCACTGTCAGGGTGCTATGTTTGTTATACCCACCAGGGTGGTACGTTTGTTACAATCAGTAAACCTACACTGACACATCATTATCACCCAAATGCCATACTTTACATTAGGGTTCACTCGTGGTGATATACATTCTGTGGGTCTTGACAAATGTATAGTGACATGAATCCACCATTAGAGTATCCTACAGAATAGTTTCCCTGCCCTAAAAATCCTCTGTGCTTTGCCTATCCTCTCCCTAACTCCTTGGCAACCACCAGTCTTTCTACTCTCTCCATTGTTTTGCCTTTTTCAGAGTGTCATGTAGTTGAAATCATGTAGTATGTAGCCTTTTCAGATTGGCTTCTTTCACTTAATAGTATGCATTTAAGGTTTCTTGATGTCTTTTCATGATTTGATAGCTCATTTCTTTTTAGATTTGAATAACATTCCAATATCTGGAAGTACCACAATTTATTTATTAATTCGTCTACTGACGGAAATCTTGGTTGCTTCCAAGTATTGGCAATTATGAATAAAGCAGTTATAAAATCTGTGTGCAGATTTTTGTGTAGACTTGATTTTCACCTCCTTTAGGTAAATACCAAGGAGTATTATTTCTGGATTGTGTAATTAGGTATACTTAGTTTTGTAAGAAACTGCAAAACTGCCTTCCAAGTGGTTGTATACAATTTTGCATTTCCACCAGCAGTGAATGAGGGTTCTTGTTGCTCTACATCCTTGCCAGCATTTGGTGTTGTCAGTTTTCTGGATGTGGCCATTCTAATAAGTGTCTGGTTGTGACATGGTTTGGCTCTGTGTCCTCATCCAAATCTCATCTTGAATTGTAATCCCCACATGTCAGGGGAGGGACCTGGTGGAAAGTGATTGGATCGTGAGGGCAGTTTCACTCATGCTGTTCTCCTGATAGTGAGTGAGTTCTCATGAGATCTGATAGTTCAAAAGTGTTTGGCAGTTTACCCCTCACTCTCTCTCCCTACCCCTGCTGTGACCATATAAGATGTGCCTTGCTTCCCCTTCACCTTCTGCCATGATTGTAAGTTTCCTGAGGCCTCCCTAGCCATGCAGAACTGTGAGTCAATTAACCTCTTTTGTTTATAAACTACCCATTCTCAGGTATTCTTTATAGCAGTGAAAAAACGAACTAATACAGAAAATTGGTACAAGGAATGGGGTACTGCTATAAAGATAACCTGAAAATGTAGAAGCAACATTGGAATTGGGCAATGGGCAGAGGTTGGAACAGTTTGGAGGGCTCAGAAGAAGACAGGAAAATATGGGAAAGTTTGGAATTTCCTAGAGACTTGTTCAATGGTTTTGACCAAAATGCTGATAGTGACATAGACAATGAAGTCTAGGCTGAGATGATCTCAGATGGAGATGAGGAACTTATTGTGAACTGGAGTAAAGATCATTCTTGCTATGCTGTAGCAAAGAGACTGGCAGCATTTTGCCCCTGCCCTAGAGATGTGTGGAACTTTGAGCTTGAGAGAGATAATTTAGGCTATCTGGTGGAAAAAATTTCTAAGGAGCTGAAATTTCTAAGCAGCAAAGCATTCAAGAGGTGATCTGGTTATTTCTAAAATAGTATGCTTATATGTGTTAACAAAGAGATAATCTGAAATTGGATCTTCTGTTTAAGAGGGAAACAGAACATAAAAGTTTGAAAAATGGGAAGCCCATCCATGTGATAGAAAAGAAAAACCCATTTTCTGGGGAAAAATTCAAGCCAGCTGCAGAAATTTGCATAAGTAATGAGGAACTGAATGTTAATTGCCAAGACGATGGGAAAAATGTCTCCAGGGCATTTCAGATATCTTCAAGGCAGCCCCTCCTGTCACAGGCCCAGAGGCCTAGTAGGGAAAAATGGTTTTGTGAGCCAAGCCCAGGGCCTTGCTGCTCTGTGCAGCCTCAGGACTGGGCATCTTACCTCCCACCTGCTCCAGCTCAGGCTGTGGCTTCAGAGGGTGTAAGCCCCAAGCCCTGGTAGCTTCCACATGGTGTTGGGCCTGCAGGTATGCAGAAGCTAAGAGTTGGGGTCTGGGAACCTCCACCTAGATTTCAGAGTATGTATGGAAACGTCTGGATGTCCAGATAGAAGTCTGCTGTGGAGCCCTCATGGAGAGCCTCTGCTAGGGCAATGTGGAAGAGAAATGTGGGGTTGGAGCCCACACGTAGGGTCCCCCTGGGGTACTGCCTAATGGAGCTGTGAGAAGAGGGACACCATCCTCCAGACCCCAGAGTGGTAGAATCACCAACAGCTTGCACTGTGCCCTTGGAAAAGCTGCAACCACTCAATGCCAGCCCATGAAAGCTTCTGTGGGGTCTGTGCCCTGCAGAGCGACAGGGGTGGAGATGCCCAGTGCCTTCAGAGCCCATATCTTGCATCAGTGTGCCCTAGATGTGAGGACATGGAGTCAAAGGAGATCATTTTGGAGCTTTAAGATTTAATGACTGCCCTGCTGGGGTTTGGACTTTCATGGGGCCTGTGGCCCCTTTGTTTTGTCCAGTTTCTCTTATTTGGGATGGGAGCATCTAACCAATGCCTATATCCTCATTGTGTCTTGGAAGTAGCTAACTTGCTTTTGATTTTACGGGCTCATAGGCGGAAGGGACTTGCCTTGTCTCAGATAAGTCCTTGGTCTTGGACTTTTGGGTTAATAGTGCAATGAGTTTAGACTTTGGGGGACTGTTGGGAAGGCATCATTGTGTTTTGAAATATGAGAGGGATACGAGATTTGGGAGGGGCCAAGGGCAGAATGATATGGTTTGACTCTGTGTGTCCACCCAAATCTCATCTTCAATGGGAATCCCATGTGTTGAGGGAGGGACCTGGTGGGAAGTGAATGAATCGTGAGGGTGATTTCTCCCATGCTGTCCTTGTGATAGTGAGTGAGTTCTCATGAGATCTGATGGTTTAAAAGTGTTTGGCAGTTCATCTCTCTTTGTCTACCTCCTGCTGCCTTGTAAGTTGCGCTTTGCTTCCCCTTCATCTTCTGCCATCATGAGAAGTTTCCTGAGGACTTCCCAGCCCTGTGGAACTGCTTTGTTTGTAACAAACCTCTTTTGTTTGTAAATTACCCAGTCTCATCTATTCTTTATAGCAGGGTGAAGATAGACTGATAAAAGTGTATCACAGTTTTCTTTTTATTTTGTGTTTTCCTGATGGCATGTGAAGTGACGTATCTTTTTATTTTCCATCTGTATTTTTTTTTTGGAGGAGCAGCATTTTTAAGAAGTTTTTGTCTGAGGCAGGAAAACACAGTAGATAACACTAAGTCTCCAGACCAAATACAAAATTTTAATGAAATTTGAAAAGCCAGTTTTATATAAACCTCTAAACCATTCACTGCATAGAAGCTAAAAAGGATTGCATTATTGAAGATTAAAAGAGAGACTATGAAAGTGGATATTGTTAGGGAGAGCCGTTCTTCCCCATTGCCTAGAGGATGGGGTTGATGAGGCAAGAAGGTATGCAGATGCCTCTCCTTTCCATCAAGGCCATTGAGAAGGCTCCAACAGGACAAGTTGTTGTGTTCCCTGAAGAGGGAGGGCTCATAGAAATATGGAGTTTATTCCCTAGCTGTAAATCTCCTTTCTGGCTAGCTACTTCAGTGTGCAAATCAAAGGAGAGAGTGTGTGGCAAAAAGGTGTTGATTATTTCTCGAAGACCTGATGTAAATCCCCCATGAGCAGGAGCCAGGGGCCACTGGTTTTAGATGGTGGCAAATAGGTTCGCCTGGATTTGACCAACTCTCATCAGAGAAAAGCTGGTATCATTGGATCCTTGGGCTGTGGAAAGAGTTAGTGGCCAGCTAGAGAAAAGGGCCTCATTTGCATCAAGAGAGCTGTCATGAAAAGTCCTGAGCTATGGGGAGGGTACCCCAGAGAATCCAGAAAAGTGCCTTAAATATCAACTAGATCCAGGTTTCATCAGTACCAGTCAAATCAGATATCTTCTGCACATCTTGTGTCTCTTCCCTGTGGGACTTAGTTCCTTAAATTTTTATCCAGGAGCAGGAGATAAATTACCCCCTATTAAACACATTCTAAGGGGGTAGCAGAGGACCAAAATAAATTACACCTTGTGAGTCCTGCTTATTCAGTATGCCAGCTACACATTGAAATAGTGACCCAATGAGAAAACCAGTTTGAAGTTTATAACGACCTACAGGAAAAAATTCCTGATCCCATTTAATCCTGAGAATATGATTTTCTTTTGGAAATAAGCAACTGATATGATGCTATTCTTCATCTGCTAACGGCGAGTAGAAATATGTCAAATTTTGCTTTTCAGTGATGTGTTATTCTTAGAATATTCAAGTGAGGACTAGTATCTTCATGGGGTGAACAGAAAATGCCAATAAGCCCCTTTCGGTGTCTTGTACACAACACAATTGTATTGGTAGGACTCGAGGAGGTAGAATAATTGTTTTTTTTGCTAAATCTTAGGACAGAAATCAACATATTTAAGTTGACATTGGAAATCAAGTTTTCAAGAAGTTACTGGCTTTCATGAGCTCAGAATGTTAATGGCAAATGTGCTTTGGGAACCTGATACTCTGTCTTCCTTGTCTCCTGGCAGAGCCTTCTATTGAAAGCTATTTAAATGCATCTGTTCTGATTATGAAAGGCCCTGCTCAGGCCTGTGTGCACTTGGAGGGTTGGTGGGTAGCAGTGGATCAATGGAATTGTTTTCATGTGATTCCAGCCAAAACGTGGGAGAAATCAGTTTGTTTGCTTATTTTGAGATTTATACAAACTCAGAAAACATGTCTGGGCAATTCTTCCGCACAGCTTTAGAGACAGCGTCTATTAAAGGAGCCTGTGAAATAATGTAGATGAGGAGAAAATAAAAATCTATTCTGATGAGTGGTAGACAGAAGAAAAAACTTCTAGAAGATAAATAGGAGAAAAAACACATGCACTTTTTATTAGCTTACAGAACTAAAATGATTTGCAGATGGTTGGCTGAGTGTTTCACATAAAACATACTTATATACCTGAGCTTTTTTCTGCTCACTTATTTTAATAGCTGAAGCATCCTTCTCTTGTGAACAATTTATTCTAATGGCAATAAAAATGCAACAGTACCATCTCATTATGCCCAAGAGCAAATGACTTAGACAGCATCTTAACTTGGTTTGTAGGGTTAAGCTCCGATGGCTGCAGGAATGACGTCAATAGGGATTCATAGTTAAATGGCACATCTTTTAAAATGGTACTCTGCTTTCAAGTTTCTCCTTACCTATACACAAACGGAAAGCCCAGGTTGAGGATGCTGGAAAATCTTAGATTTCACACACGGGCTTTCCAAGACTGAGTAACTCTTAATGGTCTACACTATACTTGGCTTACTTGCTTCCTCTTTTTAAGCTGATTGTAAGTCATCTGTGAGTTTTCCATTTGGGCTGTGTTGCTTTTTAGCTGGTTTTATCTTCAGTAGAAGCTTCTGTTGATGACGGAGGCAGACTGAGGACTCTTGGTCCCCTAGAAGAGAGATGTTACTGGATATTCTACAACATTATTTTAAGAGGGTATGAGCTGAATATTCCTCCCATAGTTCACACTGCTGGATCCCTCCTGCTGAGGGGCATTTGTGAAAGGAGCCACTTTTCCAGCTAAATCTCCTAGGCTTTTTTTCCCGCCCTAATTAAAAAATATCATACAAATACTGTATTTATTACAGTGGCACTCTGCATTTGACTCAGGATTCTTCTTCCTAAAACTCTTTTTAAAGATGACACAATTTTTTATAAGAGTCTTGCATTTTATTTTGTTTATGGGATTTTAGGAAATACAAAGTTAAGTGAAAATCTGCTTTCCTGGTTGTATTTCTCATTATTTTATGATAATGGCTTTTTCAAAATGACTTTATTCTCCATTTTTCACATGTAAAGTAATTCTGCCCAATTTGACAGTGGTCACTGGCGTAGGATGTAGGACAGTTTTGGGGTGATGCGAATCCCATGGTAGAAGTACCTTCAGCTTCATCAACAAGGAGAATATCATTCAAAAGCTTGTGCATCAGGGTCATTGTTAACCTTCTGTTCTTGGCCCTCTAATCAAATATTTGTTTAAATTAAGAATAAAATGCCCGAGGTGTATCTCACTGATCAGTTATGTTATTCTTTTGTAGTACAATTTGGTATTGTCCATCAGAAGTTTAAATTCATGTGTCTTTTACTCAGCCACTTTACTAAGAATCTGACCTGCAGGAAGACTTGTTCTGAGTTTGTTTGTTTGTTCATTCTTCTAAGACAGAGTCCACAGGTGTCTTTTTAGATTTAAAATCTCTACAACCCAATTTCATGTATCAAGGTGCGAACTCCTAGCTGCCTCTCTAACTTCTTGTTCTCCCATCCCCTACCCATGAGGCCAGCAAGTCCCCAGAAGTTCTTCTAAGCTTGGGGTAAAATTCTATGCAGTGGTAGAAGAAAAAGAATAATGGTAAAATTATTTTTGATAATGTTCACCTAAGATTTTGAATCTTAGTCCATTCAAGATGCTATAACAAAGTACCATAGCCTGGGTGACTTATAAAGAAAAGACATTTATTTCTCGTAGTTCTGGGGGCTGAACGTCTAAGATCAGGGAACCAGCATGGTCAGGTTCTGCTGAGAGCCCTCTGCCAGGTTGCAGATTGCTATTTTCTCCTTGTATCTGCATGTGGTGGAAATAGGACGAGAGAGAGCTCTCTGGGTCCCTTTTATGAGGGCACTGATCCCATTCATGAGGGCTCCACCATCCATCATGAGCTAATTACCTCCTAGAGACCCCATTTCCTGATAATATCACGTTCAGGGTTAGGATTTTGACAAATGAGTTTTGGAAAGATACAAACCTTCAGGCCATTGACCCTAGGTTTATTACGTTTTAAGATTTTCTTTCATTTACTTTATCTTTCTTTTCCCTCCCTATCCACATATGTGTATGTGTGGGAATTTGTGTGTGTGTATGGATATTTATGTGTGCACATAGCAGTATGTATATGCTGCACACGTATGTTTATTGCGGCACTATTCACAATAGCAAAGACTTGGAACCAACCCAAATGTCCATCAGTGATAGACTGGATTAAGAAAATATGGCACATATACACCATGGAATACTATGCAGCCATAAAAAAGGATGAGTTCATGTCCTTCGTAGGGATATGAATGAAGCTGGTGGAAACCATCATTCTCAGCAAACCATTGCAAGGACAAAAAACCATACACCGCATGTTCTCACTCATAAGTGGGAATTGAACAATGAGATCACTTGGACATAGGAGGGGGAACATCACACACCTGTTGGACACAGGAAGGGCCTGTTGTGAGGTGGGGAGCGGGGGGAGGGATAGCATTAGGAGATAAACCTAATGTAAATGACGAGTTAATGGGTGCAGCACACCAACATGGCACATGTATACATATGCAACAAACCTGCACGTTGTGCACATGTACCCTAGAACTTAAAGTATAATAGAAAAAACAAAAAGAAGTATGTATGTGCATATACATTTTCTTTTGGCTAAACTATTTGCAAATAAGTTTCACATATAATGACACCTCACTCCCAAATCCTCCTGCATGAATCTCTTATATAAGACATTCCTATAAATCATCACAATACCAGTATCCCATCCAATACTGCTTACATTCAAAGATGGAGTTTATTTTTTCTCCTCATTTTGTTCTAATTTAATTGTATTTTTGAATATGAGAAACACATGGTTCAAAAGCCAAAACTATATATATATAGCCACAGAAGTATTGTTCCCATCTTACTCCCATGCCTATTCCCACTCACCCCTCTTTTTTTTTTTTTTTTTTTGAGACAGACTCTCACTCCATTTTCCAGGCTGAAGTGCAGTGGCACAATCTTGACTTACTGCAACCTTCGCCTTCCAGGTTCAAGCAATTCTCGTGCCTCAGCCTCCCAAGTGGCTGGGATTACAGGCGCCCGCCACCACACTTGTCTGATTTTTGTATTTTTAGTAGAGATGGGGTTTCACCATATTGGCCAGGCTGGTCTTGAACTCCTGGCCTCAAGTGATCCACCTGCCTTGACCTCCCAAAGTGCTGGGATTACAGGTATGAGCCACCATGCCTGGCGCCCACGCACCTCTCTTGGTAGCCCTTGTCATTACTTTCTGGTTTACCTTACTTAACCCCTGTTTCTTTTTGTAAAAATACATGCGTAAAGTGTGGATTCCTTTTCTCCTTTTTTTTTTTTTAATTACACAAAAGGACCATATTATATATACTCTTTAGATGAAGCTTTTTATTTTTATTTTCTTAAAAATACATCCTGAAAATCACTGTCAGTTCCTGGAGATCTTTCTCTAAATGAAGACTCATTTGTTGTCAGATAATACTCTTTAAGAAATGGTATATTTGAGTCAGAAACCAGATTTGATGCATTATTACACTTTATACCAGTGATGTGTCACTGGAAGTTTTTTTTTTTAAATACCAATTCATTTAAATGTTTATTTTCAGTTAGTAATGAAACATTTTGGTTCTTTATTTATTTCTACATAAGTTTCTTGCAGATTTGTTTCCTTTGCTTTTCACATAATTCTAAATGTGATACGAGTATGCACATACCAAATTTTCTTGGTTATCCCATTTTAGCTGATGAATGAATGGAGGTACAGAATGCATAGGAGATTTTTTCCATCAGACTTTCCTATGAGCATTCTTCTATAAGCCTGCAATAACAAATGATTTTCAGTCATAAATGATCACACGTTCTATAATTTCATATTTTTTCCAGTATAATTACTATAACTATCTACTACATTCATATGATCTTCTGTGCATTACAAGTATAACTGTCATTATTCCTTTGGCACAATTTCAACATGTGTGAAGAGCCAGAAATTCCAGACTTCAAATTTTGCATTCCCTAAATCACAAATGACCTTTTGTGATGTCAGTAGACATGGAGTGGAGAGATAAACTTCAGAATCTATAAACCTTTTGCATGGTTTGATTGAGACAAATCTAAAGCATTCTGAATGGGAAATTCCTTTCCTGCTTTTAAAATCATAAGATACACTAAAACGTGAACAAAGTTACTCTGTTTTATATTGATGTTCCTATGATTTTTATGCCCCTTTACATAAACAAGAGCAGAGTTTTGCTTTCAGAGTACAGAAGAGCTGGTTTCCTGAGCTAAAAGCTGGTTGGGTAATCGGGCAGGGAATGGGGTGATCCTCCAGTTGCCCTTTCCATGCTGAAAGGAAATCTAAGGTTCCTGAGTAGTGAAGTTACAAATACAGATTTAATAGATGTCCATTTGTGAGTAATACAGAGAAGAGTTGTCCTTTGGAAGAAAGTAATTTTCTTCCACATTTCCAAAAGATCAGTGTGTTAGTCTGTTCTCATGCTGCTAATAAAGACATACCTGAGACTGAGTAATTTATAAAGAAAAGAGGTTTAATGGACTCATGGTTCCGCATGGCTGGGGAGGCCTCACAATCATGGCAGAAGGCAAAGGAGAAGCAAAGGTACATCTTACATGGTGGCAGACAAGAGGGCACGTGCAGGGAACTCCCCTTTATAAAACCATCAGATCTGTGAGACTTACTCACTGCTACGAGAACAGTATGGGGGAAGCTGCCCCCATGATTCAATTATCTCTACCTGGCTCCACCCTTGACACTTGGGGATTATTACAATTCAAGGTGAGATTTGGGTGAGATTTTGGCCAGGCCATCTCAATCAGCAATCGAAGTTTGGTTCAACAATCATATATGCTGTTGTTGATACACAGCAGGTTTCAAGCTAGGCATGGGAATGGGCAGTGCCTACTCTGAAGAGTAGTCCAGCAAAAGGGCTAAATTAGGCACTCAAATTTGTATCTCCATAATACAGGAAACATGCAGGGAGAAACTACTGGTTAATCGATGGGAATTTGACAAGTCAGGGTCTTAGCTAAGGATCAAGCCAACCTCAGTATGAAGGGCATCATATGAAGTAGCAACAGTTGTTTGGCCATTGAACTATAGATGTTATATGCATTTCTTTTAAAGTCTTCTAACTGTTTTGAAATGGTTCTCAAAGCTAAATGGGCCTAGGACATAAATGTCCTGTTCTGCCAAATTTGCATTTTCTCTGTGCTCTGTCAGCAGTTGATGAGGTAGGAGACAAGACTCAACTCCGGAGGTGGGACTGGGGTACCAAACCAAATTTAGGACCAGCTGAAACAGGGTGGGAGGTGGAGAAGCAGTTTTCTGTAAGTCATGTCGACCGGTGTGCCGTGTCAGTTTACCATTGCCATGGCAACATCCAGAAGTTACTGCCCCTTTCCATGGTAAGGACAAGCTGGAAGTTACCACCCTTTTCCTGAAAATTTCTGCATAAGCTACCCTTTAATTTGCATGGAATTAGAAGTAGGTATAAATATGAGTGCAGAGCTGCCTCTGAGAGCCTACTCTGGACACATTGCCTATGGGGTAGCCTTGCTTTGCGAGGAGCAGTACCTCTGCTGCTGCTCTAACACTGCTGCTTCAATAAAAGTTGCAGCCTAACACAACCAACTCTCCCTTGAATTATTTTCTGGGCAAAGCCAAGAACCCACCTGGGCTAAGCCTCAATTCTGGGGCTCACCTGTCCTGCATCAGTTAGATTGCCCTTCCTTATCCATCGAGGCCTCTCCCTTATTTCAGTACGTCAAGGGAACCTCACATGAGAACTCACTGGAAATACAACTGGCATAGCATTATGTGATGGTCAAAGACATCCTTTTTAAGAATCATTTCATATGGCCATTTTGACAATTATTGTCTTTCTTTGTCGGGTTTGATTTTGCAGTTGCTCTGTGTCGTTGAGATATCTGGTAATGCAAGCTCACCCATTTTTAGGGTAGCCTGTACATTACACACACACACACACACACACACACACACACACACACACACCCCAACCCGCCATATGTGCCACCAAATAGAGATAGAAAAGAAGGAAAAATATATTAACTGTAAGTTTTGGGCCTAGGCTGATGCTCATGATTAATCTGAAGAGTAGAGTATGGATACAGAGTTTGCTTGTGAGTAGGGAGATTAAACAGCCCAGTGGAGGTCATTTCTAGCCTGGGCACATTCGTTGTGGCCCATATTGTTTGGGAGCATGGAATAGTATCCTGTTGACTGCTCAGCACAGTTTGGCTTGCTCCATGAATCATGTGAATTTCGTCTTCATCTGACTTCATTCTTTTTAGCCATCTTATTCATAGAGTTTTGGATCAGCAGATCACTACATATCTCCTTTAGCGTACCAAGGTCTGACATTTTACTATGAAGGTTTATTGGGCTTCTGTATACACAGAGAAAGAAAGAAGTGAATCTTTCTAGAGGCACAGATTCCATATTCTGCACTTTCTTTACAAGTGGAGGTCCTGTCTCCCTGCCTTATTGTTTCTGATCAATGGGAATCTCCTTAGCACAATTAGGAAGACTTAAGCTTATTTCTTCTAACTCCATTCTCAGTGCTCACATGGGACCCGTATTTCCCAACACACGTGCCATGCTTCTTTTTTATCATTGTGATTCACATCCCAGATCTATCTGCTACCAGTTCAGATGACAAACCTTAACTGAATATTGGCTCTGTGCCAGACACTTTACTAGTTCTCCTCCTAAGTTAACATAAGACTGTCTTTAAGGTGGTCTGATATTTTATTAGTGTATATATCTGCTTATAATTTAGAAAAGGAAATTAGGAGCAATGGGGTAATGAGACTGAATGCACCATGGGCTGGGGATTCAACATAAACAAGACGGACAATTCCTCCTGGACACACCACAGTCCAGTGGGTGACTTTGCTAAATAATCAGGGAACAACTGAAACTGTGAGAGAGAGCTTCTGCTGAATGTGTCATTTTGGTTCAAGTTATTCTTTCTAGTTTTCCTCTAGAGTTATTCCTTCATGTTTGGTGAAGATTGTAGGCACAGTTTTACTATGACAGCATTTGAAACTTACACACACTAAAAATACAGGTGAAATTGAATAATAGTGACATTTGGAATGACAATGATATATTTTCATACAGATTATTATTTTCTTCAACTGAATGTCACCGTGTCTTTACTTCTTACAGTTTTTAATGATTTTACCCTCAATTTCCCCCTTTCTTTAATACTGACGTATAATTGGTTGGTGTATTGATTTGTCATCAAAAAATTAGTTTATATTTATTGAATGGATATATCTGGAATCATGACAGACATGCTGGGGACAAAACAGATGTTGTTCTTTATATGTTTGTAGCCTGGTTGTGAAGACAAAATTTATAGTCATGGAATACATGGAATTAGCTAATTGTGCGACAGTGTGTTTGGGTATCAAGTTAATGGCAATTCAAAGAAGGAAAAGATGTATAAGGGCTACAAAAACTAGTGAAACCTTCTTGCAAAGTGGAGGAGTTGAGCTGCTCTTTGAATGTTGGGTAGAGCTGACATCTGCACTGTCCACTATGGTAGCTGCTAGCCACAGGTGGCTACTGAACATTTGAGATATGCCTAATTAGAATCAAGATGTGCTGTAAGTGTAATATACACACTGGATTTTCAAAACATAGTATGAAAAGGTAATGTAAAATATCTTCTTAATATTTTTATCTTGATTACATATTAAAATTATAGCATGCATGTGTTATATTAAATGATATATATAATAATTAAGTTTACCCTTTTATACTTTTAAAATATTGTTTCTAGGACAGATGCAGTGACTCACGCCTGTAATCCCAGCTACTGAGGAGGCTGAGGCAGGAGAATTGCTTGAACCCGGGAGGTGGAGGTTGCAGTGAGCTAAGATGGTGACATTGCACTCCAGCCTAGGTGACAGAGCGAGACTCTGTCTCCAAAAAAAACGTATATATATATAACATATATATATATATATAACTTAGCTGGGTGTGGTGGTGGGCACCTGTAATTCCAGCTACTTGGGAGGCTGAGGCAGGAGAATCGCTTGAACCTATGAGGTGGAAGTTGCAGTGAGCTGAGATCACGTCACTGCACTCCAGCCTGGGCTACAGAGCAAGCTCTGTCTCAAAAACAAAAAAAAATATTGCTTCTAGAAAACTTAAAATTACATATGGGTCTCATATTCTTTGCTCACATCATATTTCTGTTGGATAGATACATATGCAGAGAAGATGGGTCATTGCAAATTAATTGGGTGGAGGGGCACATAAGGTAGGGGAGAGTGGATAGAGGCCTGTGATGTGGGGATGTAGTCACAAAACAAATTGAAAGTCGGGAAGAAGAAACTTTTTGAGCACATCGTAGTGGACACACCAGTATTTAAAAGCCAGGTGGATTTTTCCAGCGGGCCATGGTTGAACAGATTACGCATATCCTTGATTCAGAGGTGAGACCTGGATCAGAGGTGTAGATTTGGGAGATGTGATTTTTGCAGTTAAAGTTCTGGAGTGCATTTGAGGTTGCCTGAGGAGAGGTGCCTTGGAGTAGACCTACAGTGCTCTCCCTTTGTGAGCTCCTTCCCAGGAGGTTTGCATCTGCATACCTGTGCCTCCTGTTCTGCTTATGTTTGCACTCTTGGGGATACCCCCTAAGTGTTTAGAGAAAATGAAGAAAACTGATTACCTCTTGGGAAAATTTCCCTTTCATCTTAGCAGACAACTAAGCTGATATCTGGGGAGCCACGCCTAGCAGCTGTGGGTGTGACGGATGACTGAAGGGACCAGTGTGCAGCAGTGCAAGGTGTGAAGCAGTTTCATTGTGCACCGATTACTGACTTGTCTGAGTCTGGTGAGACAAGACACCCCCACACACAAGTTACTTGAAGCGGTTTATTACTTAGAGAGAGGCAGCCAGGAATTTCAGATGCCTGGGATTCATTGTGAGCTGGTTGCTCCAGAAAGGGTCCTGGGCTCAGTAGAGTCTCATCTGCACACTCTCCACTTCCACTGTTGCTCAGGGACCTCAGAAAGCAGCCTGCCCTTGATTTTATACCCCATGGTAATTGGGCCTGCTGGGCTAAGCACTGAAGGACATCCTGTTTCCAGAGGGAGACTGGAAAGAGCCCAGGATGTTCTGGCCAGTCCCTGCTTGCCTCAGGATAGTGCATCCCCAGCACATTCTACAGTTATTCTTGTCAACTACAAGCAAAGAAGGGGGTAGAACTAAGTCCGCAGCTACCTGGAGGATTGTCCTTTGCTGGGGGAACTTGAAGTCAGGCAACATGAGTGGTACCACCTGCAGGCATGGTTAGTTTCCTGACCTGGGCTGTCTAGCACTACAGAAAGATGAGAATGGGGATGATCCCAGATAAGAAGATGTAGGTGGCAGGTCCTGAAATTGGGAAACATCCTCCACTGGCATTCTTCTTTCCCATTTACATGAAAGGATACTAGAAACTCTAGAAACTCTTCTTTTCTTAAGTCAACAATAGACTCTCTTAGGAGAGGTCTAATATTTCATTAACTGATATATTACTTTATAATTTACAAAGGGAAATTAGGAGCAATGGAGTAATGAGATCAAAAGCCCTCTGTGTAGTTAATAGAACATAGCTTTGAAGGGTGAAACCAAAAGCATTTTGAACAATGATGCTTTATTTGGAATGCACAAAGCCTTCCAAGGTAAACTCCTTTGAAGGACAAAATTCATTTTGATGTTTATGTTCTGGAATGTACAGTAAAGTTCATCCTGATTACTTCATTGACATACCTCATTAACAAGAATAAAATGATAATAGTTAACATTCATCAAACACTTCATACAGGTCCTGGATAGTAAGGAGGTGCTCTCAGTCTATCTCTTTCTATACCTAGGTATTTAACCAGAAGCACTTTGCTTAACCTCTCTGTTCCTCAGTCTTCTCATCTTTAAATTGGGGACAAAAATGGTACTTTATTTGTAGAAATGTATTGATCACTGTCAGTAGAGAAAAATGACGAGGCAAGTCTCAATCATTTTAGGAGGTTTATTTGCCAAAGTTAAGGACACGTGCCCAGGAGACAGGTCTATGCCTCTTTCTGAAGATGATTTTGGGGGCTCCAAATTTAAAGTGGAAAGGGTGAGATATTGAGAACTACACAATTTTCATGTAAGAGTGGGTAGGGAAAAATAGTCATTTACTCGTTTGACTCAGAGAATCTGCCTTTTATTTTATTTTATTTTTTAACATAAGATGGCGTAGACAAATGGGGTAGAGGAAAAATGCAGAGAATCTGCATCTTTACATAAAATAACAAAGGAAATGGGGCAGGGGAACAATCAGATATGCATTTGTCTTTGGTGGGCAGGGGGGTGACTGCACCTGTAAAGATAAGCTATCAATTTACTTTGCCATGGTGAAATCTTAGGGTGAAAGCAGAAACACCTTAGGGTAAAGATCTTGCGGTTCACTAGGAATTTCCTTGTGGGCAAAATATGGGGGAGGCTTGTAGCGTTTCATCTTGTAGCCATATTATTTAGGAACCAAAAAGGGGAGGCAGGTTTGTGTGACCCTGTTCCCAGCTTAACTTTCCCCTTTGGCTTAATGAGTTTGGGGTCCCAAGATTTAATTTCCTTTCACATCACTAAACAAGCTAATACATGAGGCATGGCATATTCCACACATAGCATAGAATAATTCCCAGCACAAAGTAGGGTTCAACCAATGTCGATCATTCATTTGTGGAACACGTACAGTTGGCCTCTTTGGAAAGAGGAGAAAAGTATGTCTTGGAGAAGTGAAGTCAGAAGCTGGCAGATAAGTTGTAGCACTAGCATCAACCCAAGCATAGCCAGAATCTCAAGCTTGTGACCGAAACCACCTTGATTTAGTAAATTACATCACGTGGGCCAAATCCTGCCCCTTGCCTTTCTTCGTTAGGCCAGGGAGCTAAAAGTGTTTCTTTGCATGAACATTAAAATCCTGTTGATGAGAAGAAACACTAATTTTGAATCTCCATTAAGGAAAATGTTATCCCTTCACCAAAAAATATTCACATCTCTCATTAGTCAACTTGTAGTTACAAGCGATTGTAGTCAATTATTACTGTATTTGAATTTTATGAATACAAATGTAGGAACTTGTTTTCTCTCTTATTATATAAGTAGCTACATAATATCCTTGATTCTGACTCTAGGCCCGCAAAGACTCTGGGTCTTTCAAAAAAATTTTGCATGATGCCACTCTAACCACCCTGCATATTACCTCCATTTCTGTTACATGCTAGGGTGATCCCTATGGAGAACCTTTTGAAACCAGAAATCTGGCCATTGCAGTTGGGGTATAGGGGACAGAAACTGGATAGCCAAGGCGGTTGGAACGGGATGCTTACAAATGTAGGCCTGTGGGCAGTCATGGTACTGCTGCATGCAAGGCACCTGCAGAGATTTGGGTAGAAAGCTGAGCCCAGCAGAAACTTGTGTACGAAAAGGCTTTAGACAGTATGTTGCTGAAGACCTCTTGTGCTAGAGAATATTGGCTAACTATGTTGAAATACTAACATTCTCCCAGATTACACTTTTCTTTCCACCTCTCAGGGGTGCACTAAATAAAAATGTCCTTGAAGAATGTAAGCCTAGAAACTTGGCAGGACTTTTCGAAAGCAACTTTAAGTATTTTTATTTTCCCTTGAAGGAGTCTTGGAAAACTCATTTACATTACTAAGCTGTTGGGAGATAGCTGGTGGCTGGAATGAAAATCATGTCACAAATGGCTTCTGGGACATACTTAACAGGCTCAGGTAGCTGAGATGGTGTGATTGGTAGCTGAGATGGTGTGATGGGTGACAAGGAACCATGGAGATTTTGATTTTTGCCAAATAAAAATAGGCCAAAGGATAGACTTCTGGAAGGCGCTGTTGGGAAGGTGCTATTGAGGCACTCAAAACTTAGGCCTGAAAAGAACCCAGGAGAACTGCGAGCTGTGTCATCCTCTTTTATTTCACAGATGCAAAGATGGGGATTCCTAGAACTCAGGTCATCTCTTGCCAAGCTGCTGAACAGTCAGAGGTAGACCCAGGTTCTTTGCAGACTTTCTTAATTTCATAGCTATCAAATTGCTTTAAACCTTTGTGTTTCTGAAACTGACCTAGCAAGTTAAAACAAGTTCAGATCTCTCTGTGGCAACCCAAGTTCTCCCGAACTCTTGGCTGAAAATGCCTTGCTCATTTGGGTACTGCCCAAAGGTAGTGAGACCTCTGTCGTCTCATCCCTCACTTGATCCTGACTCCAGTGTGAGTCCTGAGTCCACTGGGCCATGGGCCTGCCCACCCCGCCTATTTCTGACCTCCCCGCCTATTTCTGACCTCCCCTTTGGAGCAGCTGAAATAGTTCAAGACTTGACTTAAACAGTAGCATATGAGCAAATGTTGAAATCTAAATCTGGGCTTTTGGCCATGCAAAACAGGGTGGGAGTTATTATTTTTTGCCAATTTGAAGTAAATGAAAATCTACTTTTTTTTTTGGATTGGGCGAATGAGGCAAAAAACCTCCTATTAGGAAGACCTTTCCTTTTGCCCCTCAGTGTTTGTGTTGTATTCAGCCCTGCCGCAGAATTGTCATGTTACGAGATGACAAGTGCTTTATTAGAGAAAACACTGCCTGTGTAGGCCTCTGTTGGTTTGTGCCCATGGGTTTGTGTTCTTTACATGTCCTTTGCTTTCTCAGAACATGTACTTGACCCGGGAGCATCTGCGTTGCCATGGAACCCCTTTACTTTAGCTGTTAGGCAGCAATGTTTGAATCGTTGCCCTTTCAAGGCCTTAGAAAGCCTCTGTGCTGTGCAAAGTTCTTTCTACAAAGAATTGGAACACTGCATTATTTCTGCATAATTATCCAACTGGTAGTAACCCTGGGAGTCTGTAGTGTATTTATTATGTGGGGTATTATCAAGAGCAAGAATTTTCCTCTTTCAGACTTGGAAGGGATTTTTAGCAGGCACAAGAGGAAACCAGTGCCTGATGTCATTCAATGACAGCCCGTCTCACACTGTGCCTTCATGGCAGCATGGAGATGGACACTCCTGGTTGGGACTCCTGTGGATCTTTGTTCATTTATTTAAATAATTTTAACTGTTTTTGATATGGGATAAATCTTTAGAAATGTATAAAACATATTAAGGAAGTTTTTCAAAAGAAATCCATTTTATGCCTCTACATTGTTTCTGTATCTGGAGGTGGTGGTGTATTTTTGTGTGTGTCTGTTTTTGAATGCGTGTGTGGATACAGTGCTTTTGATCTCTGCTTCTGTCATAGGCTGACACGGGGAGATGCTTGCAAGTCCACTTTACTCTTGACTTATGTCTCCAGGAAACACTCTTCTTACTTTAATTTTAAGAGTCCCTTTCCTTCCGTTCTCCTCTGTCTTGTTCTTATATGGTCTTGCGTATTTCATGGTTTTGGAGGAATTTATAAACATAAAATAATGCATCCTGTTTTCCAAAGGGGAGAAGGATTACTACTTACATTTGTTGAAGGTCTCCTTGTCAGGCACTCTGACATACAGATTGTCTAGTTTGATGTTCACAAAAGTTTGTGAGCCATTAATAACAGTAATCACCATTTTTTCAGGGAATACTACACTATGCTGTATATTGTCTTAGAGGAGTTTTGTCAGATACTCAGTTTAATGCCATCATTTATCATCTCATTTGATGAATGTTATTGGCCACTTCTTCCTGTCCTGGTAGAAACACTTTTATCCTCTGGCCCATGACACAACAGTTTCCTGGTCTTGCCTCTACCTGTCTTGCAGCTCATACTCCTCTGTGCCAGTCACTGACGACTGGACACCCTCTTTTTCTCATGCCATCATCTCTCCCTTGGCAAACTCACCTGTTCTCATGTCTTTCAGGAAGGCTACAAATTGGTCTCATTGACTCACACATTTATATCCGTGACCTAGATTTCCCCGATGGGTTCTATCCTCATATACTCAAGATGTCAGTCAGTCTTATCCTGGCTGTTTCAGAGACAACTCATTCAGTACATCCTAAATCAGACTCATGTTTTTCTCCTCTGTATCTAGTATCTGACCTTGAACCCTGGGATATTGCAGCCACCTTCTGCCTGATCCACCCATCTCCACTCTTGCCTCCCACAGTTCATTTTCCACACTGTGGCAGGCATGGTGTTTTCAAAGGCAGATCTGAATATGACATCTTTTTATTTAAAACTCATCACCGATCTTAGAATAAGTACCATAATGATCAAAATAATCAATCCTGGCCAGGCGCAATGGCTCATGCCTATAATCCTAGCACTTTGGGAGGCTGAGGTGGGCAGATCACGAGGTCAAGAGATCGAGACCATCCTGGCCAACATGATGAAACCCTATCTCTGCTAAAAATACAAAAATTAGCTGGACATGATGGCACGCACCTATAGCTCCAGCTACTCAGGAGGCTGAGGCGGGAGAATCGCTGGAACTCTGGAGGTGGAGGTTGCAGTGAGCCAAGATCGTGCCACTGCACTCCAGCCTGGTGACAGAGTGAGACTCCGTGTCAAAAAACAACCCCCCCCACCAAGAAAAAAAACCAAAAAAACCAACCAAACAAACAAAAAACCTGCAAAAAACAAAATAATCAATCCTGACCCACACAGCCCTGGTCATTTTGACCCCAGCCCTCTTGTCCAGCTTCATTGCCTGTCGTGGTTTTCCTTCTCTCTGCAACACCTGGCCCACTTGTTTTATTTACCATGTGCCTTCTCTCCTAGGAGTCTTTGCAAATGATGCGTTCTTTGTCGAGAATGCTTTTTCTCTTCCCTCTTTGCCTTGTTGGCCTCTACTTAGATTCCCTCTTAGACCTAATGTTAAGTCATTACCTCTTAAATATGTTCGTATTGTATCTTCAACTTCTCCAGTTATTTACCCAAGTTGTAGTTTTACATTTATTCTTAGGATTAAATTTTTCATGAAGGCTTATATCTTCTACTCGACCGGAAGCTCCATGAAGGTAGGGATACTATCGGGAATTTCTAACCAGAGTTTTCCTACTATCTAGCTAGTGCTTGGCAAATAGCAAGCACTCAATAGGTATTTATTGAGTTAATCTCTGTTTTACAAATGAATGAATCTGTTTTACAGATGAGCAAGCTGAGGCTTAAAGAGGTTCACTCAACACTCAGGCTTCTTAGACATGCATTGTTTAGTTGTAAATATAAAAAATCCAAAGCAAAGGGGAAAAAAAGGTACACAGGGTAATTATGCAGAATGCAAGGGGAGGAGTTATAGCTAAGCCTTACAAAGGACTGGAACCAAGACAAAAAAATCTCTCGGCCATCTGGAGGGAGGCTTAGTGTGTCTCTGTCCTTTCCCTCTGCTCCTGTTCTTCAGCTCTTCCTCTTCCTCAGTGGGTGGGACTCTCATCTTTGTTTCTTTATGTTTGTCTTCACAGTTCTGCTTGGTTGAAATGGCGTTAAAGCCCTATTACGCTCAAAGGAGCCACTGATCCAGGAGTCACCAGGAAGAGTGCAGAAAAGTTATCGTCCAATTCAATTCCTGGGAGAGAGAGAGAATTGGCTTGATATTGCCTCTGAACCATTTCTGCCTATTAGGTGTCAATCCCAGACCCGCTCCGTATCCAGTCTGCCCTTAGGGAGCCAGAGCCTCCTGGTTCCCCTCTTGAGAATGGGTTTGTTGAGGTGGTAGGCGTGGCTGGGCAGCCATCCCTGAGGCATCTTCTGTCTCAAGGTCATGGGGGTTCTGAGGTGGCAGAGCTGGAATGGGAAGTTCATGGTCTTTATATCCTTCCTCACTATATGTCTCCCCAGTTCAAGCAGCTCCCTGTCTAATTCACTGGTGAACATTGAAGTCCCCAGTGAAACCTGTGCTTCGATTTAGAACAGTCGTAACTACCAGTTGTAAACACTCCTTATTTGCCAGTCATTCTAAATGCATTTAAATGCTTTCTGTCATTAGACTTAAAAACAACCCAGGGAAGTGTAGATAC
Source organism: Piliocolobus tephrosceles (assembly GCF_002776525.5). Taxonomy (NCBI): domain Eukaryota; kingdom Metazoa; phylum Chordata; class Mammalia; order Primates; family Cercopithecidae; genus Piliocolobus; species Piliocolobus tephrosceles. The sequence continues at coordinate 15,117,836 of NC_045437.1, forward strand.
TGTGTTTATATCCCTTTTGTCAGATGAGAAAAATGAGAATAAAAGAAAGATAATTTGCTGAAAAAATTTGGCTAACTCTAAACCTTGTAGTTGCAAGTAAAATGTCAGCCTTGCCTGAGAGTTTCTTATAAAGGGAGAGCCTCATACCCTACCTGAGAGCAAGTGGGTCAGAATCAGCATTTCTACCAGACCTCCAGCTGACCCGTCTGCATATTCAAGGTGGAAGAGCACTGGGTTAGAATTCCTGGGGTCAGATTCTAATTGTGGTTCGAGTGAGACTGTCACGGGGAAGATGTTTGACATCATATCATCCCCTTTCACTCATCTGTAGAAAGGTGATAAAGAGGAATATGAACAAATGCACGCAAAAGTAGTGCCTAGTACGTGTTCTTAAAGGGGAAGTTGAGTCAGTAAAGCACATTTAGAGAAAAACTCAGAGTCACGCTGTGGAACATGTAAGTCCTTGGTAAAAATGAATATTGTTTTAGCTTAGCTATGACTCAAAGCAATTGGACAGCATAGGCATTTCAAAATATATTCTCCTTGTATTCTTGCTTTTGAGGGTGTCAGACTCTGGAATACTGACAACAGAATATTTTCCATTCATCCAAATCTAACTTATAGTAAATAAACTTTCCACTGGTTCTTCTGAAAGTTGTACACACAAACTCACACGTGTGTGCACGCACAGACACACATACAGACAGACAGACACACACACACACCCCACAGAACATCCTGTTAAAGGAAAAATAGCAGTTTCTTACTTCCAGTACAGAAGCCTCCCCTGTTTCTTAGAAATCAAAGGCCTGTGTTGTAGACCCGGCCATATAGCAAAACACAGCTGTCTAATGCTGTGGGTGTGTGGGAGCAGTCATCAAAGCCGGTAGCTGTGGAACAGGTGGGATCACTTTGGCTACAAGCAGTGGTTGGGCTTGCAGTCTTCAACACAGTGGGGCTTTTCTGAGGACCTTCCCTGGCATCCTGGGTTGGGCAGTGGCAGCACAGTTGTTTCCTGGCTGAAGGTGTAGGTTCCTCTCTGATTTTCTTGGCTTTGCCCCTTAGGCACAGTTGCTGTCACACAGTTGTGCTCAGGAGAAAGAGTCAGGAAAGGAAATTTTATACCCTTTTTATCAAGAAGAAAACGTTGCTTCCCAAACCCTGTGCCTCCTTTCTCCTTTGTCCCATTGTGGTGTTCTGGTTAGGTCTGGTCACAGTCTTAAGAGCTCTCTACTGGTACCTGACGAAATTGGGGATTGGTTAGTGGAGAAGGGTAGATGAGATAGATAGAGAGGTGATAGAGAGATGAAAGACACAACAGCACCCACAGACAGGGAGATTCTTTTGTACTTGATATAGTATAATCTCTAGGCATTTTAGTCAGGGTTCTCCAGAGAAACAATCAGTAGGATCCATCTATCTATATGTCATCTGTCAATCTATCTAGCATCTGCCTGTCATCTATCTATCTATCTATCTATCTATCTATCTATCTATCTATCATCTATTTATCATCTATCATCTATCTATTATCTATCAGTCTATCATCTATTATCTATCATCTATCTATAATCTATTATTTATCATCTGTTATCTATCATTATTATCTGTCTTCATCTGTGTATTATCTGTCATTATCTGTCTATTGATCGATCGATCGACATATAGAAGGAGCTTTACTCTGAGGTATTGGCTCGTGTGCCTGTGGAGGCTGGGAAGTCCCACAATCTGCCGTCTGGGAGTTGGAGGCCCAGGAAAGTTGGCCGTGTCAGTCAAAGGCCTGAGAACCAGGAATCCTAATGGTGTAACTCCCAGTCCAAAGGCAGGAGAAGACGTGTGTGTCTGAGCCCAAGCAGCCAGGCATAGAGTGAGAATTCAATTCCATATTCTCCCTTTTGTTCATTTCAGGCCCTCCCCCAGTTGGATGGCTCCCACCCACATGAGGAGGGCCACCTGCTTTACTCAGTCACCAATTCAAAGGCTGATCTTTTCCAGGAACACCCTCACAGACATGCCCAGAAATAAAGTTTTACTGGTTATCTGGGCATCCTGTGGTCCAGTCAAGTTGACCGTAGAATTAACCATAACACCAGGTTTGGGATGAATCCAGAATAGTAGAACAGAAAGGGTAATTAATGCTGTATTTACTACTGTCATAACATACATATATGGGAGTACTCAGAACAGAATTAATAATTTATATTTAATTCAATCAATTTTTAGACTCCTCTTCATCTTCTGTTTTCATAACTGTGCCTCGTTCAGGATAAATCTCTTAATAAATCATAAGCTGAGAATATTGACGTTTAACTGTGGCAAGTGAAAAAGGAGGTAAGGTATATTTATTAACCTGGTTTTGGAACTTTCTCTGATTTTGATGATATCAAGGAACAGCCACTATCTCTTTTGTTTAGAGCTAGAATTTAAGTGGTGTTTTAAAGCCAGAACCAATAATCAGGGTGAGAAGTGACTAAAGGAGCCAGATTGTGTGTTTTTTTTTTTTGTTTGTTTGTTTGTTTTTTTTTTTTGAGAGGGAGTCTCGCTCTGTCGCCCAGGCTGGAGTGCAGTGGTGTGATGTCGGCTCACTGCAAGCTCCGCCTCCCGGGTTCACGCCAGTCTCCCGCCTCAGCCTCCTGAGTAGCTGGGGCTACAGGCACCCGCCACCATGCCCAGCTAATTTTTTTGTATTTTCAGTAGATATGGAGTTTTACCATGTTAGCCAGGATGGTCTCAATCTCCTGACCTCGTGATCCACCTGCCTTGGCCTCCCAAAGTGCTGGGATTACAGGCGTGAGCCACCGCGCCTGGCAGAGCCAGATTGTTAATTCAGCCTGAAATAGATTCATGCACAAGGACCTTGTATTTATTAGGCTTTATTGGCCTTGCTGCTAAGCCCTACAAAAATGTTAAATACAGAAGTGAGACTATAATATTATAATTAATAAATGTCTGATTAAGAGTCTCCCAACTGTATCCTCAACTCATCGTGTAGTAACATTTGTATATAATTATATTTAAAGTGAGCTGTGCATCATTTTAATGTGATATCCTATCGCATAAGGCTTCTAAAAGTAAGATATGCAAGGCTAATGAGGATGTTACAATGACCCCATTATATTGTTTCATATAAAAGAGCCTTATTTTACTTTATATTAGCTGCTCCATTAGCGCTTTGGACATAAGAGTTGTTTGGCATGCTTTGCAAATGGTAAGGATGCCTGAAGACTGCAGAAATAAATGAAGGGAAGTTGCCAGAGAGCCTTGTATTTCAGCCCAGTGGAGCAGGCTCTTGGGATTGCTCTTCCTGTTGGATCAGTGGAAACCCAGGGACCCCTAGAGGGTGAGATGACTTCCTGGTGGTAAGGCAGTGGGAGAGAACTGGGGTCCTTCTCAGTTCTCACTGCTCTCTGACCAGCTGGTGGATAGTGCTTGTATTAATTGTGCTATGAATAGATTATCATAAAAATCTTAAGATAGTGTGACACAAATTGTATGATTTCACTTATAGGAAGTACCAAAAATAGGCAAATTCATAGAGACAAAAAGCAGATACAAGCTACTAGGGGCTAAGTGGAGGGGGAGAAGGGAAGTTATTGGTTTATGGATACAGAGCTTCTGTTTGGGGTGACGGCAAATTTTGGAAGTAGTGGTGATCTTGCATAATTTTGTGAATGTGATGAATACCACTGGATGGCTAGAATCACATTTTGTTATATATATTTTACCAAAATTTTTAAAAAGAAAGAAGTACAAAGGAAAAGAAACCACAGTGGAATATTTTACTCAGTGACGATCGTATTAACAGCACCATGAGTGGTTTGCAGGGCCTTAGCTGTTCTCCTTTGGAACCAGAGAGGATTGGGTTGACTTTTCCTTTGCTTTCCAAGAGGATTAATCTTTACTTCCCTTAACACAGAAAGAATCATCGCTCAAGCCCAATTTCTCTTTCAAACCTTAGAGCACAGGGCATAGATTCTGGCCCATGCCTGTCATTTAGTGCTGCTGGGCCAAGGGGAGCCAGCCAAAGGAATCACACAGGTGCCAGGCCACATTTACTCTAAATGCCATATGTGGTTTCTGAGTACCCAGCTCACTGATCCCAAGGGATTTAATTTGGAAATAGGCAGTTCTCTGCCTCTGGATTCAAAAATAAACCTGAGGTTCCTAAATAAACTGGAACTGCTCATCAAAATCCGAGCAATGGCAACTTCTTGTAGGTGAGGCCACATATGAAGCCTTTTGGGTATTTGGAATTAAACCCACATTGAATAGTGTCCAAGTAAGATTCATTTTATAGAGAATTATTTTCTCCTCTCATACTGAGGTTGCTTTTCTATTCTATGGAGTCTCATACATCAGTCAAATTTTTGCCCATGAAAGCATCCAGAGTTCTGGCAGTTATCATGGTAAGCCAGGAGCATGCACTCTGTAGCTGGGCTGTTAGTGTCAAGTCCTGGGTGCTTTCTGTGGAGCCATGTGATCGCCACAAGGTACTCAACTCATCGTGAGTCGTCACAGGAATCTCATCAGTTAATACAAGTAATGTGCCTGGCAGAGATTAAGTGCACAATCAATATGAACCATGATTACCACTAATAGCAGTAGTACGTTTGTTTAGACACTGTATAAGAAGCAAGTTGCGTTTTGGGGAGAAGAATGCACAGGAACATAAAAGATAGAAACTAAGGACATATCAGGAAGACATGAAGCATTTTCTAGAGACTGTCGAGAGGAGACATATGTCTGAAATAACTGGAAGCTCTTCAACCAATTCCATTCAGTTTAATCTAAAGTCAGCTTGTGAAGGAGTTATGGTCCCATTCAGATAACGTAACCATTTGAAGACTAAGCGTCATGGAGCTCACAATGAAAAATAATAATGTGATGAAATCTCACGACTGTGTGCATATATACAGATATGCACATGTATCTGTATGAGTGTGTGTGTGCTTTGTTTAAAAAGGTCCCTGAACGTGTAGTACAATTTCTTTATACTACATTTATAATTTATAAATGGAGAAATGACATCAGAGAACTGATGTGACTTGCCCTGAGTAATATTCTCTAAAAATGATCCTAAAATCTCTTACAGAAGACCATTTTCACTGTTCTATGGATAGTTTGTGTGACAGCAACTCTGTCTAACGGGCAAAGCCAAGACCGTTTTCACTATTCTATTCCACATGTTCGATGAACAAGGGACAAAAAAATTATTTTGCCAAGTTCCTAAGAGGTGAGAATATACCTAGTAATTGATGAAGCAAAACATCTATAAAACAAACAAACAAAAAAAGACAAAGAAGATTAGTGGAGTTAGGGCAAAGATTTGTAGCATGTGTGTAATTGCTTTGGCAATAAAACACCTGGAGGCATGATTGATTACTCTGTGCATTGATATTAAGAATCAGAATCAGTACCGAATAGTGTAAGGCAAGGCACCATTTAGCAGTGCACATTGTTATGCGTTTCTTTTTACTTTGCTTGGAAATGAACTGTCTCTACTTATTGTGATTTCATGCAGAATCCAGTTACATGTAATCATTTTCATTGTTTGCACCTACACTTATGGCATGATTGTTAGGTACATGCCTCAACACTAGCATTATAAGCACATTGAAGGCATCTTACAAATATTTGTACCTTCCCTTGGACCTAGACAATATCTTGCACGTTGTTTTTACTCAATAATACTTTGTGAATGCACAATGAATGAACATGCAGTAAACAAACGTTGAGAACAGGTTGATCCATACAGTTATAGGCAGTTGATCCTTAATAGCGTCTACCCGAATGACCTTAATAATACTTAATATTTATTCTTGTTCTTGCTGATTCCTATTGACCTTACTGATTCTGCTTAAGTAGGGTGAGATTTCTTTTAAAAATGCTCTAATAATTAGTTAAAATGCTTATCTTGATAATTGACAGTAGCCAATATAATTTAACTTATAGTTCAATTTAACTTATAGTTCAACTATAATTTAACTTATAGTTCAAAGCCAATTAACTTTGAACTCTAAGTTAAAAAATACATAAATCAAGTGATGCTTGGAAACCAGTTCCCTCAACCACTGCAAAAAGGAGGAAACATTCAGAAATACACATGGTTCCAGATTGACCAGCCTCCCGGGCTCCCAACAGCTCATGCTTGTGTCTCTGTCTCAGAGTTCTTTCCTACCTGCTGAATTAATCTCTTTTCAGGTGCAACTTCCCAACCAGATAATAGACTGCTTAAGTGAATTATGAAATTCAGAAGCATGTTTATTACACATATCAAGTATGAGAAATAATAAAATGCAAAACTGTGTGCCCACGACCCAGCTTAAAGAATGGAATGTTAGCAGTCTCTTTCAACTCCCCTCTGTTCTTCTGCAATTTTGTTGTCCCCACTGGGACTTCTCCATCATGGTTTTGTTATGCTCGTTCCAGTTTTGCTACTTATATATGTATTATAATATTAATATTGCAAGTTTGGAGTCTAATGCAAGTTTCTCATACTGTATTCTTTTTGGTTATCAAAGAATTTTATATATGTTTAAGGTGTACAATATGATGTTTCATTATATGTGTATACATAGTGTAGTGATTACTAGGGTCAAGTAAATTAACATATCCGTTATCTCACATATTTCCTTTTTTTGTGATAAGAATTTCTAAAGCAAAGAGTTTTAAAGTAAAGAGTTGAGAGATCTAAGGAGTTCTGAAGTAAAGAGTTCAATACAATATTATTAACTGTAGTCCACACACTGTGGTTAGATCTCTAGACTTCATCTGCTGTAACTGCATCTTTGTACCTCTTGACCTCTATCTATTCCTTCTTCCTCCACTTTTGTTAACCATGTTTCTACTCTGTGTTGCTATGTATTATTATTTTTAAGATTCTGCAATAAGTGAGATCATGCAGTATTTGTCTTTCTCTGTATGGGTTATTTCATTTAAATAATGTCCTCTGGATTCATACATGTTGTTGCAAATGTCAGGATCCCCTTCTTTTTTAAGGCTGAATCATATTCCATTGTATAAATGCATACCATATCTTCTTTATGCATTCATCCATTGATGGATATTTAGGTTGTTTCCATATCTTGGCTATTGTCAATAGCTGCAACGAACATAGGAATGCAAATGTCTTTACTAGGAAGTGATTTCATTTCCTTTTGGGTATATACCCAGCAGGGACTACTGTGTCATGTAGCAGTCCTATTTTTAATTTCTTTAGGAATCACCATGCAATTTTTTTGCAGTGGCTGCACCAATCTGTATTCCTAGCAAGACTGTACAGGGGTTCCCTTTACTTCTCACCCTCACCAACACTTATACCTTTCTGATAACAGCCATCCTAACAGGTATGAGATGTTATCTCATTGCAGTTTTGATTTGCATTTAACTGATCACAAAAGATCCCAAGTAGCCAAAACAACCTTGAGAAGGACAAATAAAGTTGGAGGCATCACATTTCCTGATTTCAAATTGTATTACAAAGCAATAGTAATCAAAACAGTATGATACTAGCATAAAAGCAGATACATAAGCCAATGGAATATAATAGTGCCTAGAAATAAATCCAAGCCTAACCAGTCAACTAATCTTGGGTAAGGCCACCAAGAAAATATAATGCAGATAAGAATAGTCTCTTCAATAAATGATGCTGGGAAAATTGGATATTAACCTGCAAAAGAATGAATCTGGGCCTTATCTTACACTATAAACAAACATCAGCTCAGAATGGATTAAATACTTAAATTTAAGATGTGAAAATATAACATTCTTAGAATAAAATATAGGGGAAAATTTCCTTGATATTGGCTCCAGCAATGATTTCATGGATATGACTCCCAAAGCACAGGCAATAAAAGGAAGAATAAACAGTGGGGTTACATGAAATTAAAAAGCTGTGCACACCAAAGGACGCAATCAACAAAAGGAGAAGACAGTCAATGGAATGGGAGAAAATATTTGCAGACATTATGTCAGATAAAGGATTGATATCCAAAATATATAACGAACTTATGTAACTCAATGGCAAAAACAAAAATAAAAACAAAAAACCTGATTAAAAAATTGGTAAGTGACCTAAACAAACATTTCTCCAAAGAAAACAGAAAAATGGCCAACAGGTATATGAAAAGGTGCTCAATATTGTGATGCACTATTTTATACCTCACGTTTTTTAGTTGGCATTATATTCATGAGAATTGCCCATGTTGAAGCCTGTAGCTATAGTTCTTTCATTTTCATTACTTTTAGCAATTGCTTGCCTGTCTGTCTTCTTCCCTCCCTGTATCTCTCTCCCTCAGTCTCTCTCCATCCATTCTTCTGTTCCTCCCTTCCCCTCTCCCTTCATCCCTTTCCCTTCCTCCTTCCCTCTTCCTTTCACACGTATTTATTGCATTCTTTCCATGTGCCAGACACTGTTCTAGGTTCTGAGGACAGACACAGTAGTAAATAAAACAACGTGAAAATCCCTGCCTTCATGGGACTTAAGTTCCAGGTGGAGACACAGATGTTAAACAAAATTATTGCAGTATTCATACATTAACCATTACGAATTGTTATGCAGAAAGTAAGAGTGAAAAAGGATTAGTGGAGACTGGTATACAGGGATGGCTTTCAACATTAGAAAGGATGGTTGGGGAATATAGAAGAACTTATTTATCTTTTCGTCTGCTGATAGACACTTAGTTGTTTCCTTCTGGGGCCATCATGAACAATGCTTTCATATGTCTTCTGCTGGAAAGGTGCAGAAGTATCTCTGAGGTGTATGTTCCTAGGAGTGGAATTTTTGAATTTCCTAGAAAAAGCCGAGTTGTTTTTCAGTGATAATGATTTATTCCTCTTTGCATCTTCAGTACTTAGTATAGTGCTTGGCACCAAGTTGGGCTAACACTTGCTTGGGCAAGTGGAACTTTGTTGTAGAAACGAGAATAGAGGCTGGCACTCTATACCTACTTCATCACATTAATTGTGCTCTGCTATTTATATATTGACGTTGCATAGAAAGCAGAAACCAGCCTTTCTTTTTTTTTTTTTTTTATTACAAAATTTGGGGTAGTCTTTTATCAGTGTCTGGGTAGCAGTTCTGGGTTTTCTTTATTTTATTTATTTATTTATTTATTTTTATTTTTATTTATTTATTTTATTATACTTTAAGTTCTAGGGTACATGTGCATAACGTGCAGGTTTGTTACATATGTATACTTGTGCCATGTTGGTGTGCTGTACCCATCAACTCGTCAGCACCCATCAATTCATCATTTATATCAGGTATAACTCCCCAGTGCAATCCCTCCCCCTACCCCCCTCCCCATGATAGGCCCCAGTGTGTGATGTTCCCCTTCCCAAGTCAAGTGAACTCATTGTTCAGTTCCCACCTATGAGTGAGAACATGCGGTGTTTGGTTTTCTCTTCTTGTGATAGTTTGCTAAGAATGATGGTTTCCAGCTGCATCCATGTCCCTACAAAGGACGCAAACTCATCCTTTTTTATGGCTGCATAGTATTCCATGGTGTATATGTGCCACATTTTCTTAATCCAGTCTGTCACTGATGGACATTTGGGTTGATTCCAAGTCTTTGCTATTGTGAATAGTGCTGCAATAAACATACGTGTACATGTGTCTTTGTAGTAGAATAATTTATAATCCTTTGGGTATATACCCAGTAGTGGGATGGCTGGGTCATATGGTACATCTAGTTCTAGATCCTTGAGGAATTGCCATACTGTTTTCCATAATGGTTGAACTAGTTTACAATCCCACCAACAGTGTAAAAGTGTTCCTATTTCTCCACATCCTCTCCAACACCTGTTGTTTCCTGATTTTTTAATGATTGCCATTCTAACTGGTGTGAGATGGTATCTCATTGTGGTTTTGATTTGCATTTCTCTGATGGCGAGTGATGATGAGCATTTTTTCATGTGTCTGTTGGCTGTGTGAATGTCTTCTTTTGAGAAATGTCTGTTCATATCCTTTCCCCACTTTTTGATGGGGTTGTTTGTTTTTTTCTTGTGTATTTGTTTGAGTTCTTTGTAGATTCTGGATATTAGCCCTTTGTCAGATGAGTAGATTGCAAAAATTTTCTCCCATTCTGTAGGTTGCCTGTTCACTCTGATGGTAGTTTCTTTTGCTGTGCAGAAGCTCTTTAGTTTAATGAGATCCCATTTGTCAATTTTGGCTTTTGCCGCCGTTGCTTTTGGTGTTTTAGACATGAAGTCCTTGCCCATGCCTATGTCCTGAATGGTACTACCTAGATTTTCTTCTAGGGTTTTTATGGTATTAGGTCTGATCTTTGACAAACCTGAGAGAAACAAGAAATGGGGAAAGGATTCCCTATTTAATAAATGGTGCTGGGAAAATTGGCTAGCCATAAGTAGAAAGCTGAAACTGGATCCTTTCCTTTCTTTTATTTTTTGTGCAAAAGTTCTCTTAGGAAATGCCTTCTGACATTTGTTGAGTTCATGCTGACTGCAACCACTAGGACTGCTAAAGCGTCTTTCTCAGTAGAGGAACACTGCAGGTAGCGTCTAGCTGTTTATTGCAAGTATTTCTCACTCTCCTGTTTGAAATGATCCTCAAGGAAGCCGAGTTCTCTTTAGAGGATGTCTTCCCTCCTTTCTTCTCTGCTTCTGGCTCCTAATGCTTGCCTGAGGAGCTTGCTCTTTCCAGCTTCCTCTGTGGAGTCAGAAGTCTCCACTTGAACTTGCCCCTTTGAAAGTTCCTGTTGGGCTGATGTTTTGGCAAGCAGAATGTTGCACTTAAAATTGATCCTTCCTTGCTTGTAGAAAATGCATCTAAGGTACTTAGGGAATTATTTGGGCTTGGGAAGGCTTGATGCCTCGTAAAATGAAGCTCTGGGCTGAAATACTGTTGAAATATGTCAAGCTCCAGAGTTGTGCCTTTACTTTCTAAATATTTCAAATAAAAATGGGTGCTTGTATCCAGTCACTTTGTGTATGAGTGTCTCACCAGGTTTTCAGATGTCCAGCCTCAGCATTGAAAATAAATTCATGTCTTATGAAGCCCTTTTATCATTGGAAACCATTCTTCCTGGTTCGCACATGTAACAGACGATTTGGGAGTGTGTTTTCTGCAGTCCTTCTTTCTGGTATATACTGAACCATTTAGTTACCAGCTAACTTTATTAAAAATTAGGATAAACTGGCCGGGCGCGGTGGCTCAAGCCGGTAATCCCAGCACTTTGGGAGGCCGAGACGGGTGGATCACGAGGTCAGGAGTTCGAGACCATCCTGGCTAACACGGTGAAACCCCATCTCTACTAAAAATACAAAAAACTAGCCGGGCGAGGTGGCGGGCGCCTGTAGTCCCAGCTACTCAGGAGGCTGAGGCAAGAGAATGGCGTAAACCCGGGAGGCGGAGCTTGCAGTGAGCTGAGATCCGGCCACTGCACTCCAGCCTGGGCCACAGAGCGAGACTCCGTCTCAAAAAAAAAAAAAAAAAAAAAAAAAATTAGGATAAACTATTCTTCCTAACAAAGGGCTCTTGAGTGTCTATTATGAGATTCCTGTTTCCCTTTCTCCTCCATTATTAAAAAATTCATAATTTACATTGGTGTCATATTAATGCAAAACAACAGAACAGGTTTTATGATTTTTGCCATTTTAGTATAGTTATCCTTACATTTTGTTTCTAGCTTTTAAAAATAATTTTTGCCATCAGTTGAGTGGATAGGCCAATTACGATGTCAGTAATATCTGTGTGTGTGTGTACAATATGTTTAGTCAACCCCATTCTAGATTTTATCAAACAAGACAGTAAAACTAAATGGTAGTATTCATGGGATTTATTGAGTAAATGTATTTCAAGTAGATATACACATCCAATATTAGCAATAGCAGGAAATGAAAAAGGAGTAAAAAAGAAAAGAAAAAACAACAACAAAACCTTGGACTGCAGTTCAGTAAAGAAAGAAAATCTTATTTATTATTTAACTGCTCTGTGATTTCAGTTTCTTCTTCTCTCCTCTTAGTTTGAATCTGGTCCAGTATCCCAGATGCCAAATGACTTTCAGGAAGGTTTCTGACACTAAATCCACAGAAGTCCATTTAGCCAGAGTTGTGTGGATGGATATACAATTTTGTGCACAATATGCCTGAAACACGTTCAAAATGTTATGAGGTTTGCTATTTTGGCTTCTGCACTAATGATGCACAGCACTGATATTAAAAGCTCCACTAACAGTTATGTGGTTTTTGTTTTAAAGTGAATAAAACATTTTACATCGTTCAGCTAGTAAAAATACTGCAATGTATTTGTCTGTCTTTTTTTTTTAAATATTAAGATAAGGTTTTAGAATAGTAAATAAAACCAAACATTTATAGGTGTTTCTATATGTTGCTATTAAAATAACAGTAATAAAAGTAGATTTTCCTATTTTAGAAAGAAAAAGGCATATGATCATTCCCACTGAAATGAATGGCAGTTGGCTGCATTTTCCTGTCGTTCTGATACAATTTTTCCATGCCATAAAAATATGATTAGCTTGTGCTTAAAAAAAGTTTGTCAAGTCTCTGTGAAGAAAATATCCATCGAAACCTAGACTGTTTCTAACATAACACCATGTTTTTACAGTAAAAATGTGAGGAAAAGAAATACTCAAATGAAAGGAAACCTTCATCCTCATTCAGCCAAACTAACTCACGGTTGGGTTCTAAGTATTTGTTAAAGGAGAAAAGAGAAAATGGGGTCTTTGTTAGAGACCCTCCAGGTCATGTCGTATTAGTCAGGGTTCTCTGGAGAAACAGAACCAATAGGAGATATATGTATATAAAATATATATAATAAAACTAGGATATATATAATCCTCTCTCTATGTGTTTATTCTTCATTATAATTCTTTGTATATATAAATTTATAATTGCTTGTGCCAATTTCTTACAATAAATCTTGCTGTCTCTTTCTCCGTCTCTCTTTCTCTCTCTCTCTCACATTATATATATATGTGTGTATATATATTGCACAATTATGGGGGCTAAGTCCCAATATCTCCAGTCAGCCTGAAACCCAGGAGAGCTGGTAGTTTTAGTTGGAAAGGCCAACAGGCTTCAGACCCAGGAAGAGCCAATGTTTCAGTTCAAGCATGAAGACCCAAAAGAAATAGTGTCTCAGTTTAAGATAGTCAAGCAAGAGGAGTTTCTTTTATTCACAGGAAGCTCATTCTTTTTCTTCTATTCCGGCCTTCAACTCATTGGTTGAGGGTGACCCGTGTGAGGGACGACAATCTACTTACTCAGTCTACTGATTCAAATGTGAATCTCATCTAAAAACATCCTCACAGGGACATCCACATAATGTCTGATCAAACCTCAGGGCACTCCATGGCCCAATATGTGACATAAAGTGAATCATCACACATGTAAAAAAAAGCTTTCCTTTTTTTTTTTTTTCTTTTTTTTTAAGGATAGGAAGAATAAAACATAGACGACAGGAGATTAATGACATTTACAGGAGTCTGTCCTGGAAAATTCACATCTCTTCTAATTCCTGTATTGAAAATAGATAAAAGATGGAGGAAAATGCTTTAGAGATTAGACACTTTCAGGTTTTAGAGAGAGAAGAGGGTGGGGTTCAAGCTTGCTGTTTTCTTGAAAGACAATTTGGACAGGCATAGGATCGAAATTGAGTGGGCTTTCCCCGGCCTGTGCTCCGCTGCCTTTTTTATTGGAGCTGAAGTAGTAAAACTGGACAAGCTGCCTTTCAATGATAAGTTCGGCTGGCGAAGAAGCACTGTCTTCGTCTGTTGTATTTAGGCAAGCCAATTTAAGAATACCAAACAATAGTTGAGTAATTTTCCCCAAGGATGTCTGTAAAGCATTTAATTCAGTTCAGTCAACTTGAGTAACTACCACGTGCAGTGCACTGAGCTAGGCGCGATTGCAGGGGACATGACTCAGAGCAGACACTGGGAGAAAAGGACCTTGTCTTTTTTAATGTGAAAATGAATTTTGGGGCCTAAACTCCATTTCCGACACCAGACATTACACATTTCATACAAGAAGCAACTTTTTAAGAAGCATATTTTATCACAAATGAATAAATAATACTAAAAGCGTTTGAAAAAGCAAATGGTTACTTTTCTGCGACCTTTGAAAGATTCAGATGGCACACACTTCTTAACCTGAGTTGTGTGAAATGCAGCGTCCTACATTGTATTTAATGCCTTTCTGGACCTATGTATGGTGACTTGCCTTCCTGTTGGGGACTTGCAAATCACTTTTGAAATAAAATGTTGCATTTGTACCTGTAGAAAGATTGTCAGTGAAGGTTTATTGCAGAGCCATTTATTCCTCCAAGTTAGACACTGAGTCACACAGGGTGCTTTCAATGGGGGATCTGAGAGAACAATCATTTTTGTCAAAGGGATGTGTATCTATGACTGCTTATCTGCTTCATATAATATTACCACACTCACAACAATTCTGGACCTGATGCACTGGGAGAGCACCAGCACCCTGAATTTTAACTCTTCTAGCAGCTCATCAGCATCATTTACTGGAGTTTTTTTTTTTTTTTCCTACAGACCACCAAAAGACATTTTTAGACATGTTTCATTCATATTTGGGCAAACCACCTAATTTTCCTGGCCCCTGTTTCCTGATGTGTAAGATGAAGGGAGTTATTTTAGTACTCATTAACTTCCCTTCCAATCCTATGCTATGATTTTGTAGATAATTAATGACAGCTGTACTCCTAGATTTCTACTTAGGTCATAAATTTTAGCAATATAAAAAGATATTTGTTTTTTTCTTCCAAGCTATAGAGTAGAATATTAAATATTTTTGAAATTTTGCCTTTCTCTGCCTATATTCTTCTTCACAGTGAAACAGTGTGAGTTGAATTAATAATTGGAAGAGCGGGTGTCTGCTTGTACATCAGCATTCAGTGACCGTTACTTGGGAATCTAGATAATTTTCACTGAGAACCTTTTGCCCTTAAGCCCGTCTGTTTGTTCTTGTTGTGAGAATTGTGCTTTTCTGCTGAATATACAACGAGCAAGTCTGAGATAAAGGAGGTAGCCAGGGTCTGTGACTGTGTGTTAGCTCTACGCAAGGTACAGACCTGGGCCACCTCAGCCTGTAGCAGCCCGTGTGTGTGCCAGCATTAACAGAAGTACCTTCCAGGGTGGTTTTCTGCAGCTCCACACATGCCTCAGCTGGGACTTGGGAGCCCAGTTGCCCCTCAGCTGACTGAACTCTGTGTGCTGGTTCCTCTTCTGGTTTATAACTGTGCTTTAATTTTTATGAATTGAAACTGTGTCTCACGCCTGTAATCCCAGCAATTTGGGAGGCCAGGGCAGGCAGATCACCTGAGGTCGGGAGTTCGAGACCAACCTGACCGATCTGGAGAAACCCTGTCTCTACTAAAAATACAAAATTAGCCAGGCATGGTGGCGTATGCCTGTAATACCAGCTACTCGGGAGGCTGAGGCAGGAGAATCCTTGAACCTGGGAGGCGGAGGTTGCAGTGAGCTGAGATCACGCCATTGCACTCCATCGTGGGCAACAGAGCAACATTCTGTCTCAGAAAAACAAAACAAAACAAAACAACAACTTTAAAATGTCATTGTCTGAGCAGCTAAACATCCGTATTCTACAACTGGATTCTGAAATCATAAAACCTAACCAAGAATTTGACTGTGCCCTTTAAAATTTTTTATTATTATTTTCTCAACAATGCCTCCTCACTAGCAAAAAAGAAACTATGATAAATAGCCCCAGTTAGTCATCCTTTCTTTAAAATTATACTAGCAACAATGAAAGGGGCTTTTGTTGGGAATCTCCAAAAACTTCTAAACCTTGACCCTCCAGGGTCCTGGGAAAATGAAGAGACGTAGGATGTCAAAAGATGAAGGTGTTTGCTTTAAGATAGGCAGGTGGAAATAGAGTTATAGAAAGTGATTTGAATCCAATGACTTTTCACCTTTACAAATGTGTAAACTAAAATGATTTGACCAAGTGAGAGACATTTTCTTGGAAAATATTTTCCCAAGAAAATATCATTGTTTAATGAATTTAAATCACTGTTTAAATTCATATGAGTTGGTAGCCTGGCGTTGTTGAGCAGATGACATTTTGACAGAGTTGCTGTGGGTGGGTCTGGAGTTGCCCTGGGTCCACCTCAATGCCATAAGGGAAGAGTGCTTGGAGCCTTTTGGGTGAGGTATTGTCAGTCACTGGTGGACATGTGCCTTCTCCATGATGCTTGCTTCCATTGCAGAGGGGTTCAGCCGTGCTGTCACAGATGCCAGTGCCCTCATGGAGGGCAGATAAAGTGACTGCGTACATCATCTGGGTGGCAGTGGGGTGGTTCAGACTGTGGCAAACTAGCCTGCACACGCCCCATTTCTTACCCAGTTATTAACACACAGAATTAGCCCAGAATTATCAGAGCTTCCAGGTTCCAATTTTTCAAGCAGGTCTATTAAACTGTATCTGTATGTGAAATATCTAACCTTTAAATATTTAATTTTTTAAAAGACATCCGTTGGGCTTAACCAAAAGTGTCTGTAAGTCACCAGGTTTTTGACTTTGGGTATCAGAGCTCCTGGGTCCACCCAGAAGCCTTGAGCATTTACTATCTGAGTATATTTGGCATAGTCATTTAATCTTCCTGAGGCTTAGTTTTTATTTTTCAGAGTCGAAATAATGATACTTGCTCTAGAAAATTATGAGGACAAAGTCAGAGAGGGAAAATGGAAACGATTTGTAATTGCCAAGTCCTTTGGTGGTTTAAAATGCTACATGCAAGGATAAATCATGCTCAGGTATGGAGGAGCTTTAGTAGAAACACCCAACTGGTTTCTGCTAAAAAAAAAAAACTCTTGTTCAGGGTTCTCATCACATGCTTTACAGATGTGTTCCACTGACTGAACGGTGCACTGCCCTCAAATGTGCAGGAACCCACCTAGCTCCTCCACTGAAATATCAAGCGGAGGCTGCTCACCAGCAGCTCCTGTCATCTTTGACTTTGAAAAAGCAGGTTGTATCTAGATTGTGGGCCAGCAGACATAAGGGCCGGTGTGTGCCTCTGTGTGGGAATTTCAAGCCATGACGCCAGTTCTGGGCTTTGATGGGGTAGAAATGGGCCCGTGTCATGCTGGCTTTCTATTGTGAAACATTGACTCAGAAAACAGGTTGCTAAAAGAAGGATTAGGAAGAGGACCTGGCGGCTGCAACCTATAGTCTGTCTTCTCCCTTCATGTCCGTGGCCAAGCAGCATAAACCATAAACTCTCCCACTGCCGCGTACTCCCCCAAGATACCAGTATACGCCTCACCCTTTTTCACTGCTTTTCCATAGTTAAAGGAAGACCTCTCTTGATTTATGTTAAACCAAGTTTACCCCTGTAAGCATATAATTTTTCTTTGTTGGGAGGAGAATCAGGAAGGTTTGCAGGGAATATTTCTCACTCTGGATTTTAGAGAAGCCCTGCCAGATCCCAAACTCATCAGGCAAGGTTAATCACCTCACCTTCCCCCAAATTGTATCCTGCAGTATCTGGGCACATCTCTGTGATTTCACTTTTTTGTTTACTGCAGGTGTTTGTCGTCCATAATAGACTGTAAAATCTTCAAAGGGAGACCATATAAATGTTACTTATTTTTAATTCTGAGGCCTAGTAAGCAGCTCAATAAATGCTGGCTCAGTTCCACTGAGAGACGCTGAGCCTTCCATGTCTTTGAGTCTCAGGAGAATGTCGAGTGTCTACAAAAGCATGTGCATTCCTGTTTAGAGAACTAGGGAGAGGAGAAGGCAAGGAATACAAAGTTTCAAAGAATCTTGCCAATAAGGTGGTCAAACCAGCTTAAAAAAACCGGATTTTTTTTCCCTTTTTTAGTGAACTTTTGAATCACAAGGAAATGATAGGTTTAGTTTGGTAAAAGAAAAGAAGGGGGAGGCTATAACAAGTCTTTTTAATGATGGTGATGTTGGCTGAAGAAGGGATTTTTATGGGAGGCATCACTCAGTTTTACAAAGGAAGGCAGCGTAGAAGTCACAGTTTGGAATTTTCTTTGTCTTCCTCAGAAAAAAAGATGTTCTTATTAAGCAGGAACTTCTGCCAGCATCAAGCAGACAGTTTCTGTTGTTAGGGAATGCTTGGGTCACCTAATCAGATACTCTGCTTCAGCCAGTCAGTACTCAGGGGTAATGTCAGTGTGCCTCAGATCTCTGCACAGCATGAATGTGAGGTCATTGGTACAAATTAATAGTTTATCATGTGGTCCTTGACTTACACTATCATAAATGTAGATAAGTGTTAATGAACATCTGTACCACTTCCCTCAGCTCCCCACCAAAAACAAAAAAGGCAATAGCTGGAAACTTCTGAGTCACATAGACATATCTTAAAGTTGATATATAGAACTGAGCATTGTTCTTACATTCAATATGTTGCTGAGCCAGAACAAAACCCCTAAGTTCTTCTTACTTACTTACTTACTAAGACTTCTGAGTGCAGTTCATTTTCCCAGAAGTCCTTTGGTAGCTTTCTATTGTCTATACCTGTCATTATTATAAATTCAAAACCATTATAAATATCTGGCAACTCTTGCAGGTGCAAAATCTGTAATATATGTTTTCTAAAATTCAGAAATATTTTATGAATGAATAAACTTTGCCATCTCCAGAATGGTTTATAATATGACAGTTTTGACTTAAAAATACAATTTAATGCCTCCACCGTAAAAGTGCAAAGGGATAAAATATGCTTTAACAATAGAAATGCTTATTAAGTAGGAATTTACCAGGTTCTATAAAATAACATGGGTTCAACCTAATATTCAATGTAAGAGAAAGGTATTTTTTAGGATGAAATAAATGTAAATCCTAGCAGACTTTGGATATGTACTTCATTATTTTATGTAGAAATTTACAGATAGTAAGTGCAAATATTTCTGTGCTATTGAAATTAGATTAAGACTAAAAATAAACCATTTTTAAACATTCATAAACAGTGAAGAATTGAAAGAAGCCAGGAGCTTCATTATTCATGGGTATACTGGACATTTATACATGAGTATAGTTCTGTTTGCTTCAAGGTAACATTTCACTGTATGCTGGTATTTAATATTTAATGGAGAGAGTGCGAGAGTAAGCCTGCCTGTGTGAGGTGCTTGTAAGCCTGTATTAAGTATTGCATTTGGGCTATGGGCTGGAATGTTCTGGTAGCTACCAACCTTAGGTCGTTTGCTTTACATGAAATACTACTGCTTGTTGATGTAGGCATTGGAATTATGGAAAGTAAGAAAACAACAAAAATGAAATCGATCTATTGGAAGCATGATGGGTACTCAACTAGTTGCTCATGTCTCTTAGCCATTCTGACTTGAAATCGTTGTAGTCATTTTTGATTCTTGGCATTAGTTCTCAACCAGTGCAGTTTTGCCTTCCCGGGGACATCTGGCTATCTGGAGACATTTTTTGTTTTTACAATTGCGGGAGAAAAAGGGGGAGTGCTGCTGGCATCTGGTGTCTAGTGAGTAGAAGTCAGGGATGATGCTAAACATCCTAAAATACACAGGACAGCCTCCACAACAAAGAATCATCCAGTCTAAAATGTTACAGCTGAGAATCCCTGGATTAGTAAAAGCCAGCTCCAACAAATCACATTTTGTTTCTTTCAACCTGAATTACAGAGTAGTCCAGGTTTGTCTTTAACTTATTCTGCCATGGAGATGTGTTTTCATGTAAACTTACCTCTTCTTATGGACTTATTTATTTACTTTAATCGTTTGTGTTTGCTTGCTTTGTCTTTTCCTGTAAATGTGAAACAACTCTAGAGTTTGATTCTTTGATGAGCCCAACAGGGAATTGAAAATCACATGAACGAGAGTGTTTTCTTGGTTGTTTTCGGTTATAATAGCTTTCTGTTTCTAGTGATCAGAAAAGACATATCCCTATGAGTTCTGTTGTGTTAGAGGCATAAATGGATGGCCATATTATTTTGGATTAGATATTCCCCTTCTGGTGGCTTCATATTATAAGTCTGTGATAATAAATGAATGTTCCTTTACTTTAAAACATGTTTTTGTTTCTTTGTCCTTGGATTTTGGACTGCTTAGCAGAACATTTCAATTTCCTATGAAGAATAACTGGTAACTGTAGCTTTTTCTTACATCTTATACTTCAACTATTTTCAAGCTGGCGTGCAATAACATAAGCAGAATGAAATGTATTAAGTGTGTGTTTATATCTATTGGGAAATATGGTGTAATCTGTAGCTACTTATTCCCCTTTTGTTTTAGCACAATATGTCTGTCTCATTGCCCACTGTTCTAGGGAGCAAATAACTGTAATTTCCACAAAGAACAAGGAACATATCAACATAGAGGTAAATTACTGGCAACTGACATTCCTGGCCTTCAGAACTACATTCTCCATTCCCTGCTTTAGTCTGCACTGTGTTTTTTTGTGTTTGATTTATATTTGTAAATGGTGAGTTTACTGATTCATTAAATAATGTCAAAAGTAATGGTTGCCAGAGAATCTCATTCTTTTTTTTTTTTTTTTTTTTTTGAGATGGAGTTTTGCTCTTGTTGCCCAGGCTGGAGTGCAATGGTGTGATCTCGGCTTACTGCAACCTCCACCTCCTGGGTTCAAGCAATTCTCCTGCCTCAGCCTCTCGAGTAGCTGGGATTACAGGCATGAGCCACCACGCCCAGCTAATTATTTGTCGTTTTAGTAGAGGTGGGGTTTTTCCATGTTGGTCTGGCTGGTCTCGAACTCCCGACCTCAGGTGATCTGCCTGCCTTGGCCTCCCAAACTGCTGGGATTATAGGCATGAGCCTCCGTGCCCGGCTGAGGATCTCATTCTTAATGTTGTATCTATTTTAGCATTAGGCAGAATTTATAGTGAACCAGTTTCACAGAATATGAAGGGAGGTGCCTTATGAATCTGAACAAAGTTTTATAGTGGAATGATAATATTCAAGTAGCTAGAGTTTATTAATGAGCAAGAAGCTATATCTTTGGAAAGTAAGAATAATATTTATGTTGTTACTGCTCAGCATATGGCAAAATCCACCAAGCAAAGAAATAGTTGATATTAAAGGTTTGCTTAACTTAACAGCTGGTGTGGATCACTGACATTGAAGATACCTTTAAAAAGATTGATTTTTTTTTTTTTTTGGTCCTTAATAACTCGATGAAACCATAAAGTTTAGATGAGGTAGTTGGCCGCCTGAGGTTTGGGTCATTAGCTTGAATGATCATTCCCAGGTGTTCATACATCTCATTACAACAGTGATCTGCCATTTTTCTGCTACTCCGATTATCTATTTATGTGTCTGTCTTTCCCGTTATTTTGTAGCTGCTCTAAGGGAGGAGACATTTTCTGATCATCTTGGTATCCTGTGTATTCCCTAACACCGTGGTGTCAATATAGCAAAGATTATAATTGTTTTTAAAGTAAAAGCTGAGTTGAATTGAAAGAAAATAGTATCAGTTCTTTCACCATAAAGGCTTTATTAAACATGAAGATTCCAGTGTCCTGCGATTTTATGTGAAATCTTCTGAGAAGCAGCCTGGATAACAGTGCCTCCTAGGAGCCTGGCTTCATTTTAAACTGCCCACCATGAAATGACTTCTGACAAGTGTGGCTCACTCACTGATTCTTTATGGTCCGGTGACTAGCTGTGTCCCATCCTGAGACCTCTGGGTCAGGATGCCTCTGACGATGTCATCCACGGCCACGTGGCATTAATTATCTATACCATGGTATCCAGGTTCTTCAGAGATTGGCTTCCATTGTCCCCAGGGGCAGGGGGGCATTTATTTTCTTCCCCATGTGAGTGTGAGCTTCCTGTGAGTGCCACTGTCTTATTAGGAAAGTCAGGTAATTGCGGAAAGTGTCTACGTGACAGAGAGTGACTGCTTTCTATTTAGCTAGCTGCATTGCATCATCGTTCATTGCGGCTTCTGAAAGGGATATGTTCTGCGGGACACAATCATTTTTAAGTGAATTAAAATATATTCTAGTTGCTTTTGTTCTGATTCCTATAATGAATCATTACTGTTACTATATAATGCAGTGTGTGTGTGTGTGTGTCTATTTATAGATTAAGGAGATGGTAATTTGGAGGCCTTGAGGTCTAAAGATACCTTTTGATTAAATTTGTGTTCTAAAGTTGTTAAGAAAAATGAACCCAGAGGGTCTGGGTACATATTTTGCAAATGCAGTCCATTGTATTTGTCTGCCACTGTCCGTCTCCAAGGAACTCTGCCTTCCCGCTTTAATCTGTGGTCATGTTTCATCCAAACCCCATACATTATAAAAATAATCGTAGGTTATTGGGGTTGATGTCCATGTTTCCTAGCTATAATTATACCCTTGTAATCTTGTTTGTTATGAAAAGATAGTTGCATATTGCAGATTGACATGGAACTGTTTTTCTGCAGCACCTGTGCGCTTTGTTCTTTGGATTCTGAGTCCTTGTTTATGGGATGTGTGGTCGTGGATGTAACATGGGAATACAGGGCTATGCAGGTGTTTCCCTTGGCTGATAGGAAGGCCGCAGTTCGTCCAGAGAAATATAGATGTTAACTGGCCATCACCCATAACATAAAATGCTTCTTTATTATACTGGGAAAGTGCTTAGAGATATTCTGGGGAGAATAGAGAAATTTCTGCAACTTTCTGCCAAAAACAATCTTATACAAAAGAGAGGAGTGGAGAACAGTATGTGGTTCATGTTTTGAAATAACTAATGGATTTCTTGAGATGAGACATAGCAATGTCTTGAAAAAAAAATCCCCTTTGGGTAACAATCAGGATGTCGTTCCCAATAGGCAGAGACATGATCTCAAAGAAAAACAGTGGTGCTTTTTTCATGGCACCAAATAGCAAAAGGACATTGGGAGTCTGACAGGTAAGCCTTGTGGTTTTGTATCAGCCTGGTGGGTTTTGAAACTTATGAATTTCCTTAGAGAAAGCCTCAACACACTAACGCATAGATATGGCCTCACGTGTGGTTCTGGAAGCATGAGTGAACTAAGTAAGTGTCTGCATCATCCAGTGTGTTTAGTATTGGATCTGTCATGAGATTTTCGTGACCCCTCGTGATGCTATAAGGGATCCAAAACACTTTCATAACTTGAGCAGGAAATAGCCCAATCACCATGTGTTTAAAAGGAAAGTTGACACAATTCCAGTCCCTTCTGAAGCAAACACAGGTGTACTAATTCTGCAAAATAAAAATGTTAAACTTCTCTTGTCTCGTCCCATGCCCCTCCAAAATAAAAAAGTTTGGTGGCTAAATTAACTTGAGATGGACTATCTTTGGATTGGGTAAGTGTTTATATATGGTTCTGTCATCTGTGACATGGAACATCTTGATGAAAAATAAATTATTTGACGGTTTTAGTCATTCATGGATTCCAAGTGAGCCTGCACATTTGCCATCAGATAGATACATGTAGATATACAGCCTTTGCCAACATGCATTGCTTTTTGGTGGACATTAATGTGCTATTTGGGTGAGATTTAGCAGTGTCATGTTATTTAACTTTCATCTTTCCAGATGTCTTGGTCTCAATGCCTTTAGACTTACAGGTTCCTAAACACAGGTGGGAGGTTGACAAGGTAAGGGAAGAAAGCAGTGCTGTTTCTTACCTTCATGGAAACATGAAGGAAGAGGTTTTCTACCTTCTTGCTTATTTGTAACCACATTTAAGACTTACTCCCCCAGGCAGTATTTGGCCACAGACAGTGTGGGACGTGGATTTCTGGAGGGGAATTTGAATGTATTACTGTTAGGCTCTGTGAATAATTGGCATCCTAGAGGGACCTGGGGCGCCAGATGCTGCTTCTCCCACAGGCCATAATTTGTCCATGAGTATGTGGCTTTAGAATATAGTCCATAATTCCTTATCCAGAAAATCGGTATGTCTGAGAAGAAATAATGAAAGTTACGAAACACAGATGCTTCCCTCAACTAAACAATATTGCTTTACAAAAGTGCAAGAAATCCTCTTTCCAAATAAGACGATTCTGGTCTGTTTATCCTCGTGTGGCAGCGTGTTCTAGTTACTTTTGCCACATTCCAGACAACCTTAAAAGTTAGTGACTTAAGCAACAGCCGTAGTTTTATGATCTCTTTCAGTTTTTGTGGGTCAAGAATTTTGGAAGGTCTTGGTGGAGTGGATCTGGGGCCAGTCAGTGGCTGGAGCTAAAAGTGCCAGAACTGGACACGACTGGCTTTCCCTCTCTTTCGTCCTCCCTGTCTGGCTCTTGTTAGGGCGTAAGGCCTCTCCATGGGGTCTTTCTGCCTGGGCTACTTGGGCTTCCTCACAGAATTACTGTCTCAGGGCAGCCAAGCTGCTTACGTGGCAGGAGAAGCTTTCAAGTGTTGCTTATTCCAGTGAAGCAGCTTTGGCTTTTATGACAGGCTGGGAGGTCATGCAGTGTCACTTCTGGGCATTTCATTGGTTCCTCTAGACTGAGGGTTTGTGTCCCCCCAATTCATGTGTTTAAGCTCTAACCTCCAACAGGATAATAATAGGAGGTGGGGTCTTTGGGAGGTAATTAGCGTTAAAAACGTTCATGAGAGTGTAGCCCCCATGATGGAATCAGTGTACTTATCAGGAGACCAGAGCTCCCCTCTCTCTGCCATGTGAGGATACAGCAAGAAGATGGGCTCCTGTAAACCAGGAGGAGGGCCCTCACTAAGAATCTGACCCTACTGGCACCCTGATCTTTAACTTCCAACCTCTAGTACTTCAAGAAATAAATGTTTGCTGTTTAAGCCCCCCGGTCTATGGTATTTTGTTATAGCCCAAGTGAAATAAAGATGGTAGTTAGAAGTGAGTGAGGAGCCTGCCTGGATCCAGGGAGGAGAATCAGACTCCCTCTCGGGATAGGGGCATGGCAAGGTCTAGGGGCTATGTGGAAGAGGGATCGTGTGTGGTCATCTTTGGTCAGTATGCCACACATTGGTTTATAATTACTTAAAAACAGAGTTTTAGTCTCTGTTCCTGGATGAGCAAACCAAGAAGCCACTCTCTTTTAGTCTTTAAACAAATCTTGCACTATTTGACTCCTTTCTTTTGTAACAGGCAGATCCCCAGGACGTGCCTGCCTGGGAGAAAATATCAAAGGCAACATGAAAATAAACCTCTGGGTCCGGGAGTGCTGAAGGTGCTGGAACAGGAAGGGAGGTGGTGAGCTTGAAGATCTCACAAGCTTCCTTCCTGGTGTGTGTTTCCAGACCGTGAAGGGTCCTGGCTGCTCATGGTCTATCTTAGTTGCCCAGGTGAGCAGAGTCATGGGCCTGGAGACTATCCCAGCAACACTGGTTGCCGCATGGCTGGAAGGGGCATGGCGGTCAGAAGGTTGGAATCCTGTGATCCACTCTGAGCTAGCCCGGTGACCCAGCAGAGGCCTCTCTCTAGATGCAGGGATGAGGAGTTACGCCAACACCAGTCATGGTTGATGGGTTCCAGTACCTGGGGACAGATGCTGCTAGCTGATGAGTGGAGCCCACTTGCTTCCTCACAAATAATTGAGGTCACACTTAAATGGGCATCATATTTGAACAGTTCACAAAAGTCATATGGGAAGCCAGTTCAATATATTGATCCATTTTACCTCGAAGCCTACTGAGTATCACATTAGGCATGTCAAGTATCATTTTTAATGATCAGATCAGCCATTCTCCTACTGGCAGATTTACTGGCTATTTTTATTATGTCATTAAAAAAATCAACTGATTTCAAATGAAACCCTTTCCCAGGAACTTGAAAATACATGGAAGACTAAATTTGAATAACCACTGGCTGATGCCCACCGCCCATCCTCCATCTCCCCACCCTTCACCCCTGGGCTGTGCCACAGTCAGGCTAGTCCTGCCTTAGCCTGGTGCTGCTGCCATACAGTGCTGCTAATGTTTGCTAGTGGAACCCTCCGCTTTTCTTCTGTCATGTGTTCAGCATGCTGCCTCTCAGAGAGAAAATGACCATTAAGGTCAACTAGAACCATAGCAATGGGGGAAAATTGTAGCAGATTTTGCTTGTTTTATGGAATCTTCTCTCTTTGCTGTGGAAATTTCTCCTAGAGTTGAAACACTTAAGTTCTACTCAGCAGACTATCCTGATGCAGCTGCAAGATTCTCAGACTTTGGTCTTATAAGTTAGACTATCTTGTCTTTTGCTCTGTCTCCTTCTTTCCCTCTTTCCCTCTGCTTGTTTATGTGCTTGCACAAGCATTAATGGGTGCTACACAGTTGTGTGCGAATTTGTGGGGTGGGGAATATGGATGAGAGTGGGAAAGCAAGCTAGTTTCTGTCAGACACTCGGCTCCCTCCTAAAAGTCCAGACCCCACAATCTGGACATGGGCTTGCTCTGACCACATTCTTTGAACTAAAATACATTCCAGATAGATGAAAGATTTTTTTTTTTTTTTTTGAAGCAGCATCACACTCTGTGTCCCAGACTGGAGAGCGGTGGCATGATCTTAACTCATTGCAACCTCCATCTCCCAGGTTCAGGTGATTCTCCTGCCTCAGCCTCCTGAGTAGCTGGGATTATAGGCATGCACCATCACGCCTGGCTAATTTTTGTGTTTTTAGTAGAGATGGTGCTTTGCCATGTTGGCCAGGCCAGTCTCAAACTCCTGACCTCAAGTGATCCACCCACCTTGACCTCCCAAAATGCTGGGATTAGGATTACAGGTGTGAGCCACCATGCCCAGTCCAAATAGATGAAAGATTGAAATGCATGCACTGAAAATTGAAGAGATACTAGAAGAACATAAGCAGAGAC
The DNA here is from genome assembly GCF_002776525.5 of Piliocolobus tephrosceles. NCBI lineage: Eukaryota > Metazoa > Chordata > Mammalia > Primates > Cercopithecidae > Piliocolobus > Piliocolobus tephrosceles. Next base: position 15,144,606 of record NC_045437.1, read on the forward strand.
TGTTTTCTACTCTGGATAAGAGAAATCTGCCTAATATTAGGATGTGCTGAATAATAGGAAACGATGGATCAATTTGATCTTCTCTGTTCTTGTGTGATGGAAAAAAGGAAAGAGAAATTTCCTATATGTTCATACAAGGGTAACTACATGTATGTCACTCCATACATGTGGAGTTATGCCATCTGTGACCTTGTTTCATTCAGCAGTATCATAGACAACACTGCCATGCCAATGAGAGCATCAGGACTTCCTCGAGATGTCAGTGACAGTTTACTTGACTAGTTCCATGTTATTTTTCCTCATTTCTTCACTCATATAAATGATTAGATAAACAGCTCTGAGTATAACACCTTTAGAATGTGTACAGTTTCTTAGGTTAAATTCTGGGAAGTCTCATATCAAAGACTCTGCTGGGTTTACATTCAATACATGATGTGCAATTGCCCTCCGTTTCCATGCTACTAGAGGCTACCAGGTGCTTGAGCCCCCTCAGCCTACTAATGAAGTTTCAGTCAATCTTTCCAAATCTTTTATAGTCTCACGAACAAAATAATTTCCTTTTATATTCATTGTTATCATTATCAAGACAGAATATTGGTGACTCACTGTCCTTGGCTCATTTTTTTTTTTTTTTGGGGGGGGGGAATGTTGTACTAGTTTATTTTCATACTACTATAAAGAACTTCCCTGAGACTGGGCAATTTACAAAGGAAAGAGGTTTAATTGACTCACACTTCAGTATGGCTGGAGAGGCCCCAGGAAACTTACAGTCATGGCAGAAGGGGAAGCAGGCATATCTCACATGGTGGCAGGCGAGAGAGAGAAGGGGAAACTGCCACTTATAAAACCATCAGATCTCGCGAGAACTCACTCATTATCACAAGAATAACCTGGGGGAAACTGCCCACATGATCCAGTCACCTCCCAGCAGGTCTCTCCTTTGACACCTGGGGATTACAATTGAGATGAGATTTGGGTGGGGACACAGAACCAAACCATATCATTCTGCTCCTGCCCCTCCCAAATCTCTTCCCAACATTCCCCCAGAGTCTTAACCCATTTCAGCATTAACTCAAAAGTCCACAATCCAAAGTCTCATCTGAGACAACGAAAGTGCCTTCTACCTACGAACTGGTAAAATAAAACACAAGTTAGTTCCTTCTGAGATACAATGGGGGTGTAAGCATTGGGTAAACATACTGGTTCCAAATGGGAGAAATTGACCAAAACAAAGGGGCTATGGTCCCCATGCAGTCCAAAATCCATCAGGGGAGTCATTAAATCTTAAAGCTCCAAAATGATCTCCTTTGACTCTGTGTCTCACATCTGGGGCATGCTTATGCAAGGGGTGGGCTCCTACGGCCTTGGGCAGCTGCTTCACAGGCTGTCATTGAGTGCCTGCAGCATTTCCAGGTACATGATGCAAGCTGTTGGTGGATCTACCATTCTGGGCTCTGGAGGATGATGGCCCTCTTCTCACGGCTCTACTAGGCAGTGCCCCAGTGGGGACTCTGTGTGGGGGTTCTGACTCCACATTTCCCTTTCACACTGCCCTAGCTGAGGTTCTCCATGAGGGCTTCACTCCTGCAGCAAACCTCTCTGGACATCCAGGTATTTCCATACATCCTCTGAAATCTAAGCAGAGGATCCCAAACCTCACTTCTTTGCTTCTGTGCACCCACAGGCTCAGTATTGTATGGAAGCCGACAAGGCCTGGGGCTTGCACTCTCTGAAGCAGTGGCTCGAGCCGTACCTTGATGCCTTTTTGCCACAGCTGGAGCTGGAGTGGCTGGTATGCAGGGCACCAAATCTCGAGGCTGCACAGAGCAGCTGGGCCCTGGGCCTGGTCCACAAAATCATGTTTTCCTCCTAGTCCTCCAGGCCTGTAATGGGAGGAACTGCCATGAAAGTCCTCGATATGCTCTGAAGACATTTTCCCCATTGTCTTGGAGATTAACATTTGGCTTCTTGTTACGTATGAATTTCTCCCCAGAAAATGGGTTTTTCTTTTCTACCACATGGCCAGGCTGCAAATTTTCCAAACTTTTATGCTCTGCTTCCCTTTTAAACATAAATTTCAATTTCAGACCATTTCTCTCAAGTTCAAAGTTCCACAGATCTCTAGGGCAGGGGCAAAGTGCCACCAGTCTCTTTGCTGAAGCATGGCAAGTGTGACCTTTGCTGTAGTTCCTAAGTAAGCTCTCTCATCTTCGTCTGAGACCACCTCAGCCTGGACTTCATTGTCCACATCACTATCAGCATTTTGATCAAAACAATTCAAGTCTCTAGCAAGTTCCACACGTGATCACATCTTTCTTTCTCTTTCTGGGCCCTCCAAACTGTTCCAACCCTCTGCCCATTACCCAATTTCAAAGCTACTTCCACATTTTCAGGTTACCTTTGTAAAAGTACCCCACTCCTGGTACCAGTTTACTGTTTTAGTCCGTTTTCACATTGCTATAAATAAATTTCCTGAGAATAGGTAATTTACAAAGGAAAGAGTTTTAATTGACTCACACTTTGGTATGGCTGTAGAGGCCTCAGGAAACTTACAGTCATGGTGGAAGGGTAAGCAGGCATGTCTTACATGGCAGCAGGAAAGAGAGAGCAGGGGAAACTGCCAATTACATACTACTAGTACAAATTAGTTTTGTGGAGTTGTTAACACAGGTGCAGCAAAGCTTCAATTGGGATCCCTTTCAACTACTCTGCTGCCTGGTACTGCAAATGATTTATGATTAATAATATTAAGAATTAAAATTTCTGTTAACTTTTCCTTAACTTGAAATGCAGATCTGTTTAAGCAGTGCAGTTTGGGAGATAGAAGGATTGCCCTCTGTGAAGTTGAGAGCCTCCAACACATTCTATAAGAAGGGGACACATTTGTAATTTGCATTAGATGAAAGGAAAGACAGAAATGTACACTGAGACCAAACCATTAACCTAATTGTAATGTATAGTTACTCATTGTCCATGCTTGTAGGGAGAGATGAATCCAATTAAATGAGTCATATAAAAGATAAGATTTAGAAATGATGACAAATAAGAGTCATGTTTGTTCCAGGGATAGAGGAGCTACCTGCTTATATGGAAAATTTATCACCTAACACACCTTGAAGGTATTTTGCAGAGCAAAGAGAATGAACTGTTCAAAATTAAAAGTTAAATTTCAAAAGTGCCAACAGTCATCATTAGCTAACTCACTTTACTACAAACGTAGTAGTGTAAATTACATTTTCAGTCTCATTTTTCTTTGGGGTTTTAGTAGAGAAATCCATGATTGTATGCCTGAGCTATGTTTATAGGAAGAAGGGAAATTTATACTCATTTTTCTTCTATCCAAGGCTCAGATACCATTAACTCTAACTCCATCAAGTTGCTAGCTGTGCCTAATAAATCCTGATGCCTTGTTAAAAGTGATATAGTTTTATGTTAGAGTTGTATCATATTAAATATTTTTTTTAGGCCCATTGGTATGCATTACACATGAGCATGTATCTTATTAAATACAAGTCAAATTCTTCTTCAAGGCTAGTTACACAAATGTGATCTTGTTTTTAATTATTAAATGCCAGTGAATGGCTATTCCTGGAGGAAGCTTCCCTTTGGCTTATTTTAAAGTAGATGATGTAAAAATGATTAACTTAGGAATCAAGAAAATATGTGAAACTACAAGGCCTGGAGCCAGTCTCCTTAGTAAGATCCCAATAAGCCCTTAAAAATATGTGCTGTCATTGCAAAGCTCATTTTTCCAAGTTGGGCTCCAATATTTGGCAAAGAACTTTCTTTTCTTTCCATGTTTGCTCTACGCAGAATCTGGGGGGTATTAAGACTGATGAGGGAATCAGAGCTTGAGGTTTGGGAGCCAGCGTTAGCACTTCTGGGTGATGACAAATCATGTCTTAACTCCCTCCCTTTTTTAGATTTTCTCCCCTCCCCTCCCCTCCCTTCCCCTCCCCCTTTTCTTCTTTCTCTCTCTCCCCCCACCTCCCCCTCCACCTCCGTCTCCGTCTCTCTCTTTCTCCCTCTCTCTTTCTCTTCCCCACCCTTTCTCAATCTCTCTCAATATCTCTCGCTGCCTCCTTTTCTTTCCCAAAGCACCAAGTGATGGGTTGGAATGGAAACACATAACTTCCATGAAGTGTTCCCTACTTTAACCTCTGGGTGGAAAGCTGAAAATAAGGTTATTACTTTTGGACACTTTACCAAGAAGCTATGATGGAGAAACCTCTTGTTACTACCCCTGGTTGAACCAGATCTCTAGCTCATGTTTCAAAAAAACTACTCAGAATTCCATCTAAAGTGAAAACAATGAAGAATTGTCTGCAGTCCAGGGATAGCACCGTTACACATACTGAATTTACTTTCTAAATAACTTAGTCTTGCAGCTCTCAATCTAAACTGCACGTAGAAGTAAAAGGCTAAACTGTCAAATCAGTTCATGACTGTAAATCATCCTCGTAAAAACACTTTAAAAATTTCACGAAGAGAGCTATCTGGAGAATTTTAATAGAATAGAGACCGTTTAAATTTTCTTTTTAGCCGTTTATCTGGTTCGTGTTTACACCTGAGAATAGGTTGCCAAGACAGACCTTTAGGGAGATTTTGAGAGGTATCTCAAGCTCTGTCTGTTTCTCTCCATCTCCGCAGTCATTCCCTGTGCCAAGCCACCATCGTCTCCCACTGGAATGGCTGCTTTCACCTCCCTGATATTTCCTTCTGAATGAACCTCAGTGGTCCGTTCAGTACTCAGCAGCTAGCTTCATCTTTCAGAACTAGAACCTGCCCTTTGCCTGCTGGAAAATCAGCCTGTGACTTCTACATTCACATGGACCACAGACACAATCTCTGTACTCCTTTTGGGTCTTGCATGATTCATCCCTTCCCAGTATCTGCCCACTTACCGGAACACACCGGGCTGATGCTAAGGTCAGGACCTTTGTGTCTTTCAAATCCTTGGCCTAGAATGGGCTTGCTTCTTCACTCTGCAGGGCTGACTCCTTCTCATTCCTTAGGTTTCAGCCCAAAGGTCCACAACTCAGCAAAGCCTTTTACTATGACCCCTTTATCTAAGGAGGCCTCTCTTTCATTGAGTAGTATCCTATGCATTTGCTCCAGGCACCAGGCAGGATTTGAAATTCCACATTTATTTATTTTTGTTTCCTAATTATGAACTCCGTGTCTCTGAAGGTGGGAATCTGGTTTCCTTTGCTCATTATTGCAAACCTCAGCTTGGGCATTGTGTCTGAGACAGAGTGAAGAAACTAAGGTACCTCAAATTTAAATAATTTTCATAGGGTCCCAAAGCTATTAAGAGATGAAAACACTATTTGTTTAACATAGATTGAATGAAACAATGAATGAATTGATGAATGTATTTTTATTCATCCAACATTTGCTCTCTAGAGATAATAGTTTTAAAGATTAAAAAAGAAAAATCTTACAATGGGTCAAGTAAAAGAAAAAGTCAGTAAATAGGATATTTTTCTAGCTAAGGTAAAAGTTCTTCACATCCTTTAATTTCTGCATCCCCAGCTGTTTAGCATATGTTTTTGTTTTTCAAACTTTTTTTGGTTGTTGTTCCTAAAAACTCTCTGAATTCTGGGATCCTTGACAAAGCCTCACTGTTATGCCAGGTTGAAACTCAGCCACCCTTATTTGCTCATTTTGCATCAGATTTACTGTCCAGCAGAGGCAAAACTGAGGTCACTGAGGTAAAACTAGACTTTTACTTTACAGCATTATGTCTGGTGTACAGTTGAATCCAAAGATTTATTGCTCAATGGTGGTAGATTGTGGAGACACTGTCCGGTGATTTATTTACTGTCAGAACTGAATGGTCACGTTTTTAATGTGAATGCTGTTATTCCCAAAATAAGCTATCACTTTGAAATATTTTAGGCTGGTTTTACTGCACATTGTAAATTATTGATGTGTAAATCAGTGACTTCGCTCATCACACAGAGAAACTGTGGCACACGACAAAAGCTATGTTGTAATTTTTTTTTTTTTGAGACAGTTTCGCTCTTCATTGCCCAGGCTGGAGTGCAGTGGCGCGATCTCAGCTCACTGCAACCTCTGCCTCCCAGGTTCAAGCGATTCTCCTGTCTCAGCCTCCCGAGTAGCTGGGCCTACAGGCGCCCGCCACCACGTCCAGCTAATTTTTGTATTTTTAGTAGAGACGGGGTTTCACCATGTTGACCATGCTGGTCTCGAACTCCTGACCTCAAGGGATCAGCCCACCTTGGCTTCCCAAAGTGCTGGGATTGCAGGTGTGAGCCACCACGCTTGGCTGCCATGTTGTAATTTTGACTCATTAACAAGTTGTATGAAATCGGGATATTTGGATTTAACTTTCTTCCCAATTGTAATGTGTGTCTCTGACTTCTCTAGATGATCTGTCTCCATACAGGTTATGATAAAATTATTAAACTATGAGTTTTTGAAGGTCTGTACAATTAGATCCTTACTTTGTTCAGACTGTGAAGATTTTAATCCAACCTCTTTCTTTTTTAAAAACTCAACTCATTTTTGTGTTCTTTCTAACACAGCTAATCTGTTTTCTTTATATAGAAATACTGTGGCTTGCAGAAGCACTTTTCCTGAGAAATTTCAGATGATTTCTTGTTGTTGTAACTAATAGAATGACCTACAAAGTGTATTAACTGAGAAAGAAAGGTGGATATACAAGAGGAAGAATAGCAAGAAACTCCATGCTTCTGACACAGAGTCAATATCCAATACCTTGGGTATTAGCAAGCAAACCATTAGTTGTCTGTATTTCTGCCTGGACACTTTGGATGCAGTGAGGGGTATATCATGCTGTGTATTTGTTATGGTTTGGATTTATGTTCCCACCCAAATCTCATGTTGATTTGTAATCCCCAATGTTGGAGGAGGAGCCTGGTGGGAGGTGATTGAATCTCGGGGACAGATATCCCCCTGGCTTTTCTCATGATAGTGAGTTCTTACAGGATCTGGTTGTTTAAAAGTGTGTAGTGCCTCCTCCTCCTCTTTCTTCCTCCTTCTCCAGCCATGCAAGTTGTGCCTGCTCCCCTTTTGCCTTCCGCCATGATTGTAAGTTTCCTAAGGCTTCCCCGATTATGCTTCCTGTACAGCCTGCAGAACTGTGAACCCATTAAACCTATTTTCTTTATAGGTTACCCAGCTTCAAGTATTTCTTTATAGTAGTGCGAGAAGGGACTAATACAGTATTTGTGCATAAAAAGGCTTGATTAATTGCATGGTTTATTTTCCTATTAGTTTTTCAAATCAGAAGAAAAGGCTTTGGAAGTTATTATCTTAAGAAGCCTAAAAGAGAGGGTACCTTGGTGGGGTAACATCAGGCCAATGCATGGCCCAAGTAGCTGTCTTGTTTTCTGGATTCCCCTGTTGGTTTCCAAAGCCAGCCATGGGACAGCCAGCATGTCCTCCGTGTCATCATCAGAGGTGATGATGCGCAAATCAGATTCAGGCAGTGACTGTGGAACACTGTGGGTCCACGTGCTTCAGTGGCTTCTCCATCTGCTCTGCAGCTAACGAATGTTGCTGTGAATAATTGGCTTACACTTGATCCTCTGTGTTTCCAAAAACAGTGAAGATTGGGACTTCATTCACCGTCCCATGTTCCTACCATGTTTTTTCTTAAAACAATGATCTTTGTTTCAACCTCTTTTAAGATATCTTTGACCTTGAGAGTAAATGGTGTTAGGAAGATATGCTTGGGAGAGGCAAGTGGGAGAGAGGAGAGCTGTGGAGTACTGGACAGACTGGGCCACGTTTACTCCTCTGAACACTTGAGAAAATCATCCCAGGTGCCACCTGGACTTTCTCTGCTGCCTCATCTGTCCAATCACAAGTTCCTGGTGTTTCTCCTGGATTTACATCTCTTGGATTTATGCATTTATTTTCCACCATCATCACTACCTCCATAACAGCTTTCTAACCAGACTCACTGCCTCTACTTTTACTACCTCCAGTCCCTTCTCTAAGCTCGACCTACCTTTCTGAAATCCGATATGCCAGTCTGCTTGTTATAATCCTTCAGAGGTTCCTCACTGCTCTCTGGATAGAGTTCAAGTTCCCTACCGTGGTCTGCAAGACTTCAAGTTTCATCACTACCTCCCACCTCCTTTTTCTCTTATTTGTCTTCTCTAGCCCCAGTAAATAATCTGTGGTTGCTGAATGCTCAATATTCTCTTTTGCTTCTGGGCCTCTTATTCTCCTTGGGATGCACATTTTCCATTGTCTAACTTTCCAGATCATCTTACTGCCCCCAACCAGGTTTGAGCAACTTGCCTTTATTTATAGCCACTGTAGTGGTGATTACGGTCGTCAGATTAGTCCTCCCTGGACCGTGGATGTGTTGAGAGCAGAGATGATGCCACTGTGAGGTTCCCAGCTCCTGCTTTAACAAGCAGGAACCAGATCAATATAAATTACTGAGTCACATAACTTTATTGAGGAAAGTGCTTCTAGTTAACCTAAAAGTTGTATTATTATTTTATGTTCTCTTTTTCCATTCTATTTTTATAGGATGAAGAATTCTTTATAAAGAAGGCAGATTTTTAATTGTGTAAATAACAAGCCTAGGACCACAAGGACCATAGCTTGCCCTTTTTATTCCCATAGCGTTTCAGAAATTCAGATCTGGTTTTCCTGGGGCCCAGCATCTCCTCAGACTTGCATGGTTACAATTCCATTTTGCCCATGGGTGGTAGCAGACTGTGACAGTTTTTCATTAAGATGAGAATTTTACAGGTCATGGAGCTAGGCATTCAAGTAGCAATTGCACCTTATAAAATGAAAATAATATTCTTGTTAAGGGCTTGGGCACATAGGAAGGCTAAGGGTAAATGAAAGGCCTAGGACCAAAGCCCGAGTTGAGAAGTGTTAGCTTCCATTTCTCTCCCGCACTTGACAGGGACAGGAGCTCAAATAACATCAGTCCCCTCTGCCCCAGATCTTGTGATGTGAGTCTTGAAATTTGTGAGGAATAAGGTTGGCCTCATATTTATTTATTTATTTATTTATTTATTTATTTATTTATTTATTTATTTTTGAGATGGAGTCTCACTCTGTCACCAGGCTGGAGTGCAGTGGTGCGATCTTGGCTCACTGCAGCCTCCATCTCCTGGGTTCAAGTGATTCTCCTGCCTCAGCCTCCCGAGTAGCTGGGACTACAGGCGCCCACCACCAGACCCAGCTAATTCTTTGTATTTTTAGTAGAGACGGGGTTTCATCATGTTGGCCAGGATGGTCTCAACCTCTTGACCTTGTGATCTGCCCGCCTCGGCCTCCTGAAGTGCTAGGATTACAGGTGTGAGCCACCGTGCCCGAGGTTGGCCACATCTTTAGCCATCTGCCTACTATGGTAGGAGGGTCACCTAAAGCCCACTACACTGAAGCATCTCAGAGACGCATGATAACCTCTGAGCTGAACAAGTCTACATTGGATACCTACTGTGTTCATGCTCTGAGGAAATGAGACTCAGAGAACTTAAATCTCTTACCTGAAAAATTTTAGAATGTAGCCTAGAATTCAGGCCTTCTGTCTGTCCATCCTCTGCCCCAGTTTTATATTCTTCACTCACAAACTTGCTGGTCATCTATTTAACTTTTGATGGAATAGCAGCAGCATGGAGATGAGTTTTGGAGGGAGGTGGACCTGGCTCTGGGATACAGTTGCCCAGTGATCGTGGGCAATTTAAATTTCTGTGCTCCAGATCTCTCACCTTGAAAAGAGAGATAATAATGCTTAGGCCATAAGCTTGTTTTGAAGATTATATGTCAGATTATGTATATAAAGTGCCAACTACCACAGCCTAACGCTATCACAAATATTCTTTTTTTCTATAGAGTGCCTGAAACCTACACTATTTTGCAGTTTAAGTTCAGGCTCTCCATTTAAAATGTGAGTACCCCTGAGAGCCTCATGGAAGTGTTGTGCCGTTTGCCCCTAAGTGTGTTTTATAATAACGGATTTGAAGACCTGGCTCATCAGAGGGAGGAAGAGATTTGTCTACACATCTTGTCCAAACCTTTAGTTTTTGGAGTTGTTGTTTGTTTTCTATATAAATTAAAAACTGAAAATTATGCTCCTAACCTTTAGGTCACAAAGAGAAAAGAAGTTTTATTAGTGAGAGGTCATTATTCAAAGTGTATGATGGATAGTCTGTTTACCTCAGATTTTAGCCTCGAGCTAAAATTTTGTTTGTGCTTGTAAATGAAAAGCAAAAAGAGTAGTGATGAAAGACAGTCCAGGATCAGATATGCGTATCACACACAAAGGAAGTGTGATCTGCTGTAGGCTGCTGTATGGTTAGGCATTTGGTTGAATACTGGGAAATACTTAAGGAGAGGCAGTGAAACCATTCTCCTGACAGAGGACCAGTCCTAGAAAACATTTGAAATTTTAGAGCCTTTGAAGTGAAAAGTGGACAGACTGAAGCCGGTTAGCTTTACAGGGATCAGCTGGTGAATATTTGCTTGCCATTTTGTTCCCCACATGCCCCTTCCTCCCTCTCACCTCCTCTAGATTGTCCCTGCTAGTTGCGTCTCCTTTAGAAATAAGCAGGCCTGGGCCGGGCGCGGTGGCTCACACCTATAATCTCAGCACTTTGGGAGGCCGAGGCGGGCGGATCACCTGTCAGGAGTTCAAGACCAGCCTGGCCAACACTGTGAGACTCCACCTCTACTAAAAATACAAAAACTAGCCAGCTGTGGTGGCACACGCCTGTAATCCCAGCTTCTAGGGAGGCTGAGGCAGGAGAATTGCTTGAACCCAGGAGGCGGAGGCTGCAGTGATCTTAGATCGCCCCACTGCACTCCAGTCCAGGCGACAGATGTAGATTCCATCTCAAAAAAGAAATAAGCAGGCCTTAGTCTTTCTCCGCTTGGTGTGGAATTCTCATTAAGATTTCTGGTGCAAAGATTTAGATTAGCACTTCATACTGATTTTCCTAGCTTTTGTAAAAAGCTAAATAGTTTTAAGAGATAGACATAAAAATGTACAGGTTTTTTTTTTTTTTTTTTTAATTTGTTTAATTTGTGTAACAAGTATTTTTTATCCCTTTTTGGAGTTGGTGAATTTGCTCTCTTTATGCTGAATATATGCTATTTCTCTAAATATGCCAATTGGCAACTCAGGATGGATGGCACTATGTACTCTAGAGAAAAATTCAGTGTATATAACTACGTCTTGGGCACTATCCAGTGAAGTTTAGTTATTTTCATACTCAATACCAACTTGGAAGGTAACCCCAAAGAAATGTTTATAATTAGTGTGAACCATATGACAGTGTTGATTCTGAACCTTTTTAACCTGTGAAAATGGTAATTTCTTATGGTTCAATGTAATACTAAAGATTCAGTCTACTCATTTCTTTCCTTAGACTAAATGACTGTCCAGTGCTAACAATATGTTCTGTATACATTAGACACTTAGTATTTATTTGTTGCTGGAGTTTATTTGAGTGATTAATTAGGTAAGTTTGTAAGGCATTTGCCTCCACTGCTACACTATGCAATGAAAGGGAAATATTGTCCTTTTGAATGAGGTTGAGAAGGCTACACAGGAGGTTTCACATCTTGGTTTTGTAGGCTTTTCATCGAATGTGAAGGGCGGACATATGGTGGGTCAGAGAGGTCAAGAATTTGGTAAGGCATTTGAAAAGCAAACAGTTGAAAAGGTTGAAAGTGTATCTGTTCTGATCTTGGGCGGTCCAGGCCAGAAAACTACTCTTTGAAATGGTGTTTCCGTTTCTTACCCAGTGGTAAGGGAGGTATGTTTTGTGTGAATGATGGGAGTACCCACTGGCCTCTCACCAGACGGTCTAAATTCCTGATGCGTGTCACCCAGGGCTGGGAACAAGAGCATGATTGCTACTCCCAGCTCACACTGGGGATGGAGATGGGAGACAGTGGCCTTGTCCTTGGTATTGGAGCTGCAGTACGGCTTCAGGGACCTGAAGAGGCTGCTGCTAGAAAAGGGGCCAGTCCAAACTGGAGACTCATAGACTGCTTTGGAAATGTTCCGGGAATCAGGTTTTCAGAGTTACAGACTGGCTTTTTGCATATAACCTGTACTAGTGACATACCATACTCCAGCTATTGCAGACAACAATATCAGAACGACCTCTTTTCTTTGCATGTTGCAAAAGTTCTTGATTGCAGAAGCACTGTCTCCTCTCTAATTCTCTGTGTGTCCATTCCCAATGCTAAGTTTAGTTGCCTTGCTATGATCCTCTGTGCATCTGTCATAGTGATGTGGAATCCTAGTCAGTCTTACATTTAAAAATATATTCCTGTATGTGACAAGAGGTTCACCCTCACCTTTTTGCTTTTGTTTCCCAGTATCTAGAGCATTGCCATCAGCAGCAGTAAACTTCTCCCATGGGCACGTGTAGTCTTTTCTCCAGCTGCAGTGTGTACAAGGCTATGATCCCAGGGCATGTAAGAAGATAGGAATGCAATGCAGTGAGAAAATATACATAAAAACAAATTGGTATAATCCCAAGAGTACTATAAGTGTCAGTTGTGATTATTACTATGTTAAGTGCCAAATGACTGTAAATGGTACAACATTCCAAGTGGGGAAGGGATCTCAGAGACCCAGAAAGGCTGCTGTGGAGGAGTTGAAAATGGATCGGGAGGGGAAGAGATGTCATTCTAAGCTTGGAAGAGTTGGAACAGGGGTATGAGGCAGTGCTGCATGTGACGAGTGTGGGGAATTGCAGGCAGACCAGATCGGTTGATGTACAGGGAGGAAAGAAGCACCTGGAAAGATCTGGTCTGAATTCTTTAATTGGATAATTAATTCAGAATAATTTATTTAGATTGCAGTGCTGATGTAGGGATTTAATTTTGTTTAATTTTGAAGTATTATACAACTGTATTAATCTGCACTCTTGGAACGTTTAACTAGGTAACATTTATTGAGCACTTACTATGTGTCAAGCCTCCAAGTAGGTGCTTTGCATGTGTTAATTCGTAGAAAATGTGAGACACCATTTTATAAATAAGAACACTGAGGCAAAGAGTTAAGCATCTTTCCAAAGTCAAGCAGATGGATAGTAGCAAAAAGATTTAAATCAAACTGCACTGACTCCAGCATCTGGGCTTTTCATCCAAGGCTCCAGTAAAAATCTAAAGAGATAATGTGGCGTGGTGGTGAGGTCTCTGATGCCTGGAGCTTTTTCTGACAAGCTCTGGAATAGTTATACAGTTCTTACCTTAGTTTCTTCCTGAGGTCAATGAGAATAGTCCCATGGGTCATATCTCAGTGGGTACCTGGGGATTTGGTGAAATAACAAGATTGCAGAACACACTCATTGGGGCTGCTGTAAGAGTTAAGGGGACATCGCAGTCTTAATTGTCTTGCGTGACAGAAGGGAAAAATGGGGACTTACGGATATTAAGGGGTTTGTTCAAGTACACAGTTGGAATTAGAATGAAGCACTCTTGTCTGTAAAAACAAAGACTCTTGACTCTACCACATGAAACCAGTTAAATCAGAATGAAAAGTCATGCCAAAACCAGGCTAAGGTATGCTTCTGAAATAACTAAGAAAAAGGCATTTTTAAAAGTACATTCTGCGTTTAGAGTAAAAAAGCATGGTGTAATTCTTTTTTATGTGGGATGTATAGAGTCTTTTTTGTTTTTAATAGATGAGTAAGTATTCAGCACTAATTCTTGTCTCCATTTTTATATGACTTTTCCTCATATTAAAATAAAAATAAATGTCAACTCAGAATTTAGGTAGGCCAAGGCAGGAGGATTGCTTGAGCCCAGGAGTTCAAGACAAGCCTGGGTAACATAGCGGGACCCCGTCTCCACAAAAATAAATAAATAAGAATTTGGTAAGGCAATTGAAAAAGAAATGCTTGAATTAAGAAAAAAATTTACAAAGTTGTGCATACCATTATTCCTATTCCAAACCCACAAGGGCAGTGCCTGCCTGAACCAGAGTGAAAGACTGACTTTATTTCCGCTGCATTCTGGGCACAGAGTACCCCAAGTCGGGGAGAAGGCTGAAGGTTGAGCCTAATGGCTCATGATGAAATCAATCATGCCTATGTAATGAAGCCTCCATAAAACTCAAAAGGACAGAGCTAAGAGAGCTTCTAGATAGCTGAATGCATGGAACTTCCTAGAGGGTGATGCCCCCAGAGAAGGCATGGAAGCTCCATGCCCCTTCCCACATACCTTGTCTTGTGCATCTCTTCATCTCTGTCCTTTGCAATATCCTTTATAGTAAGCCAGTAAACTTAAGTGTTTGCCTAAGTTCTGTGAACTATCCTAGCAAATTAATCAAACCCACGGAGGAGGTCATGGAAACCTCATTTTGTAGCCAGTTGATCAGAAGTATGAGTGGGCTGGACATGTGATTGGCATCTAAGTGGGGGCAGCCTTGTGGGACTGAGCCCTCAACCTGTGAAATCTGACACTATCTTTAGGTAGATAGCATCAGAATTGAATTGAATTGAATTATAGGATACCCAGCTGGAGAATCTGCTGCAGAATTGATTGATTGCTTGCTTGTTGGTGGGGAGAAACCAGTATCCGTACACATTTTGGTGACCAGAAGTCACAGAAGCAACTGTGTTGTATTGAGAGCAGAGAGTAAAAATACAGCATTTTGGTTTCGCCTCTATTTCCTGTATGTTAAAATGAGTGCCAGGGATAGGAGGGAAAACACTTAGACCCAAATACTTGATTGCATCTCATTTTTATAAAAGATACGTAAACCTTGAAGCCAGTAAGCTTATTCTGCCTGTCCCAAACCATATAGGTGAAAATATCTCTCTAGATAATATCATTTTGAAAAAAAAAAATCTCAAATGCCTGAAATTCTTACTTTTAATTTCAACGAGTTGAAGGCTTATAAATTACGTTCCAACAAAGTTTTGCAAGAAGGTGGGTGAAGACCTAGAGCAGAGGAAGATTTTAATGTGTAGATTGAAAGCTTCAATCCCTGGCCCTGTTCTTCCTTTAGACTAGAGGGAAGAGTAGTCCGAATGTTCCCGTCACCTTTATGGATGAAGTGATGCCTTCATGCTAGAAGAGTTTGGGAAAAGAATTCTCAGGAATTGTACAATTATTAATCAAGTGTCAGTACATCAAGAAAAAGAATGAGAAAAGGAATAACAGCTATCCCTGGATTATTTGATCTATTCTGGCTCAAAGGCAAAGCCATTATATTTTCAAAAGAGAAGAGAGAGATTAGCTCCTAAGTTGTTATATTCAAGAACTATTCCAGTTTCAGGCAAGATTTATTTTGCTTAATGTTTCTCCTTTTATAGAAGCCAGACCTTTCCCTTCACTGGCTGCTGCAAACCTTAACTTAGGTTATGACCGCAATTTATATGATAAAAGGGCTGTAAATGCAAAATTTAGGGGGAGTGATTTTTTAAAAAATGCATAAAGCTTTGAAAAATACATCATAGATTATAGGTGGAAGCTGAATTAAAGTTTTTCAAAGAGGAAAGAGACCTACCAGGTCATCTGTTTATTACCCAGAGTACATTAAACTATTTTCCAGCCTTATCAGATTCATCATGTGGCTAAGTATGCTTCTTATTTCTACTTGGTTGTGCTTATTTTAAACGTTACAATCCATCACTCTCAAAATTATTACTTTATACTTATTCAGCCTTTCATAGAGTCAGTCTCTAAAATTAAAAAATGCCCTTTTCATGTGGAAAAAAGTGTCTTACCTTTAGGATGAGGATTTTTTTTCCCCCCGTCGAATTCGAGATACTGCTTTGGTAAGCATAAAATTGCTGCAGTTCCAACGTTTACCACCAGGTGCAGCAGACAGACTGTCTTTTCTTGGTTCACATAACTGAGAAGTCCAGTGGTAGGGTGGGTGTTGGGACCGTTGAACTGGTTGGTAATGGCTCAGTGATATCCTTACCTGATATTTTTTTGTCATTGTTTTGCCATGTGCATTTTTATTGAAATTGTTGACTCTCCTTTGTAATACAGTATGGCGTCCAACAAGGCCTATCGTTATATCCAGAGAGAGAGAAAGACAGCATGCATCTCTTTCTTTACCAGTAAACAACTTTGATCATTTATCTGTCCCTCACTCCCCTCCTTGTCTTCCTGAGCAGTCACTGGGCAATGAGGATGGGTCTGTGTTGATGGGCTTAGGGTAAATAGAGCTCCTTGATAAAATAGAGGTGACGTCAGTCTCACCCAACCATGTGGCAGCAACACAAAGTTAGGGATGAAATGGATACAGAAGTGAGGGCAATCGCTGCATTCAGTGTACTCTCGTAGCTTCTCCTTCCTACAAATTGTAGTAGTAGAAAGATTCTGGTTATCTGTGAGGTACTCTGTAGCTGCCATTTATAGTTTCTCTGTTGCTCTGTGCTCAGAGAGGCCTGCTGGTGGAAGTGATCACTTCTACTCCTGTTAAATAGAATTGCAGCTTTCCACGATGGGCCAAAGGAAGCCTCCTGCTGCAAGGACAGTGGAGGAGACAGGGAGGAAAAGAATGATGCTTTTAGGGGACACAGCAGGTAATAAAATTGGGACCTTCATTTGGGGACTAAGAAGATCATATTAGATTCTCAAATTTAAAAGTCACATCCCCAAAGAGAAGAGACAGCAGTGAAATAATCTAGCTATGCTTTGGTGGCTGAAATACACATATGTGGATATATATGTGTGTGTTTGTATGTGTGTGTATATATGTATGCATATATATATGAGAAGTGAAGAATGTGAGTGTGGAAAGCTGAAATGGGTCTTGAAGATGATCTCCTCCAGGTTTCCTTTCCCCAGTCAGAGGTACAGGAATAGATGCTGAGAAGCGTTAAGGTAGCTTACTCAGGGCTCCCCAGTTATTAAGGGAGTAAGTGTGAAATTGAACTGCAGATTCCACTTTCTCCATTTCAGCGCTTAGCTATATTTAGTTTTCTGTGGTAGGAAAACGTGTTTGTTATGTCAGCTGAAAAATGATGAGGTTCATAAATTTGGAACAGAGAACTTTATTTCTCAGAAAGGGTTGCAGCCTGCAGGGTGGCCATTCTGACAGGTGGGGAAGCGTAGCCTCTGGTTAGAAGCCAGAAACAGACATGTCAAGGGTAGGAAGAATAACACAGGGATTTATACTGAATGAGGTGGCCAAATACACATATTCAGTAAGCTATAGGAGCAATCATGAATATTTATGAAAGGAGAAACATGCGCTGCTCAATTGAGCTTCATGCTGCCTCATAGGACCCATGTTCAAAAAATGGCAGCATTAGGATGATCCAAGGGTGGTGTTTTCAGTCATCTGCTGTCAAAAGGTGAAGCAGAGGACGTGAAAACCTTCACTGCGTATCCTCTGTAGACTGGCCAGAACCACTCTGTGGTCAGTGGTCTCTTATCAGGAAGGAATGCTGGTGGATTGGATTGTCAGAACCACAGAAAGGAGGGGCAGCGTCAGGCACTCAGTTGATATCATTGGTGCGGTCTTTTGAAAAGGCTTATTTCTCTTGAACCCTTGTGGAAGAAAGTGAGGGAGGGGTATAATAAGGCACGCCCACCCTCCTTTCCTGTCATGGATGGGAAATCAGCTTCCAAGGTTTTTCTGGAGTCCCCTTGACCAGGAGGGCGGGTCTGTTCATTTGGTAGGGAGTCTTAGAATTTTATTTTTATTTCTCAGTTATAATTCTCTTTAACAAAAAGGGCTATTTGAATCTTCTCATTTCTTAATACAGAATTTTGACAGTCAACCTTTGCTTATGATTCTTTGATAAATGGGCAATGGGAGGTGGGAAACATAGCGGGATCTTAAAATTGTTTTGCATTACATAAGATTAAGATCTTAAATATATAATCCCTTTGTTTCTTGTACTGTTGGTAGGATTATGCTATGCATGAAAGGAGGAGAATCAATGCCTTTTAAAATTTATTATTCAGAATTTTCACTAATTTAGACTGATCTTCAGTGATAATTAAGGTAAATATGCTTTGGGTGAAAACCCTAAAAACCAATGAGCGACAGTAAGGCACAAAGGTCTATAACTGTCTGTCTGTCTTTTGCCTGGGGTGGAGCCACATAAAGCCACACAGGCTCAAAGGATAGTGCTGCCTCTCTTTTCACTACATTCTCTGTTGAAAGGCGATACTCAGGTTTTCTCCACTCTTTCCCCGCTCCCAAAATCCTGCAAGAAATAACCTTTATGGCCGAGATGGCTTGGTCATGGAATTGTGTGTAACATGGGACGTTGAATGAATGAATGAGTGACTCAGAAGAGGCAGTTACGGATTTATTGACACCAGAGGCTCTTGATGCCAAGAAGTGAACACATGGCTTCTAAGGTGCTCCCAGATTGTGTAGAACCACCAATGAACTTTAGAAAGAACACTGGTCTTTTATTATACATCCAGATATATAATAAAAGGCACAAGTCTTTTCATGATCTGTGAGATCTGGGAGGTATTGGTGCAGATCTGAGATCTGGGAGTGGTACCAATTGTAGTGATGTTATTAGCATAAAAATGACTTTTGATTGACTTGTATTACAATGGAAATTCTTGTGTTAATGCATGTACCCTTAGCCTGTCCAGCACTGCGATCTTCTCATTACTCTCTTAAGAAACCCAGCTGTGAAGCACCATCTGTCAGCAGCCGCAGCAGCATCTGTCTCTGTGTCAGCTGGCATCTGTGTTAACTCTTGCACAATTGCCTAAAGGCCTGTAGATGGGTGTGTGAGAAGGGGAGGCTCTGCCCTGATGCCTTTAGTGACATATTGCCTGCTCTTTTAGACTTGAAACCACCCGTGCTGGGGTGCCAAGTGCCTGCTTTTTCACAAGCTGGGGGACTCTTTGAGATTTCTAGCGTTCCATGATACATTCAATCTTACTTGCTCATCTTTCTTTTCCACCCGTAATAATACTGCCATACAATGAAACTTGAACAAATGATCATTTGAGAGACTCAGGGTAGGATTTTCTGCTATTTAATTCTGCAGAAAATAATGTTGGAGTATCTACTGGGTTGAAGAGTGTCCTCTTCCTCACCCCGCAATGTATGTCCTTCCTGGAACATCAGCATGTGACCTTATTTGGAAATAGGGTTGTTGCACAGAAAATTAATTTTAAGATGGGGGCACACTGAGTAGGGTGACCCCTGATCTAATATGACTGATGTCCTTATGAAAAGAGACACAGAGGCACACAGAGGGAAGACAGCCATGTAATGACTGAGGCTGCACCTGGAGTTCTGCTGGCACAAACCAACAAATGCCAAGGATTGCTGGCAACTACAAGAAGTGAAGACAGAGGCATGGATCAGAGTGTCCATGGAGTCCTTGCAGGGAGCATGACCCTGATGACACCTTGATTTCAGACTTTAGCTTTCAAAACTGTGAGATAATAAATTTTTATTATTTTCAACCACCCAGTTAGTGGAAACAAATGTGGAGTACATTATAGCATGTCACCACGGGGACTCTGTAGGTAGTTTGGAGGTTCTACACATAGCCTTTGTGTAAAAACTCTCGTTTCTTGGTGGGTGGCACAGATTTGAATGGTGCTGGTAAGGAAGGGATAGTGCTTATTAGAAAATGTTATGGACCAGGGATATTCCATTAGGAATACATTTCTAGGTTATTCATGCAGTTACTTCTCTTATTTCAACACAGTTAACATACCCAGCACAGTCCTACTTTTGGGGATGTGGGAGGGGACAAGGCGGACATGCAGCCTCTACCCTCGTGGAGTTGACCATCAAGTGCAGAAGACAGGATTGATTGTTTCCAATCAACCTAAATATTTTTATTACCAGTGTTGTAAAAAGCAGTCATACGAAACAGTCATGAAGTTTTGTGAACAAAGTAGTATTTGGATGTTGGTCAACCCTTTGACCTTGAACAAGTATCTTCAGATCCCAAGTACCTTTACCCTCCCTGCCAAAAGAAGAAGCAAATACTCTTAAAAAAGAAAATAAAACAGTCTTTGAGAATGTCACTTAAGGATCCCATTTTGCAACTTAAGCATACTGGATTTTTAAAAATTTATTTTTATTTTTTAGAGACAGGGTCTCTCTGTCACCTAGGCTGGAGTGCAGTGGCACCATCATGGCTCACTGCAGCCTCAAACACGGGGGCTCAGGTGATCCTCTGGCCTCAGCCTCCCAACTAGCTAGGACTACAGTCACACCCGGCTACTTTTTTAAGTTGTGGTTTTTGTCAAGACATGATCTCGCTATATTGTCCAGGTTGGTCTTGAACTCCTAGCCTCAAATGATCTTCCTGCCTCAGCCTCCCAAAGTGTTGAGATTACAGGCAGGAGCCACTGCCCAACGTCATACTGCATTTATGTTTCATTCTATTTATCTGTCTGTGTTTTATCTCCCTAGCCTAATATGAACTGTGTCTTGTTTTTTTTTTTAGTGCTAACCATAATCCTTTGCATACAATAAGTTTAGCCTGTATTCGTTGAATTAAATTGAATTATTGATTAAGAATATTATTAGAGAGGATGATTAATAGCTAATTCATTATTATATGTGTGTACCATTCCAAGCAATTTACTTATTTACTTAATTTTTTTTCCCTTGATACTTCTGTGAGGCTATCTTGACTATTACCCATTTTACAGATGAAGAAACTGAGGTATGGAAAATGTAAGGAACTTCCTGAAGCTCAACTAGCCAGTTGTTAAAGCCAGAATTCAGGCCCAAGCCTTACTTCTGGCTCCATGCCCTCCAGGGTGCTGCATGAGGCATGCCAAAGACTTTCAGCCTCCTGCTACCTTCTCTGGGTTTAAGAGGACTATATGGGGCCAGGTGCGGTGGCTCACGCCTGTAACCCCAGCATTTTGGGAGGCTGAGGCGAGTTGGTCACTTGAGGCCAAAAGTTCGAGACCAGGCTGGCCAACATAGTGAAACCCTGTCTCTACTAAAAATTCAAGTAAGTTAGCTGGGCATAATGGCACATGCCTGTAATCCCAGCTTCTCAGGAGGTTGAGGCACAAGAAGCATTTGAACTCAGAAGGCAGAGGTTGCAGTAAGCTGAGATCCAGAAAGTAGAGGTGGCAGTGAGCCGAGATTGTACCACTGCCCTGCAGCCTGGGCGACAGAGTGATACTCCATCTCAGCAAAAATAAAAGGGAGGACTATGTGAAAGTCATGTTCTTTTCCTCTTTTTGTTATTAGCCATTACATCCTCTAGGAATAATGCACAATGGATTGATTTTAATTGAGATTTTTGTCTAAGAAAATCCTTCTCCACCGAGAAAAAGTTGGTATGTGGAATGATTGCTGATCAACTTAGATGACTTCTATTTTTTTTTTTTTTTTTTTGAGACAGAGTCCTGCCCTGTCGCTCAGGCTGGAGTGCAATGCCATGATCTTGGCTCACTGCAACCTCTACCTCCTGAGCTAAAGAGATTCTCATACCACAGCCTCTGAAGTAGCTAAGATTACAGGCGTGTGCCACCACACCCACCTAATTTTTGGATTTTTAGTACAGACAAGGTTTCGCCACATTGGCCAGGCTGATCTCGAACTCATGACCTCAAGTGATCCACCCACCTCGGCCTCCCAAAGTGCTGGGATTACAGGTGTGAGCCACCACACCTGACAGATGACTTCTATTCTTCCTCTGTTTACCCTTTAGCTAACTCGACTGAAATGATTTCTATCCTTCAGGGCCCTGTGTGTGTTAAAGTAGGAATTTCCATTTCACGTTATCGTTTTGCTTGTGTGGTGTTGAGTGGGACAATCCTTCCAGCTCTATCCATCTCAGTTGAGGCTGCAGCTCTGGCCTTTCCCACAGAGAAAGTGATGAGTCCCCATTCAAGCAAGAAGGGGAATCCCCCAGGCATCCACTGGCTGTTGAAGAGGGGGGCTTTGCAGCAGGTGTGTGTGGAGATCCTGTGATCTGCATCTGCTCTGTTAGCATTTGTGACATCTGCTGCTTTGCTGTTCTGAATTCACTGTGGCCAGTAGCACCAGCCGTACAGCCCTGCCCAGAGGTAACGCTATACTCGGTGGAATCCTTTCCCTAAACCCAAGCTCTCTGCCTGTCCTGGGGCTGCGGCAGGGATGTAAATGGCCCTCGAGGAGTTGCTGACTCAGCAGTGGGACTGTCTCCTTTCCCTCCTGGAAGACTGCTGTGTGCCTTGTTCCTCTGCTCCAGCCACAGAGCTGGATCTGATTTCAGCTGGAAACAACAAGCAGTAGTAGTTCAAAAGTGAAAAACCACAAGCAGTCAAATTCCAGCACTCCGTCACTGCAGCAGCACTCACAATAGCCCAAAGATGGAAGCACCCCGAGTGTTCATCAGCAGATGAATGAATAAACAAAATACGGTATACACACAGAGTGGCATATTATTTAGCCATGAAAAGGAGCGAAACATGGATATATGAAACAATGTGGGTGAACCTTGAAGACATTAGGCTAGGTAGAATAAACTAGACACAGAAAAACTACTATTGTGTAATTCCAGTTGTATGAAATATCTAGAACAGGCAAATTCATAGAGATCAAAAGCAGATTAGACGTTACTAGGGGCTGGGGGGGGAGGAATGAGCAGTTATTATTTAATGGTTACAGAGAGCTTCTGTTTGGGGTGATGAAAACATTTTGGAAATAGTGAAGATGGTTGCATACGTTATGAATGTAAATAATGCCATTGAATTATATCCTTACAACAATTACAATGGCAAATTTTGTGTTATGTACATTTTACCACAATTAAAAAAAATTAAAAATAGCAAGCGCCCTAAACCAGATCTTGCTTCTGAATGGTGGCTTCACTTTGTCATTTGGCAATGGAGCAAATGCTAAAATATGTCCTTGGCCTTCTTAGACTGGACGTAAACCCAGTAGAATAACAGCATCTTAGGGGAAGA
Organism: Piliocolobus tephrosceles; assembly: GCF_002776525.5. Lineage (NCBI taxonomy): Eukaryota > Metazoa > Chordata > Mammalia > Primates > Cercopithecidae > Piliocolobus > Piliocolobus tephrosceles. The sequence continues at coordinate 15,167,466 of NC_045437.1, forward strand.
GACCCTGTCCCAAGTCAAGTGCTGATGTGAAGTACATGCTCAATCATTGTAAAATATGTGTGTGTATCTGATTATCACATACTACACCTTAAATTTTTTTTTTTTTTTGACATGGAGTCTTGCTCTGTCACCCAGGCTGGAGTGCAGTGGCTGGATCTCTGCTCATTGCAAGCTCCGCCTCCCAGGTTTATGCCATTCTCCTGCCTCAGCCTCCCGAGTAGCTGGGACTACAGGCGCCGCCACCTCACCCGGCTATACACCTTAAATTTTTATCTGTCAATTGATTATTTTAAAATTACAAAAAGAAGAGGCTGATAGAACTGACTCAGCTGGTCCCATGTAACCAGGCATGTTAATCTTATGAAGGTTTCATAGTTCATCCATTGATATATACTACCTCACTAGAGGACTATCTTTTTTTTCTATTTTATAGGTTTTTTTGATCAGTTTTGTTTTTAGAGGTTAACTCTGACCCGTTATCCTAGAAGGCCTTTATCGTGTCTTCATGCTGTGACTCTAGCAGAACACACACGCACGTGCACACACACACACACAATGTACATGTATGTGTGTATGATTATGTATATTCTCATGCTTGCATAAGCACAGTGACGTAGCAAGACGGCAGCTGTGGTGGGAATTCTCCACTCTATGTATAGGCATTGAGGTCATGGCTTATAGCAATTTTAAAGAATTCATCTGTGGACTGCGTCCTGGATCGCTCCAGTTAGACATGGGTATCTTGCTCAGTGGCCCTGAGACCACTCATTAGGCGGGTTAGTTTAAAGAAAGTACCAGTTAGAACATTCAGTGGCTTGAAAGGAAGAAAGGAAGACATGACTTTAGCAGTTTCCTTTCCTGCCTCTCCTTCCTCAGCCCCAACTTCTAATCTTTGCCAGGTGGAAAAAAGAATACCAGACACAAAAACAAAGGACACTGTCCCATGTTTTTTTCTCACATAAAAATGAAGCAGAGTGCTCAGGATTCTCTGCCTTCTCATCTCACCCCACTTGAAGGCCTCCACCCCTGGAGAAGTCATCTATTTAATCAGTCCCCTTTGGCTTGAAAGAGCTAATACACTTTTACAATAGGTATTCAGTTTCTTTCCAAAAACTAATACGCACCTGGGCCAGGAATTAAGCCAGATCATTGTTTGAGATAACTGATGTTATATTATTCTGTAGGGACAGACATTGAACTGTGGATCAAAGAAGATAAGAAATTATTTCAAGATACCAGTCAGGAAAATAACAGTGAATTCAAGAATTCAACGCACAAATATGACCCACTATTCCCTTGATCTGATCCTGAGATCTTGAAAAAATATTCCCTTACCTTTGGTATGGACATTTAGTATTAAGTCAGGTTTTCATGGTGCACCAGCAGCATTGAAAATAAGACAGTGGAGAGAAGCAGAAAATAAGGGGCTGAGGCCTCCACGTGGGTCTGTGTACTTGTGTGTGGATTTCGTGTTAGAAGTCGGCAGCTGTAATCCGTGTGATCAATGCAGTGCATATGATCTGGAATAGATACCATGAATCGGTTTTGCAAGAGATGTCTTAGATTCTTAGGAGTGTTGGTAACCATATGACCCCATTGATTTGTTTTCTATTACACTCTTTATTTTGGTTGTGTCATAATATTAATAAATTAACTGTCTTGTTTTAAATAGCTGCATTTGCAAAATCAGCATGAGCACTAGAAATGAGAAAAGAGAAGAAACTTAGTTTTGTATAGTACCTATGGGAATTCTTAAGTTAAAAGGAACTTAAAGTTCCTCACTGAAAGGACTCCCCATTAAATGAACATTATCTTCAAACACTAGGAAAACCTGGCACGGCACGCTCTAACAGACAGCCCAGAGGAATGTGTGATAGGAAGACAAGACCCGGACATTCTTCTGCTAACATTGCTGAGTTAATAGTGTGTCCCATTTGACCAAAATTATCGATCCACCAGCTGATTTCAGTGGCTCAGAATTGTGTGTGTCTATATTAGCCTATTACAGATAACATTTACCAAACTTAGTGTGTTCATTTTCCCTTGCTTTGATGTTTATTTGTATCTGATACCTAATTGTTTGTTCATTTGTCTTCCTTTGGGCCTTTAGCCCACTTGCGAGGAAATTAAAGAAAGCGCAAAATTTTACTTTACCGAATCCAACCAGTACGGTTCCAATGTACTAATGGCCCCTAATGGGGGTTTAGCTGTTGGTCAAATAAACTTTCATGTATGTAAAGCAGTTAGAAAGAGCGGATCTTTCCTGGATATTTAAATTATGTATAATTTATGTCATATATAATATTTATTTTATTTATGTAACAGTAAAATATTTTACTTTTCCTTTCTTAATTTCTGATACAAATTGAACAAATGGGTCAATATTAATAACTCACAGGGTGGGTTCTCACAGGCATTGATCATGGTTTCATGCTTTACCTGCCAGGGCTCATTTTTTTCTCATAGCAGCCTCTCCCAAACCCTGCAGGGTGAGTACTGTCCTCCCCATTTTTGGTAGAGGTAATGGCTGTCTTTTGTTTGCATGTGCATATCTTTATTTTATGGTTGAGACAAGAGTGCTTAGAAAGTTTGAGAGATGTTCACCTGGGCATGTTGCATCACTCCAATTTCACACGAAGCAGGCAGCCCTGATGGGCGATGTAACAGTGGCTGATGTTTATTACACACTCCTTAGTGTGCTACTCACTGGGCTGCTCATTTCACCTGCATCATCCCGGGTTCTCAATACAGCTAATGGAGAGGTCAAGCCACTGCCTGCTTCTCACACTTGATGAATCAGAGCCATCTGAAGGGCAGGTTGAGGCACAAGTTCAGCCCCCAGAGTTTTCTCCATTTAAGGGGAGGGAGATGAGGCTTCAGCCTTTGAAGTGGGAATGCCAAAGAATTTGTGGACATATTCTAAAACCAACACAGCTTAGTTATTGCTGGTAGTAGAGTGTCTTTTGCGAGTGAATGTGCTGGTCTTTTATTCTAGTCAAGCATCCTTTCATTTGGTCTATCACTGTGCCAGTGTTTCCTATTGTTTCCTAATGCCAAGGTCTGCGTGTGCCTCCCAGTTGGCCCTGACGTGACAATCTGCTCTCTCGCTGTGGCTAATAGAAGCATCTCACTCCACTGTGTTGACCCCCTAAGGCAAGCCCCCAACAAACTTTTCCTTGACTTGTGATCATGTCAGTGCCCCCATGAAACCGAGGTGACTCCAGAAGCTGCAGCGAAGACTGCCCTGAGCTGGACTGTGCTACCCAGCAGCTTGATGTAGCCATGGTTCTAGCTGCTGGCTGAGCAGTCTGAGAGCAGGTGCTCTGCAGCATCCTTAGCATAGGGAGTGAGGTGACAGCAATTCTACAGCCTCCGGAGTTGCTCTGTATGTTAGTCTGTTTTTGCACTGCTGATAAAGACATACCTGAGACTGGGTAATTTACAAAGAAAAAGAGGTTTAATGGACTCACAGTTCCACATGGCTGGGTAGGCCTCACAACATGGTGGAAGGCAAAAGGCACATCTTACATGGCAGCGGGCAAGAGAGAGAATGGAAGTGAAGTGAAAGGGGGAAACCCTTGTAAAACCAGCAGATCCTGTGAGACTTACTCATTTGCCACGAGAACCGTGTGGGGGAAACCGCCCCCATGATTCAGTTATCTACCACCGGGGAGTCCCTCCCAGAACACGTGGGAATTTTGGGAGCTACAATTCAAGATGAGATTTGGATGGGGACCCAGCCAAACCATATCACTCTCCCTTATCCAACAGACTCTCTTTTTTCTCAGAAGAATCCCAGAGAGGGAAACCAAAGTCCTATCTGGCTGCTCTCCTCCTGTGCCTCTCTTGACCCTGGTCTTTTCCAGTGTCACCATCGGGTGGCTTCCTGTGCTCTTCACACCACCTCCCTCTTACCTGGACTTTCCGTATGTACAACTCCAGGATCTAATCTGACATTCTCACTCTTGATTTTCTAAAGGGGCTGAGAATGTAGGCAGTTCCATCCTGAGACAATAGCTTGACTTGCAAGAACATCGTCATACTGCAGACTTCTGCTTTTGAATATTAGAAACTGAATATTCCCCTTGTTTTTTCCCTGTGAATTCCTTCTGTAACATTTCTTCTCCGAGCACCACCCTCCCCACCTCCCTCTCCACTTGAACTCAACAAGGAGATGATTATTGCTTCCAGAAGCAGGGCAGAAGAGCATATCATAGTATCTCAACATAGGATCCTACAAAGATTGTTGGGTATTTCCTAGGTGCTCACAATATCCTAAGTACAGAAACTGAATTATTTTTCTACAAAGATTTGTTGGGTATTTCGTAGGTGCTCACACTATCCAAAGTACTCAAACTGAATTATTTTATTTAATTTTCACAATAACCCTATGAGGCAGGAATTGACCCTCTACCTCATCCCATTTGCAGCTGAAGAAACTAAAGAAACTACAATAGAGAGGGTCTAATAATTTGGCCAAAACTAATAATTGGCCAATCCAGATACAAACCCAGGCCTCTTCACTCCAGATCCTGCATGCTACCTATCCCCGTCTACATGGAAGCGGGCCGCAAGCTGCAACATCACGTGCAATACAAGATGACACAGTGTCAGTCGTCATTATTGGATTTCATATTTGAGAATTTGCCTACTTGCTAAAATTTATACGTAATCACCACATCAACTCTTGAGGCACTTTAGGGTCACTCACAAATTCATGCAGAGCGGTGAAAAATTTGTGTTGTGCGATGCATACCTTCCCAGATGAGATTTGTGTTGTGCAATGCACACCTTCCCAGATGAGGCTGAACACAGTGACACTCTACCTTCCTGTTTCAGCTCTCGTACTATGCACAGTGTTCTTTTTGGGGTCCATTTGTTGCCTTTTTTTTTTTTTTTTTGCTTTTTGTACTTTTTGTTGCTGTTTTCATTAAGACGACCCCCAAGTGTAGTGTTGAAGAGCTGTATAGTGTTCCTAAGTGTAAGAGGGCTGTGATGTCACCAATATGTGTCAGATAAGCTTTGCTCAGACATGAATTACAGTGCCATTGGCATTGAGTTCCATGACAATGCATCAACAATATGTATTAAATAAGATATCTTTAAATAGAAACACCCAAAAATTAAATTGACGTGTTGATCAGTTGATAAAAATGTGAGCAGAGGCTCACAGGAACCTAACTCTGTTTCCCTTTGGGGCAATGATTTGCTAATTTAGTGTTTATGGTTACTTTAGAGAACTTAAATATCTCAAGTTATGAGAATCAACTGTATTGGCCGGGCATGATGGCTCTTGCCTGTAATCCCAGCACTGCGGAAGGCCAAGGTGGGAGGATTGCTTGAGGCCAGGAATTTGAGACCAGCCTGGGCAACATAATGAGACCTCATCTCTACAAAAAAAAGAAAAAGCTGGGTGTGGTGGTGTGCCTGTAGTTCCAGTTACTTGGGAAGCTGAGTCAGGAGGATCACTTGAGTCCAGGAGGTTTAGTCTGCAGTGAACTGTGATGGTGCCACTACACTCCAGCTTGGGCAACAGAGTGAGACACCATTTCAAAAAAAAAAAAAAAAAAGAAAACAAAAATAAAAACAAAATATTGATTTACTTATTTACTTAATTAAATTCTCAGGTATTTTAAAATGTTTTACTTATCAAAGGACATAGATTTTCAATGGTGGTGATATTGCTCCTAAGGGGACACAATACAGCCCCGCAAGAAACACTGTATTAAGCGGAATCACATACATAGTACATAAGAGATATACAGTATATCTGTGGTGGTGCGATATCATTGAGGGTGGGTACTTAGGAAAAAAAAGTCTAAACAGTTTCCTTGGAGGGTTAAATAATGAGAAAATGATTGAGAAATACTGTCATAGGGCGTAATGACTATTTAATAAGAGAAAGCATGTAAAGCATTTATTAGAGTGCTCAATGAAACATATGCACTTATTGTTAGCTATTATTATAAATAACATTATTATTTGTTTCCTCAACCTTATACTCTTTTTTCATAAACAAGCAATTTTTAAATTGGAGTTTGCAGCCCTTTGAGGGATCAGCACACATGTTCTCATGTGTGTCTGAGAATTTTCTCTGAAATTTGTAGTTTTATTTTGTGCTTTCATTTTCATGATAATCTTAAAAATAATGAATAGCTGTGTATTGGTTCCCCTTTATAAGAGAGTCCTGCCATGAGTTATGTTGTCCAAGTTTCCCCATGTTTAAAGGAAGGCACTTTATTCCAGTGGTTGTAGATGAATAAGCAATAAAAGAGCAGTCTTAAAAGTGTGGCTGATACAGTCAGATTCAGTGAAAGCCACCCGATGCCATCTGTTTGTAGGAGGGAAGGGTTCCCTGAGTTGAGGAAAGTGATATGCAAGTGAGTCCTCCGCAGCCTGGAGTGGGCACGTGCATGCCAGAACCAAGAGAACATTGGCTTTAGCAGCGAGGACTGTATTTAAATTTTGAACGACAGTTTAATCTCAGCAAAATAACATCATCCATCGTGTTAAACTAATGCCGTTAATTTGAATGTTACGGATTTTATTGTTTTTATATTTAATTTGTTATTTTGTTTTAGTTTTATTGTTGAGTCAGAGCTAGAGCATATGGAGTTTATTTCTAGTTTTCCATTTGCACATCACTAAGCAACAATATCATAAAAATTATTTAAGTCTACGTATTGATGTTGCACAATAATGTTATTTGCCTTATTAAATGGAGTGGTTTGGATTATAGAGGTTTGAGGAGTGAAGTAATGAACTCAAAGAATTATAGATTGAGCTGCTAGGAATCGGTTTTCCAGCAGTTTCCCCTACCAGATATGGACACTGAGGCTGCAGGGAGAGAAGTGAATGTCAAAGGTCAGAAAGCAAGAGAGTGGTAGACTGGGGTCAGAGGCCAGGTGGACATACTTCTAACTAGGTGCCCAGTCTGCCATATCAACTGACTTCCAAAGATGAACAACGGCAGATAAATGGCCACAGCTGCCAGACCACAAAGGCTGCTTAGGCAAAAACAAATGGACAATTACTGCGTTGTTTTGGTTAATTCTGAGGGTAGAGGTTGTGGAAGGGGTGGGGACAAAGGGAATAACAGATTTGTTCAGAGCCTAAGTCCCAATGAGCAATGGGCGATAGTGAGAGGAAATGATGGCCATGTTTCTAAGTTCCCTGATACTCCCATCAGCAGTATCACCTGAGCCATTCCCTCCTCAAGTGATATTAACCATCAGCCTGGATTGTTTTGTGACTTTCATCATAAGCAAACAAAACTCCAAAGTCTGAGGAGTTCTACTCTGTATGAATTTAGACTGTAAGCTTATGCTACTTAACTAGAGTTCTGTTCTGTTTTAGTCTGTTTGGGCTGCTATGACCAAACACCATAGACTGGGGGGTTTATAAACAACAGAAATGTATTTCTTACAGTTCTGGAGATAAGTCAAAGATCAAGGTGCCGGCAGATTTAGCGTCTGGTGAGGATGCACTTCCTGCTTTATAAACAGTCTTCTACTGTGTCCTCATGTGGCAGAAAGCAAGGAAGCTCTGTGGGATGTCTCATAAGGGCACCAAGCAGAGTCCTCATGACCTAACCACTTCCCAAAGGCCCCGCCTCCTTATGCCATCACGTTGGGCGTTAGGATTTCATCATGTGAATTCTGGAAGGAGATAAACATTCAGTTCATTGCGTTTACCACGGGGAAGAAAAGACTGTTGGAAAATGATGTTTCTCAGCTGCACGTAAGAATTTTGATCCTCACTTGTGGAGCAAAAAGAATTCATCTGTGATAGAACTAGTTGGTCATTAGCGATAGCTTTCTTTTGTTTTGTTTTTGTTTTGAGACGGGCTCTCACTCTGTTGTCCAGGCTGGAGTGCAATGGCACAATCTTGGCTCACTACAATCTCCGCCTCCCGAGTTCAAGCAATTCTCCTCCCGCAGACTCCCAAGTAGCTAGGATTACAGGCATGTGCCCCCACGCCCGGCTAATTTTTCTATTTTTAGTAGAGATGGGGTTTCACGATGTTGGCCAGGCTAGTTTTGAACTTTTGACCTCAAGTGATCCACGCACCTCAGCCTCCCAAAGTGCTGGGATTACAGGCGCGAGCCACCGTGCCCGCCCAGCAATAGCTTTCTATTGCTGAATAAAAACATTACCACAAACTTAGCAGCTTAACATAGGAGCATTTATTACTCCACAGTTCCCTGGAATCAGAGTTCTGAACCTGCATTAGCTGGATCTTTTGTTTGGGTCTCACGGTGCTGCAGTGAAGCCACTGGCCAGGGCTGGGCTGTCCTCTGATGCTCACAGTCCTCTTCACTGCTCACTTGGTTGTTGCCAGAACTCATTTTCTTGTCGCTGTAGAACTGACGGGGGGGCTTGCTGCTTCGAAGACAGCAGGAAGGGTCTGTCTCCTCCAGGCCGTCTTTTAAGGTATTCACCTAATTAGGTCAGGCCCACCCAGAATAATCTCCCTTGTCATTAATTCAGTTAACTTCTTAGGGACTTTACATCTGCAAAATGCCTTACCTTCACCACAGCCTATTGGTTAGAGGCCAGTCACAGGTTCAGCCCACTCTCAAGGCGGAGGAGATGATGCGGACCTGGATACCGTGAGGGCGTCTTAGGAATCTTCCCACCACAGTCAGTAGGTTTCTCCATAAAGTGTGGTTCATATTTACAGCCTTTCATGTGATATTTGAAGAATGTTTAGTAATATTAATGTATATGACTATATTAAAGGTTAGAAGGGAACTCAGCCTTGAGCTAAGATTATTTAGACCAGGGCTTCTCACCCTTGGTACTATTGAGATTTGGGATGGATAATTCTTTCTTGTGGGGACCGCCCTGTGCATTCTAAGATGTTTAGCAACATGCTTGGCCTCTACCCACTAGATGCTAGTAGCACCTTCCGCTCATTTGTGACAACCAAAAATGATATCAGATATTGCTAAATGTCCCCTTGAACGAAAAATCATCTCCAGTTGAGAACCACCGTGTTAGAAAAATGAAATGTTTTTTGTTGTGTTTTGTTTTTGAAGGAGGACCTTTTAAGCAGGGAATTCGTTTTTTGATGTGATGCAGCTATTTGGAGTTAGCAGGCTCTTGCTCCTCTGATTATGCCTTATTCTTTGCTTGTTTCCTTTATTGAAAAATGCATAATTTATAGTTGCAAATAAAAAATTAATGCAGGAGATGTGTTCCCCACATGTACTTTCTTATTCACAGCTATGCCAAAAAGAGATTATGTTATCATATTTGACTATGTTTTATAATCTTGTCTGAGTTTATAGTCAAGCTATATTATAAGAGGACTTTACTTCTACTATAACATGGATCATATTTCCCAAAAGATATTTAATGCATAAGGCAAAAAAACTTAATAAACTCCATTTTTTGTATTATAGATGCTTTCTTGGAAATTAGTGATATGGCTTGGTGTGGGACCGTGTAGAAGGCATGGTCCAGGTCTGAAATTACAAATCTCAAAAGCTGCTCATTCCTGTTTCTTTCAGGCAAAGGCAGCTCGAGCATCTCATCTGACGTGAGTTCAAGTACAGATCACACACCCACCAAAGCCCAGAAGAATGTGGCTACCAGCGAAGGTAGGCAGCCGGTCTTCATTATCTCTCTTTTTTTCTTCACAGGGCTGGCTATTTTTGGAAGAGAAATAAAGTGTGGGAGCATTAGTTCTATTCTCCTGTGTGGGAGCATATGAGATCCTTAAAAATTAGAATGTTCGGAGTCTCCTAAGTTTTTTTGTTGCTGTTGTTGCACTGCAGTTACTGTTCATGAAAATTGATTTGGTGGGATTCAAGTGCCTCAATTATAAGGCAAATGTTGTTGTTTTGTGAAAATGGAATAGGCTGAATTAGGGGAAGGCTTTACAATATCATATACCTTGTCTTTCAGTATAAAAAATGGTATTATTTTAAAATCCTTGTGCTGCAGTTGAATATTCCTAGAGGAGCTTTCAAAATACGCACACCTGGAATTTGAGATTTTGGCAGTGGGTTATCATAGTCATGTTATTTGTAGAACTTGAGTTAATCTCCAAAATTTGGGAGTAGGAAAAAAGGAGGTTTCTTGATTATTATTATTTAAAGAATATGTAAGAGGTCCTCCCTGTCAGGACAAAGACTGGTCGCAGTGATATTCTTGATAAGAATTTATATGTGGTAATACATGGTAGAATTCCACTGCTTTTCAATATGGAAGCTTTGGAGTTACTACTTATTTGAGTGTGGAATTAATTGTTTCTATGGTAATTATTTAGTGGAAAGTTGACCCAATTATAGAATCGGCTCTTTTGATTTAATGTTGAACATGATTAAATGACTTTCTGTCTGTTCTTACTAAACTAATTGTCAGATGAACGTCCAGTTTAAACATCCATGCCATTGATAATGAGAGACCTTGAGCTGTCAGCTAATTTTCATGACATTGTGTAGTGCCTGTTTTCCTAAAGTGTGTGGGATGTTGTGGATGCACACTTGTAGTTTTTTGTTTCAGAGATTTAATTTCTGTTGGTCGTAATACTGGGCATGTACCCATGGGCTGACATTGGCCATCTGAGATTCATGATGTCTATCTGCGTTACGATTTATGTATTGTAATTGTATGTGGTTTACATTTGCTGGTGTATGTCTTCTCTTTGATATGTTTTGCTTAGTGTGCTTCAAGTAGCAAAGAATTAACTTCTCTGGGTTAATAGCTTTTATAACTGGATTATATTCTCTGTGCTTAAAACCTTAGCACTGTTTGATGCGTTTCCCCATCGTAAGGCTGGCAGATTGGAGTGTTCTCTTCGGTGTACAGAAGCACCAGGTAGCCATCCAGTTTTAATTTTCTGCCTGTTAATTCAATCAGGTATGGGCGTTAGATCATTAATGAAATTCAGTTAAGGTAATGTACAAATCTCGTTAACTGATTCTAGACATTTATTTATTTATTTGTTGAGATGGAGTCTTGCTCTTTCGCCCAGGCTAGAGTGGAGTGCCGTGGCACGATCTTGGCTCACTGCAACCTCTGCCTCCCGGGTTCAAGCGATTCTCCTGCCTACAGGCACCTGCCACCATACCCAGCTAATTTTTGTACTTTTAGTAGAGATGGCGTTTTACCATGTTGGCCAGGCTGGTCTCAAACTTCTGACTTCAGGTGATCCACCCACGTCAGCCTCCCAAAGTGCTGGAATTACAGGCGTGAACCACCGCACCCGACCTCATATTTACTTTTGAAGCTTTCATTCTTAGGAGCCATAGTGGAAATCATTTCAGTTTAATATAGTGCAGTCCTCTCTAGTCAGAAATCTGCTTTGCAAGATTATCAGTGTTTTCTCCCATTATTTTACAATCACTCTTGTCCCCATAATTTGTCTAATTTGAATGGCTATCCAAATAGAAAGTTAAAAGCAGGTTAAATAATCTGTTTTTAAAGCTCTCTTATTTTTTCTCCTTTTCAAATATAGAAAATACAAAACTATATGAGCTGTGTTGCAGGGGTTGCGGGAGGGTATTGTGGGACCTCATGCATTTAACAGTGTCTGCTTTTTATGCTCCCAAAGGGGGGAAAAAGTCTGTAGGGGCTTTAAATTTTCATTTTCTTGTGTGTTTCCCTTATGAGGAGGTGCAGGCCCAGCCGATGTTGTATATATTTTGTCACAGTGTATTTTGTGTTATTCTGAGGGTAGAATCAGGAGAGAAAAATAGGAAAATATTATGTTCATATGGAACAGAGTTTTAAGCAACTGGGCTAAATTAGTGAGGAATTTCCTTCTAGCTTTTAAGTGGAAGAGCCTTGTCCCCATGAAAAATGCTGCCCATTCCCTTGCATAACTGAAAAATTTATAAAGAAAGTATTAAGTTCTGCTATTTGTGTGTCTGAATCCTTTTTGCTGTAGTTTTTTAAAATCAATTTAAACTTAAAATATTAAAAAAATAGAATAGATGTGGGCACACATTACGTTAAAATGTATTTCAGGGATATTTGCAGGTATGATTAGTTTCCTCTCATCAGGCTACTTTTTCAATACGGATCTAGAGTAGCCAGAGCTAATTTCCTCCACGCACAGGAGACAGAGTCCCAGGAGGAGACCGTTCACGATGAGTCATTAGGGCAGCATTCTCTGACCTCCAGAGGGTGGATCTCAACTATGGTGCATAAGTTTCTTCTCACTGAGAAACACCTAGGAAACCACTGAGGAAGAAGCAGAAGGCAGACACCGACTTCTCCCTCACACTCTTAGCACTGGAAGAGATCTGAGTTACCCCAGATTACCGGCGGCCTATCCAGACGGGTCTATAGCAACTTCAGTCCTTGCCTCCCCAGAAGAAAGAATTCGACTGAGGGACATAAAACAGAAAAAGAAACTGAAGCATGTTTCAGAGCAGGAATGGAAGTTTATTTATAAAAGCCTTAGAAAAGAAAAGAAAGAAGGTGTGCTTGGAAGAGACTCAAGTGGGCACCTGAAGGTTAAAGAGAAGGTTGTGTGCCCCATTTAATGGGAATCCTGGGACTGTTATAAGCTCACCTCTTTCCCATGGTTTTTCCCTTAGGGTGGTCTTCCTGCATGCGCAGAGCCTTCCTTACCCTTGGGAACTGAGCATGTGCAGTGTGTATAGGGAGTTGTATGCATGTCCATGCCCATCTGAGGATTTCTTCCTTTTTCCGGTGGAGTGTACTCAGAAGATCATACTTTGCCATTTTTGTCTCTTAATATACATGCCCAGGAAGCGGTTTCTCCCTGGAGTCTGCATTCAGTTAACAACTTTTAATATTAACGGGTGTGGGCCATCAGAAGCTTGTCTCTCTCTGGTTGTGGAATTACACTTTTTAAAAAGACTAGGCCAAACCATCACTGACATTGCTAGTTGGGATGGGGTGGGAAGCCTTCTCCTGCCCTGTCATGCCTACCTAACTACCTGTAACAAGACTGCAGAGGAGCCAAGCTAAAACTGCTTCTTGGATTCTCTTCCCACTGTTTTCCAGAACTATGTTTAACCTTTGATGTTAAGAAAATATTGGATGTAATTGGCTTTCCAGGAGCCAGTTGATTATGGTTATTTTCTTCAATTCCTTGATGTTCTCATGATTTTTCACCTCTGGATTCACCAATATCACCTTCAGGGAGCACAGGCAAGATTCTTAGTTTAAAGGTCTGAATGGTATTGATTTTTTAAAATGACATGTATTGTAAAGGACAACATTCAGTTTTCCTGCAGTCTTTGAAAACCATGGCTGTACCTGCAATAGCCAGGTTGGAAGCATTTTGCAGAAGTGTTGGCCTTTTCCCTGATGGAATAGATAGGGAGGGTTCACATTGCTTCCCTGGTTGGTGATGTGTGTGTGTGTGCATTTGTATCTGACATCTACATGGTAGCTAACTACACAGGTGTTGTCACTTAGTAGGAAACACATAGCTAACCAACTACTCCATGCAATTGTGCTGGTAAATAAAGTGAGGACATGGGGATAGAGGAAACATAGGGCCCTCACATAACCTGCACTTTACCTCAGCTGCAGCTGGGAATGGGAATTAACTGTAAATGGACAGGAAGAATCTTACTGGGGAGATGACAATGTTCTGAAATTGGATAGTGATGATAGCAGCATACCCCAGTAAATTTAGTAAAAAGCATTGAATTAAAAAGCACTCTTAAAAAAGAGTGTTGGAGCAGGTACCACTTCTGCATGATCTTTAGACTTATATCTGAGTCATCACAAACTATTCTTTTTTATTTTTATTTTTAATTATTTTTTTTTTTTGAGACAGAGTTTCGCTCTTGTTGCCCAAGCTGGAGTGCAATGGTGTGATCTTGGCTGACTGCAACCACCTCCTCCCAGGTTCAAGTGATTCTCCTTCCTCAGCCTCCCAAGTAGCTGGAATTACAGACGCACACCACCACGCCCAGCTAATTTTTTGTATTTTTAGTAGAAATGGAGTTTCACCACGTTAGCCAGGCTGCTCTTGAACTCCTGACCTTAGGTGATTCGGCCGCCTTGGCCTCCCAAAGTGCTGTTATTACAGGCGTGAACTACTGCGCCCGGCCCAGAAACTATTCTTTGAAAATGCTTCTTGCAACTTTGGGGAGAGATCAGGCTAGCAGTCCCATTCCGAGGGGAGGTTTGGCTGGTGCACAGAGCAGGGTTGCACGCTGGCCCCAAAACTTCTCAGATGCTCCAGATCTGGGGCAGGGCTGGCCTGAAACTCATAGTGAGTTCCTGGACTAGTGTTCCCAGCCCGGCACATGGTGCCTGGTTAGAACTGACTCATCATAGTAAATTATTTCCTGGAAAGTTCTGGAAGAAATGTGAGATTGTAGAGTCACGGGGTTCCCAAACATTGGTTTTGTGTTTTTTTTTTCTTGGCTTTTCCTGCATAGTCTCTCACCTCAACTCCGATTTTATATGTTCTAGCACCCAACCCTAATGGTAAAGACATCGAATTTATCCACTCCAGTAAGTCTGTTTCTTTGCTAACAACTTATGATCTTCCTGTCTGTCCAGTATTCTAACTAATCCACTCGGGGTCGTAAGGCTGTTCCCCTAGGCACAGTGGGCACATTTTGGTTTTAATTCATGAGAGCATGGCATTTTTGATCCACTGGGAGTGTTCCATTCCCAAGTCTCATGCCAAAGTTCAGGGCATCTTAATTTGGAGACTCTAAAGCCACAGCCCTTGTAAAGAACTGGCAGCCAGCAGGGCTTTCTCCCTGATAAGTGGTGTAGACGTTCTTTACAGCCTATTGTATTTCTTGTGACAGTTTAACTTTCTAATTTCCTGACACTGTGGGGGGCAGGGGTTGGGTTCAAGTATAGAAGGCTGGAAATTTTCCATTTTTCCCAACATAATCTACATTCCAACATTGTAAGACACAGCTTAATTCTTTCCAGTTGTGTTACTATTCTTTCTCTTTCGTATTTTTCAGTCTTTCTCATTCATGGGGTATTCTCTCCTATACTGGAAAGAGGGGCCTCTGACCTTCAGTTATGAAAGTCACATCCAGCCCATGGTTGGAATAGAGCACACAGCAGAGCTCGTTGGGTAGAATCAGTTGGATTAGGTTAATTAGGAACAAGCTTCCTGAAAATAGCAAGCTGAGCCTCAGTTTCTTTCATAGAACTGAAAGGCATGAGCCTATGGCTCTACAGGCGGGCGGCTCAGTCTTTTCTGGAGCTGGGGGAAGGCAAAGCTGTCAGTTTAAAGGTCAAATTTGATTGGCTGATGAAGAGTCGGCTTCAGCCAGCTGCTCTTTAAACAGGACACAAATTCAAATATTGAACCCATTGACAGCAGGGGTTATTCATATGATAGCTTGGTTCTGCACATTGATTATCAAACCAGACAACCATGCAGCCAAAGGATTTTCAAAGTTACAAAGGGCCTTGTCAATTTTCAGATCCAATACACTCATTTTTACAAATACCTGTAGCACAGAGAAATGAAGGGATTTGTTTGTTTTCTTTTTATTTTTTGAGATGGAGTCTCACTCTGTCATCCAGGCTGGGGTGCAGTGGCATGATCTCGGCTCACTGCAACCTCTGCCTGTTGGGTTCAAGTGATTCTCCTGCTTCAACCTCCCTAGTAGTTGGGACTACAGGCATGTGCCACTGTGCCCTGCTAATTTTTATATTTTTAGTAGAGATGGGGTTTTGCCATGTTGGCTAGGCTGATCTCGAACTCGTGCCCTCAAGTGATGCCCCTGCTTTGGCCTCCTAAAGTGCTGGGATTCCAGGCGTGAGCCAGCATGCCCAGCAAGGGTTTGCTTGTGATTATACACCTAATAACTGGTCAGGCAGGAGTTTGGTGCAGCATTGCTTTGATCAAATTAGAAAAAACATAACCTTCACTATTGAATTACCTTTTGTCTGCCTGAGTTCTAGCTGTCTGTTCTGAGCTGGTTGCCGAGCTATTCAGAATAGTTTGAGAGAGGTTGTTAAGCCCAAATCTTTGGCCCAAGATCATTATTCCCAGTAGGAGGAAAGGATCTGCTCCATAGGTAAAAGGTTCTTAACTTTCTTGAGTAGATTAGCTGGTTACCTAGGGTTGGAAACACTTATGTTGAAGTCAACTCATGATTTTATAATAGCCTTTCAGTAGATTCAGTTAATACTGCTTTGTGATATATTGTCTAAGTCCTTGCAAGAAAGTCACTTTAAATGTGTCATTGGAGGCTTGTGAAATTATTTGATTTCTAAAGAATTTATGGTGATATTTGTTCCATGGAATCTAGAATCACCAATTTGAAGTCATGAGTTCTCATACTTTCAGTGCCCAAATTCAATCAATTCTAAGTAGGATTATTTTGAAAATGCCCAGATATCTGGCTTTGCTTTCGTTCTATTGTCCTTATATCTTTATATTGTCTTCTTTCTACTTCTTCTTGAATATACTCTTCCAACAAAATTTACATGAATCATCTAGGAAGGTAAAGGTGATGCTCCTTTTAACTGTAGTTGAATTCTGTTTCCCAAAAAGCCTTTTTAAACTCTACAACAAATTCAACAAACGTTTTTGGGACAATTATTATTGCAGGCTTTTGTGAGCATTATTGCATTCAGTATTGTTTCAACATTACACTTCTCTTGAGAAGAAGGCATAAATGTGTTCATTTTGCAGATAAAACAGGGAAACTCAGAAAGGACCAGTTGGGCTTAAGTGGCAAAGATTATATCAGGGCTCAAGACTATGAGCCTCATAGATGTAAGATGTGTACTTAATGCTTATTCTGTCATTGTCAGCAAAACTACTGTGAATTTCATGCTAATCCTTTTTATAAGTTCCTATCGAAGTATATTTTGAATGTACTTAGGAGAAGTGTGTTTTCCAATTTCAACTCATAATTGTGTTTAGCTTGTCAGTATTATATATGCAAGTACCTTTGTGATTCATATAGTGTCTAGAAATTGACTTGAAATCCTTAGTTATTGCTATGGTTTGGATGTGGTTTGTCCCCACGAAAACTCATGTTGAAATTTGGCCTCCAATATGGCCGTGTTGAGAGGTGGGGCCTGAGGGGCTGTATTTGGGTCCTGGGGCAGATCCCTCGGGATTACGTGCATGCCCTCTCTCAGGAGTGAGTTCTCTTGAAAATGGATGAGTTCCCATGAGAACAGATATTTTAACTATTTTCCCATTTGTCCTGAGAATACTTGCCTACCTTTGTTTCTGTAGCATTTACCCCAAGATAACTTTGCCACAAAATAGCTTTTGCTTTTATTATTATTTTCGCACCACCCTAGTGTATTGACTTTGGAAACAAAAGATAACATTCTATTTACAGGATTCTGTTTTTAGTAGTGGTATTTACATTTACAAAATATAGTAATTCTTGATTGCCGAAAGTGTTAAATCCTAGAAAATGTAGCATTCCTACACGTGAAGTTAACATCGTTTTCGAGCAGTTGTTGGCCAAAGATTCATCTGATGAATTCAGTTTTTCTGAAATAGATGATTCTGATGATTCAGATGTTTCTGATGTTAGTTTTGTGTAGAAATAACTCCAAGAACAGTTTTTATATTTTATTTTCACATTGAAAATCAGTCAGATTTGCGTCAGCCTCAAAGAACGTGTTTATGTAAAATTAAATGAGTTCTGGCAGCGAGCTACATGTATTTTTTTTTTTTTTTCCTAAACGAGAAAAGCATTAAAAAGAGTCTGGCTTCTTGATCTCTCTCTTGTATCCTCTCTTGCCACGTAATCTCTTTGCACATGCCCCCTCCCCTCCTGTTTTCTCCCATGAGTTGAAATATCCAGAGGTCCTCACCAGATACAGCTGCCATTCAATTTTGAACTTTTTGGTGACCAGAATTATGAGCCCAGTAAGTCTCTTTTCTTTATAAATTACCCAGCCTTAGACATTCTGTTATAGCAAAACAAAATGGACTAAGACAGTTGTGGAAGGCAAACAGTATTCTAAGCTGCCTTTATACTTGAACTGTTGAAGTTTAGTCTGCAGGTTACCAGAACTGTACTCTTAACATATGGCAGTCAGACTTAGTAAAATTAATATTTATTTATATAGGATCTAAAGTATATGTAATAAAAAATTACCGAATAGTTATTTTACTGATTTTCCCTTTGAAAAACCTGAGCCATGGGCTGGGCACAGTGACTCACACCTGTAATCCCAGCAATTTTGGAAGCCAAGGTGGGCAGATCACTTGAGGTCAGGAGTTTGAGACCAGCTTGGCCAACACGGTGAAACCCTGTCTTGACTAAAAATACAAAAAATTAGCCGAGTGTGGTGGTGTGCGTCTGTAATTTCAGCTATTCAGGTGGCTGAGGCTCCAGAATCCCTTGAACCCAGGAGGCAGAGATTGCAGTGAGCCAACATCGCACCACTGCACACCAGCACCTCACACCTGGGTGATGGAGTGAGACTCTTGTCTCAAAAAAAAACCAACCAGCCAGCCAGACAAACAAACAAAAACCAAACCAAAACAAAAACCCAACTGGGCCATGGAATTTTTCTTTAATTGGAAATATATGAAAGTGGAAGATATTAATTTCAGCAGGTACCTTAGGAGACTGGAAATATACCTTGAAGCTGTCTATTACAATAGAATGAAATTCAGTCTATGACACCAAAAAAATAAGAGTAAAAACATGTAACACAGGAATAGGAATAAAAAGCAAAGAATGAGAGAAAGAAAATGATGCTGAAGAAATCTCTTAAAAAATAGTTCTAAAATGATAACTATTGCATGGGGGGCCTTAAGGAGAGGAAGATATTCTGAAGTCAGAGATGTGGTAGTATGAGCTTTTAGTTTGTGTAAGAGGAAGGTAATGACTGATTATTATAAAGGTTTGTTTTCGTCTTTAAAATTACCTTTTAAACTTAACTATCTTTGGAATTCTCAGGATCATTTAGGAAAGCTTTGCAAGACTTTAGCCTTTGAAGCTTAATGTGTTTTGGTGATTCAATGAGCAATTCACTGCTTCATGACCAAGTTTCTTTTATTGTTTAAGCTACTGCCCAATTATGAGTTAGGTAACTTTTGAAAAACTGCACCACTTACATCGGGTGATTTGAACATGTTAATGTTTCGGTGTGTCCAATTTAATAAAGAAGTCAAATTTGCATCCAAGAATCTTTTAAGCAGTGGAAAGCTCATCATCTCAGTGTCCAGGAAAGTGGTATGTAAGCCTACAAACGTACAATAAAATGCTAAGTACTATTTCAGACGCAAGTAATAAGTTTAATTTCTTGAGGGAATTATCTTCCAAAATGCATCATCCAGAATGGCCAGAATATGATAGTCTTAGAAGAAAATTAGTTGTGTGTATGTGTGTGTGTGTGTATGTGTGTGTGTGTGTATGCCATGCACTTAAGGAAATTGTAAAGTAATATTTAATCGAGATGTCCAGAGCTCTCAGTGCCTTTATGCAGATTTTAGAGAGAGACAGTTTTAGGTATTTAATATTTTAATTCCATGTCCAAAATGATTCTATGTTTATTTCTTTCACCTAGTTTGCCATTTCCGAAAAAGCACCAAAAAAGTAATCAGTATGTTTCAGCCATAGACCTTATGGTTCATCTAAGTACATCTAAGTATATTTGTAATGAAAACTTGCATCATTCCTAAGATTTTTTATCAGTAATTTCAGTATCGTAATTCAGTGGAAACTTATGAAAGAATATAGTTCAAATACATGTATGTAGTCTCTTATGGAGAGCACACAATATGTCAGTCAGGGGTCACCAACTGGTAGCACAGAGAATGATTCCTTCCCTTAGATGTAGTTTCTTCTCTTTAAATAATTTTCAAAAATAATTCTGGGTTTAATCATGATTTTGGTGGAGCATGCACCCCACTATGCCTGAATCCCCGCCAATTGTCTTAAACAAACTTTCATCTAAATATTTCTGTTAGCTGTTTGGCTCCTGAGGGAATTTGATTTTATGGCAAGATCTACTACTTCCAGAACTGTAGCAATTACTGGGGCAAGTAAACACTTGTGTAGCAGTTAAATAGCCATTCGGGGCGGGATAAAATTATGTCCCAACAGGTGGTCTAAAGCAGAAGGGAGTGGGTGTGGGTTGGAGGAATTGGGACACCCTCATGGAAGCCTGGGACCTGGCTTTTTGCTGTGTGAGTAGTCAGTGGAAGCATGGAGAGGAAGATAGCATGATGTGTTAGGGTGTGAAGAGCTGGGAGAAATCTCCCTGGGTCCATGTAGGGAAAATGGAAGCTTCAAAACAACCACCTCTACGGCAACAATGAATAGGCTCACGAAGTGTGTTAAAGTACAGTCTTTAACTAAAACATGCGGTTACAGATTGCGTGGCCACAACATTCTTTGTACTAGGGTTTCAGTGGAGCCCACATTTTTGGTGATGTCAGTGACAGATGGGCCATTCTGCACCGACAGCCTTTCTTTAGTGTATTGGGAAGGTTTTACACTGAAGCACCATCTTCTGAACTCTTCTACAGGGAAGAGAGATTACAGAGGAACTTGGGTTCCAACATTTTAGGACAAATAATCTGATATTGGAAATATTTGCCCTTTACATGGACACAGCTTGACCTCAACAATCTAGTTAACATGTCTGTTTACTTCCTCTTTGACTAGGAAATAACTTCTGGTGGATAAACTAACTTCCTCAGGAAGTCCCCAACTTCCCTAGGCTGTTATACTAATTAACAAATCAGCAGAGAGAAGCACTTTAGTTGTAAAGGATATCTTTGCATTCTATGTACTTAAAAAAAAGGTAGCAAGTTCACACCATGGAGGGAATAATATACAAGTAGTTTAAAAATTGCTTGTAAATCATTTAGAGATGGTTGAAGAATTGTAAGGGGTGAAGTCTATGGGAATTAGGTGGCACGTAGTTAATTATTATTATCTCTCTCTCTCTCTCTATATATGTGTGTGTGTGTGTGTGTGTGTGTGTGTATATATATATATATATACAAACAAACTTTCTGTTGTTTATAATGGCTACTGTTTTTCAAGATGGGATGGGGAGCCTGTTACACTGAGGGACATTTATTCTTCTAAATAATGAGACACGTTTGGTTATGTGAATATTCAGATGTGGGCTATAGAAAACCAGATTTCTCTGCCCAGTAGAGAGATTCTGAGCTGCAAAGCAAGAAGGCATAGGAGGTATCCGGGAGAGTGAAGAAGGAGATGGAGCCAAAGAAGATGGATGGTGGCGCAAAGATGTTTCCAGTATCTTGAGGGTAGTGGCCCATAAGGTGACATGTTCCTGTGTCCCTGAAAATCTTTAGTCAAGTCTGTGAAACTCACAACATGCTTGGTGGGCGTGGATTTACTGTGGAATCAGTTTAGGGCTGGATTTTGAGATTGTTCGTTTGCCTTTTGTGTCGTCACCTGACTTTCACAGACACAACTAAAGCCAACTTCTGAAGAATCCGTCCATTAACACATCCTTAGTATTCAGTGTGAATACATTTAAGCATATGCTGAATTATGCTTTTTCTTCCATCATACGTAGCAGTATTTTCTGTAACATTAATTTATGCATTCCATATTAACTGTTCTCTTTTGAGTATAATTTTGAACTTACATTATTCCCATTATTAAAAATGACTATTCTTTTTGATGCTTGGCTTTTTACAACTTCTTCTGTGGATAACTTTTAAGCTTCTGCTCTGAACCTCCAACATTATATTTCCTGCTGTGAAACCACCCTTCCTTTTGGCCACAAAAGAATGCTCTAGACCCACCCTAGATACATTTTTCTGCTGAAGACAGAATCAGCCATGTCCTCAGAGCATCTGGGTTCTTTAGTAGGGAAATATGGACCAGGCACATTGACTCATGCGTGTAATCCCTGTACTTTGGGAGGCTGAGGTGGGAACTCCTGGTCTTGAGGCCAGGAGTTCAAGACCAGCCTGGGCAACGAGGTGAGACCTCACCTCTACAAAAAAAATTGAGAAAATTAGCTGGGTGTAGTGGCACACACCCGTTGTCCCAGCTACTCAGGAGACTGAAACATGAGGATCTCTTGAGTCCAGGAGTTTGAGGCTTTAGTGAGCTGTGATCGCACCACCGCACTTCACCTTGGGAAACAGAGTGAGATCCGTTCTCAGAAGGAACGGAAATATACTTGAGACATAAGTATGGGAGTCAAGCAAAGGGTTCCTGCTGCTGTGGGCTCACATTTAGTAAAGTTAGAGCTGGATAATATGTGCTGATTTAAGGAAGCGGTATACATTGATTTTATCAATTTCTAATATTGGGTACCATAAATTCTTATATGACACTTTTATTCTTTTATTATGAAGCTTCATGAGTACAAGGTTTTCTACTACACAGAAACCAAACATGTAACTTACACTGGGTCTTCCTTACTAGATCTGCAGATATGCCCAGAGATGCACGATCCACAGCAATGCCAGTACTAGGCCACAGCCAATCAACATGTCCCTGCATGGGAGGTCTGTGTATGCTTCCTGCGATGCCTCCATGGTATCATTCCTGCACTTGGTTGAAATCTTTTGAGGAAGGAATTGCGTTTTGTTCAGCTCTGTATTCCTGGTGGCTACTGAAGTATTTGTCATTTAATAAACATTTGATAAATATTTATTTAATGGATGAATGTGTTTTTATTCAAGATTTTAAGATGGAATAACCCTCTTGATTAGCTTTTCCAGCTATAATCATAAAGACTATGACCTCAAAAGCTATGCAATATCAAGATAATATATGAGAGATATAGTTATTTTTTATAAAAAAAAAAAGTTAATGTTATTGCTTATGGAAACTTGAGATATACCATGGGAATATTTGGCAGTTGTTTACTCTTTTTTTTTTTTTTTTTTGAGACGGAGTCTTGCTCTGTCGCCCAGGCTGGAGTGCAGTGGCCGGATCTCAGCTCACTGCAAGCTCCGCCTCCCGGGTTCACGCCATTCTCCTGCCTCAGCCTCCCGAGTAGCTGGGACTACAGGCGCCCGCCACCGTCGCCCGGCTAGTTTTTTGTATTGTTAGTAGAGACGGGGTTTCACCGTGTTAGCCAGGATGGTCTCGATCTCCTGACCTCGTGATCCGCCCGTCTCGGCCTCCCAAAGTGCTGGGATTACAGGCTTGAGCCACAGCGCCCGGCCGCAGTTGTTTACTCTTAGTTGTCTTTTGTGTTATGGGAACAAACGACTTTAAGCAGAACAGATACTTTGAAAGGAAGGTGGAACAGAAGATACCATTTCTATTTTACATTGTCATTTAACATTTTAAAAGCAAAAGACAATTTATTGTCTATGAACTGTCTGTAGCTCTATAAATAATCAGTTCCTCTCAGAAATGTTTTTAACATTCCGGATCACCAAATGAGATGTATTTAGAAATCTAAAATTCTAGGGCTATTCAGTCCTCCCACATCAATTTCAAAGGCAGAAGAAAAATATTATTCCTTCCTCAGCAATTTAATTTTAAATCCTTTCTCAGTGTCTTTTAACCTCAATACAGTTGTTTTAATTCTTCATCTGCTGATATCTCAAAGTAGCAAATTAGAGCTTATGATTTTTTAACTGATGAAATTGGAGAGGTAACTTTCATTTTATTGGCACAAAATATGGCTGAATTGGTTAGTTTAATATGTTTGCTCAGATTTTTTTTTTTTGGTTCACTGATTTGTTATGGAGAAAAAGTTAAAAGAAATATTCTTAGAGAAGAAAATAATGCTATTCTTTCCTTGTTTTATTTTACTTTTTAACATTATCCTAGAACCAACCTGGGCTTCAGATTATCTTTTGCAAGTTATATTCTGTTTCCTAGAAACTGGGACAGTGTAAAGCTCATGTTTTGTGTAGCTGGATTGGAACTGGACAGGACAGAAATTGGGAAATGAATTCATCAAATCTCAGAAATTTACAAAGGTCTAAATCTCGTTAATGGATGCATCAAAAAATGAAGTAGGAGGTTGAATTCGTCATTTAATCTGGATGAGAAAACAAAAGCCGAGAGACAAAAATTTTGAGATTTTTTTACTGTCATTTGTGTGTGATACAAGTAATTTTTTTCTCTGTAAACAAGGAATAATAAAATTACCTACTTCCTGTGTTTTTTGTGAGGATTGAATTAAGAAATTATATCTAGTTCTTCTCCATATGCATTTCGCTCATTTACTTTTATAACGTAATCACAGCCACTTCATGTAAACAGTGTATCTTCAACTTGTTCAGTGAGTAGACTTCATTCCCATGGCAAAGTCTTCCTTAAATGAATTCAACACAATTCCTATTGAAATCCCAACAGGGTTTTCATGTTGAAACTTAACCAAATTTACTTTCTTTACCTGGAATAATAAATCCAACATCTATCAGTACTTAGCCGATATGGGCACTGAATTCAATTCAGTTATATATGTATGACAGTATATATGTTGAATTATATGTGTATGTTGAATTCATTTGTAAAATGATACATGTACGTGTGAGGATGTCCAGGACAAGTTTGAAATGAGAATAACATTTCCTTAGTGTCGTGAAAATATATTATACATTTGTTAAATATTGAAGAAGTATGGGCTGGGTGTGGTGGCTCATGCCTGTAATCCCAGCACTTTGGGAAGCTGAGGTGGGTGGATCACCTGAGGTCAGGAGTTCGAGACCAGACTGGCCAACATGGTGAAACCCCGTCTCTACTAAAAATACAAAAAATGAGCTAGGCACGGTGACGGGAGGCTGAGGCAGGAGAATCGCTTGAACCTGGGAGGTGGAGGTTGCAGTGAGCTGAGATTGTGCCATTGCACTCCAGCCTGGGCAACGAGAGTGAGAATCCATCTCAAAAAACAAACAAACAGCAACAACAACAAAACAAAAATGTGGTGTGGTATGGCTTAGCACAGTGAAAAAGAGAGTTCAGAGATAGACTGAGTTGTGTATGGGAATGTAGGGTGGGATAAAGATGGCATTTTAAATGGATACAGGAGAGAAAACTTTATAACACATCTTGGTGGGAAACCAACTTCTGGTTTTAAAGGAAAATTAAAATGGAGGACCTAACATGTTCCTGATGCCAAAATAAATTCTTAACGGATGAAATATTTAAATGTTCAAACTGAATATAGATTAGTAGTTTTAAGAACTTGAGGTAGAAAACCTTTCAAAGCATAACAGCAGAGTTACCATAAAGCTAAAGGCTGCCTACACATGCATGCAGTGCATGCTCTGGGAGGTACAGAAAAATCTTTCTGTTGTCAAATATGTTTATTTTTCCATTACACAAAGCTAAACATAGGTTTCTTTTCTATTACTAGACTTTTCAGAGCTTTTTAAATATGTTACTGTGTGTTGTTAATCATCAAATGGTGATATAGTATGTTTTGTTTCTCAAACGTCCTTTATTATACCTCACAACTAGGAAATGCTAAGAAATGTGAATTCAGAGGACCTAGGAATTTCACTCTAGAAAATTAACTTTAAAAACCTGAATTTTATTTATAGATATATGCTTCTTATTTTTATAGCATAAAGATGTTGGTAAAATATTTTATTGAAACATCTACATGTCAAAGTTGTATCTAGCCACTAAAAACATGTTAGATTCTTATACGCTGTTGGTGGGAATGTGGACTAGTTCAGCCACTGTGTAAAGCAGTTTGGAGATATCTCAAAGAATTTAAAACAGACCCACTATTCAACCCAGCAATCCCATTACTGAGTGTATGTCCAAAACTAAACAAATTGATCTACTGAAAAGACACTCATATGTACATCATAGCACTATTCATAGTAGCAAAGATGTAGACTCAACCCAGTTGTCCATCAGTGGTGGAATGGATAAAGAAAATGTGGTATATATACACCATGGAATATTACAGCCATAAAAAATAACAAAATTATGTCGTTTACAGTAATATGGATGCAACTGAAGGCCGTTATCCTAAGCTAATTAACACAGGATCAGAAAACCAAATACTGTGTGTTATCATAAGTGGGAGCTAAACGTTGAGTACTCATGGACATAAAGATGGGAACAATAGACACTGCGGAATATTAGATGGGGAAGGGAGCAAGAGTTGAGAAACTCTGAGGTACTATGCTCAATATACTAAGATCAATCGTACTTCAAACCTCAGTATCACACAATATACCCAAGTAACAAACCTCTACATGTACTCCCTGAAGCTAAAATAAAAGTTGAAAATATAAAAAAAAAAAAAGTTAAAGAACAATGTTTAATGATGTGGGAAAATATTTCTGAGAAACACAGATTGTGAAGTGATATTTCCTACATGATCCCAATTGTGCACAGGACTATATTTGAAGAGGAAAAAGATGAGAAGGACATATTTCATGATGCTATCAGTAGTTATAATCCTATGAGTGTTAGGATTATAGGTTATTTTTATTTTGTGTTTTCCAGTATTGTCTAATATAGAAAATTCAAGTTGGCTCATATTCAGGGTCTGAAAATACCTCTTTGGTCAGTTGTTCTTAGAATTTTGTTGAATGTGACTTGATCAAAATTCAATTATTTGATTTTTTTCACCATCAGTTTAGATTTTTGAATGATATTCAGTGTTTCTATTTCCCGTCCCTCATACTCAGATATTCCATTCCAGCCTGTATAGCAGTCACTTGCTTTCATTCTAAAAAAAATCACCAATCTAAAAAAAAAGTTTTAGTCTTAAAATTTTTTGCCATTAGATGCACATACTTCCAACACATTTTTTTTTTCTGTTTTATATACATTTACAAACTAAAGTTCCAGCACAAGGTTTATATTCGGATGCATCTGCATTTATTTAACCAGTCATGTTCTCACTCATCAAATATTTCCTAAATGTCAGGTATTGTACTTGGGTAATAGGGATTCACTGATCAGGCAAATAGACTCAGGCCTGACCTTCTGCAACTTTTAATCATGTAGGGACACAGTTACTATTATTATTAGTAGTAGTAGTATTTTGAGACAGAGTTTTGCTCTTGTCGCCCAGGCTGGAGTGCAGTGGTATGATCTCGGCTTACTGCAGCCTCCACCTCTCAGGTACAAGCAGTTCTCCTGTCTCAGCCTCCCGAGTACCTGGGATTACAGGTACCTGCCACCACACCCAGCTAATTTTTATATTTTTAGTAGAGATAGAGTTTCACCTTGTTGGCCAGGCTGGTCTCAAACTCCTGACCTCAGGTGATCCACCTGCCTCAGCCTCCCAAAGTGCTGAGATTACAGGCGTGAGCCACCACACCCAGCCAGGACACAGATATTATGTGATCTCAAAAATAAATTACATACTACTAAGAATCTACTAAGAATACATTATTTAACACATGCTAACAAGTAAAAATTTAAGCTGAATTCTGAATAATGAACAGGAATTAGCAAAGTAATATTTGTGTGCACACACCTGTGTGGGGAGGTGGGATGGGAGGAAAAGATCTGTCTTCATTTTCTGTTATTACATAACGAATCAACGTAAAACTTTATACATTCTTTTCTTTTCTTTTTTTTTAAGACAGAGTCTTGTTCTGTTGCCCAGGCTGGAGTGCAGCAGTGCGATCTCAGCTCACTGCATCCTCCGCCTCTGGGGTTCAAGCAATTCTCCTGCCTCAGCCTCCCGAGCAGTTGGGATTACAGGTGCCCACCACCATGCCTGGCTAAATTTTGTATTGTTAGTACAATGGGGGTTTTACCCTAGGGCCAGGCTGGTCTCGAACTCCTGACCTCAAGTGATCTGCCCGCCTCACCGTCCCAAGGTGCTGAGATTACAGGCGTGAGCCACTGCGCCTGGCCTTGTGCATTAGTTTCCTGATGCTACTATAACAAATGATGGCTAACTTAGTGTCTTAATACGTCAGAAATCTGACAGTTCGGGAGGGCAGAAGGCTGAAGCGAGTCTTAGAGGACTAACATTGATGTGTTCTGAAATCTGTTTCTTCTGGAAACTCTAGAAGAGAATTCATTCCTTGTCTTTTCCATCTAGTTTCATGACCCTCTCCTACATCTTTAAAGTCAGCGGCATAGCACACCTCTCTCTGACTCTCCTCCTTTTCATAAAAAGCCTTGTGATTACTTTGAGCCCTCCCAGATAACCCGGGATAATCCTACCACCTCATGATCTTGAATCACGTCTGCAAGTTCCTTTACCACATAAAGTAACATATTCATAGGTTCATGATATTAGAATGTGGACAATTTTTTTTTTTTTTTTTTTTGGAGGGGGGCATTATTCTGCCTACTATGCAGTTACTTAAAATAGCAACCATTGAATTATATAATAGCTCACAAGTTTTTTCAGTGAGAAATTTGGGCTGGGCTTGACTGTGATTCTCCTGCTGCTTGTGGCATGACTGAGGTCACTGCTGGTTTGTGGCTGGTGGACAGGCTGGTCTGGAGGACCACTGATGCACCCTTCCTGGGAGGGCTGGATAGCTGAACTCAGCTGGAACTATTGCTCAGAGAGCTCGCAGGGACTTCTGGGACTCCAGCAGGATGGTCTCTAGGTAAATGGACCCTATATGTGGTTGCTCAGGGCTCCAGAAAGAGTCTTCTAAGAGACCGAAAGTGGAAGCTGCTGGTTTCTTAAAGCCTGGGCTCTGACATTGACACAGCATCACTTCTGCCATGTTCTGTTAGTCACAGCAGTCCCAGAGTGACCCTGATTTCAGGGAGGAGGAATTGACCCCCTTGCTCCATGGGATGAATGCTGATGTATTTCAGCTATTTTTAATTTATAGAATGGATGAGTGGGGCAGGAGTCCATGAAGAGGGAGCAACATAGGGGTAGCCCTAGAGCTGGAGGGAGCTTAGGGCTTTTTTGAGAAATGTCCACGTGTATTTACAACATAGTGATGATATGGAGAAGTAGGCAGGGACAGTTCATATAGGACCTTCTAGGACATAAAAAGGATGTGGATGTATTCTAAGAGCCAACACGATACTTTGAGTGAGGACAAACCTGCTCAGACTTCTGTGTGGCCTTGGGAATGGGCAGTGAGGGTGCCTGCCACCTCCTTAGGAGCTGCCTTGGGATCATGTGAGAGAAAATATACTTTGGGCTACTGTGGTTCTGACCCACTTTTAGCCATGTTTTTTTTTTTTTTTTTTTCTGGCAGCTTATAATAGAGCAGCAATAATCAAAGTGAAGTCAGTAAGGGTCTCTGAACTATTTGTCTACAGCAAGTTTAGTAGAGAATTTGAGAGTGATTATAATCCTTTATAACAAATTAACATTACTGCATCATCCACACAGGTGAGCAATGGGCTTGGCTTTGTATATCTGTTTTTTTTTTTTTAATTTTCTCTTCATTTTTGTTGCATTTTATAAAATATTTGTATAAATTGGAAGTTTTTAAAGTAGGTTATTTGCAGATCAAGAAGTTCTCTTCTAGAACACAATCTCTTATATTACCACATACTGTATCTTTCCCCTGTGTCTCCCTTGTGTGCCCTCAACTTTCCTCATCTACAGCTGCATGTGCTGAGTTTTTCAGATGGAATTGCTGGTCACATTTATTCTTATTTGCTCATTTAATATATGGCTGTTGAAGACCTGGATGGAGCTTTTTTTTAGTAGTCTGTTAACACCTCTTATATGACTGCTCTTTCACAACATCTTGCCAGTGTTTTACTCATCGTAACCTTCACGTTTGCATTTTAGAATTAAGTGTTCTCTGATTGCATTAACCGTGCAAGAGCTCCTAGTCACAGTAACAGCCAATTTGGCTAATGTTTAGAAAAAGTAGATTAAAGCAGGGAATCATTTATAGTTTAATATGTATACTGTGAGCCTGTTCTTTTACCTCAGTCGTATCATTTTATGTTCATTCCTCTATCATGTGAAGAAGGGCTAAAACCTTTTTTTTTGGAATATGTGGTTGCTGATTGTTTGTGTTGGCTTTTTCTTTCATAAATCACAGAGCAGAATATCCTTTGTGATTTTTAGTTTGGATGTCTTTGAACTCTATAAGATTAAAATGTGCTTTTATTTTTTCAGAAGTAACAGATCTAATGGAAAGAATTGGGAAAATACAATAAAATGATATGATATGTACTGAATCAGAAATTCACATATTTGATATTGGAAGTAGTGCATTTTCATCAGGACGAAAGGAGAAAGAAGCAGAAATGTTTTTTGTTTTGTTTTGTGAGTATCGAGTCGATGAATGACACAGCCTTGTATTTTGGCACAGAGGAAAGATGAGTGATGGGCAGCCCAGCTCCTCCAAAGTCTCCATTCTTATATGCTAGTAAAGATCATCTGTGAAATTCAGACATTTTTTGCTCATGGTTTTATCTCTCAGAAGTTAGAAAAAGTAGTGATGGAAAAGAGTTTAAAATAAAAAAATATAAAAAATGAAATTCTAGTCAGATAATTGTGAGGATTTCCAATGGGCAGAAATTGGAGCCAGTGTGAAAGTTTCTCGCGTGAGTGCAGAGGTAAAAGCCCATATACAAGGGGAACGGCAGGCACAGGCTCCAGGGGCCAGAATACCACATCTCTGGGATAGTGTCAGTAGGAGGAAATCACAAATGATCTGAGACAAACAAGAATGAAAAAGCAGAAAACTGTAGAAAAGCATATTTTTTGAAATTATGTAGGCAAGTAATGTGGGAAACATGTCAAAGAAAGCAGAAGGCAAATGACAAAAGTGTCATATAACACACAACAGAGGAATGACAGAGCAGCACAAACAATTGTCTTCAGTTCTTTCAATGGCAAAGCACATGGCTTTATGTGAAAGGCATGAGGATAGCAACAGCTAACCATTCTATATTGCTTACTTTGTGCCAGGCATGGTTTTAAGTGCATTACATATATTCATTCATTTAACCCCAGAACCAATGAGGCAATAACCAGTTTAGAAAAAGAAGGACTGGAATAGAGAATGCAGATAATTTGCACATAATCATACAGTAAAAAGTGCCTTTTACTAAGGCATCATTCTCTTGACCCATAGTAAAGATCTATGATTTAAAATTGCAGCCCAGAAAAAAAGATGTAATATTTTAAAAAGAATATCTAAAACAAGTATAAGTCAACAAACATGGACCAATCACTATGCAAGGGACTGAAAGAACTGGAGATTAGCCTATTATCTTTGAAAACTGGGGTAAGTATAAGCTCCTTACAACACAACTTGTTAAGTCTGATTCATTATTCAGCTAACCTAGTTTAATACCTACCCTAGGTCAGGCCCCTTGCAAAGTGTCAAAGATAAGAAGATGCATTTGATGCCAGTGTCACCACCCCCAGTTGATCAGTCTATGACAAAGACAAACAAAGGAAGGAGAACCGTAATTCAATTTAAGGTGATACTTAAAAACCACAGTGGACCCAAAGGGAAGAGCCATGCCTGGGAACGAGGGGCATCTTGTAGAGGCTTCACAGAGGAGCTGATGTGTGATCCAGACTTTCAGGTGTAGTGGAGTCACCAGGGGGAATTGGAACACAGGGTTGTTCCTGTGTGTGAGGAAGGCTCAGAAGTGTGAAAGGGCCAGGGAGTTTGTGAACATTGGTCATTTATCCCCAGGCTATTGAGTGTGGGATCTGGGATCAGCAGCATCCCATCCCTAGAAGTTGTTAGAGACACAAAATCCAGGCTCCACCCTAGGTCTATCTAATCAGAATCGGTATGTAAATATAACTTCTCCAAGTGACTTGGATGCAAACTGAGGTTTGAGATGTGCTGTTGTTGACCCATTGCATAATTCCAGTGTTGAGTACATGCAGTAAGTGATGGAACAGAGGACAAAGTTTCTTGCTCGTTTGGAGTGGGGGATGGGTAGGTAGGGTCGGGGGATGCTGACTTCAAACTTTATCCCCAGAGCAATAATGATCTGTCACAAAATCCTAGTGCAAGCTTAGTAAGCAGTTTGTACACCTGGTCCTTGCAAACCATCGGTCCGTATATCAACCTGTTTGTGGTTTCCAGAAATGAATATGTTGATTGCTAGGAATTTCCAGGCTACTAAGAGTAAATGCTGCCAAACAATGTTAGTAGCAAGCAATATTTCAGACCTTGTGATACTAGAGACTACATTGAAAATAGCAATGACCCTCCGGAACTTTCCTTTTTTACGGAGCTCAACTCTGAAATTCAGTCAGAGCAATCTAAACCATAGTTGGAATTCTCTACCTAGTCTGGTTTTTTCCTGGTGGAATTAGAAAATGAG
This sequence comes from Piliocolobus tephrosceles, assembly GCF_002776525.5. Taxonomy (NCBI): domain Eukaryota; kingdom Metazoa; phylum Chordata; class Mammalia; order Primates; family Cercopithecidae; genus Piliocolobus; species Piliocolobus tephrosceles. Next base: position 15,199,553 of record NC_045437.1, read on the forward strand.
CCTTCAGTGGGATCTTCTCAGTAAGGAGTGTTATTTTGTATTTTGGGGATCTCTCATGTCTGAGAAACATTTTGATGAATAGCTGTTGAGGAAAGCCTATACTTTTTGTTCATCTCTGGCACGGTGATTTATTCTTAGGTTCCCAAATTGCGTAGTACACCTGGATCTTTGTATCCAGAAATATCTTCAAGACTGAGCTGGGGCTTTAGACTCACAGACAGCCCTGGGCTTAAAATCAGGCTTCTTGATTTATTGGATGCTGATATGGTTTGACTGTGTGTCCCCACCCAAATCTCATCTTGTAGCTCTCATGATTCCCAGGTGTTGTGGGGGGGACCTGGCAGGTAATCATTGAATCATGGGGATGGGTCTTTCCCATGCTGTTCTTGTGATAGTGAATGAGTCTCAAAAGATCTGATGGTTATATGAGAGGGAGTTTCCCTGCACAAGCTCTCTCTCTGTCTGCTGCCATCCATGAAAGATGTGACTTGCTCCTCCTTGCCTTCCACCATGATTGTGAGGCTTCCCCAGCCACATGGAACTGTGAGTCCATTAACCCTATTCTTCTTCCCAGTCTCGGGTGTGTCTTTATTAGCAGCATGAAAATGGACCAATACAGATGCATACAAAACTCAGTCTCTCATTGGAGAAAATGGAGATAAAATACTTCTCTCTCAAGTTATTGCAAGGATTCGAATATAATACATGTAAGGGCTACTAGATCACTGCCAGACACTTGGAAAATGCTTAATGAACGTTATTCTTAATAAGTTACAAATTTAAGTCTGTTGAAGTACCCTAGGTCAGCAAGTAGAAGGATCTGGAAGCTGGGGCCAGGGGAACACAGACAGTGCTGGGTTGCTGAGTTCTATTGTTCTTGCATCCTTGGCTAGCTCTGTTCTGCTTGTTCTTTTCACCCAGCTGTAGACTGTAGAAGGGTCTCGTCCCTAATTGAGGCAGGGGCAGTTGTCCTAGGATATTTAGAAAAAGGCTTATTTTTCTTTGGATTGCATTTCACAATATCTTAAGGAACCTCTGTGCATGTGCTTGTCTTGGGTGGTAAAGATTGCTGTATTAGTCTATATTCATTTCCTAGCACTGCCATAACAAAGTATAATACCACACACTGGGTAGCTTAAGACAATAGCAACTTACTCTTTTGCGGCAATGGATTCTAGAAGTCAGAAATCAAGGTGACAGCAGCCATGTTCCCTTTGAGGATCTGTAGGGAAGAATCCTTTCTTGCCTTTCTCAGCCTCTTTTGGTTCCTGACAGTCTTTGGCATTCTTTGGCTTGCAGCTGCGTCACTCCAGTCCCTGTGTCCTTCATCACATGGCACTCTCCCTGCATGTCTGTGTCTCTGTGACTCTTCTCCTCTTGTAAGGACAGCAGTTATGGAATTGAGGGCCCACTCTGCTGCAGTATGATCTCATCTTAACTAATGACATCTGCAATGACCCTTTCTCCAAACAAGGTCACATTCTGAAGTACTGAGGGTGAGGGCTTTCTTTTTTTTTTTTTTTCTCTGAGAGGGAATCTTGCTCTGTCTCCCAGGCTGGAGTGCAGTGGTGCAATCTGGTCTCACTGAAACCTCTGCCTCCTGGGTTCAAGCAGTTCTCCTGCCTCACCCTCCCAAGTAGCTGGAATTACAAGCACCTGCCACCATGCCTAGCTAATTTGAACCTCCTGAGTTCAAGCGATTCTCCTGCCTCAGCTTCTGGAGTAGCTGGGATTACAGGTGCTCGCCACCACATCCGGCTAATGTTTGTGATTTTAATAGAGATGGGGTTTCACTCTTTTGGCCAGACTGTTCTCGAACTCCTGACCTCAAGTGATCCACCCGCCTTGGCCACCCAAAGTGTTGGGATTACAGGTGATAGCCACCGTACCTGGCTGGGGTGAGGGCTTTAACATATCTTCTGGGGGACACAATTCAATCCATAAAAGAGCCTTGGGAGTTGGTCTGCTCTCTTCGCATCCTTTGCCTTCCTCACCTGCATCACCAGGGTAAGAGGAGCCTGTGTAGATTAAAGACAGGCTGCAGCATCTCACATACTAGAGCTGGGACAGCCCGGCCACAAGTGTGAATAGTCTCACAGCTGGGATTTACTGAGTTTCTTGTGGCCTGAGCTTCCTAATACACCCCCAGAGTGAAGACACTCAAGGCAAGCCTCCAACAGTATCACTACACTCTGTAGGTATTTTATATCCAGAAATCCATTATCTGTTTCTTTAGGTTCCTGGCCAGTGAACCAAATGTTAAGATTTTTAGGGACTCCTGGAGTTGACCTAGTCCCACCAAAACCATTCCATGAGACTGAGACCTGAAAAGGATGAATGCTTACCTTATAGTCGGGTACATTTGTGTAGAGAACCCAAACAAGATGGAATCCTGCATACCCAATTCCTTCTTCCAGACTCTACACCTAATTAATTCACTTATTTTTCCCTGGTATGAACACAGGAGGCAGTAGAGATAGGCAGGAAGTTCTTGGTGCATGGAAATTCCTCCACAGGGAAACCAAGAGGAATGGGGAAGACGGAAGTATCCCTCATAACAGTTATGACTGCCTTTTTTTTTTTTTGGTGGTGGTGATTAATGTTATGTGTCAACTTGACCAAGTCATAGAGTGCTCAGACACTGGGTTAAATATTATGTCGGGGTGTGTCTGTGAGTGTATTTCTGGATGACAGGAACATTTGAATCAGTAGACTACGTAAGGCAGATTGTCTCTCCCAGTGTGGGCGAGTCTCATCCAATCTGTGGAAAGCCTGAATGGAATAAAAGGCTGAATGAAAAAGAATTCTTTCTGTTTGCCTGACTGTCTTTGATCTGGGACATCAGTCTGTCTTTGAAGTTGGCCTTGAACTGGAACTTACACCGTTGGCTTGGCTGGGTCTCCTCTAATTTTCTGACTGCAGACCTTGGGACTTCTCAGCCTACATGTTGGAATACATTTTAGATTGTAGATATATAACATAGTATATCGTAACTTAACATAAAACCTTGCGTGTGTATGTGTGTGTCCTATTGATTCTATTTCTCTGCAAAACCCCAATACATTAGTAAATGTGATGTGCTCTCTGGCATATTTTAGGATTCAATGAGACTTTAAAAGAATATAATTCCCAACACATGATTTTGAGAAGTTTAGCAATGAAAACACTTAGTATTTTATGACTTCCGAGAAATCTCAGGGACATTCTAACCCATCCCTGGTGCAGTGATCTCTTTCCACTCCTCCCTCTGCTTTTATGTCCTTATGTGTGGAAAAATTAACAAAAGGATGACTTTTTATGTATTTTTCCAATGTTTTCTGTTTGTTTTAAAAATAAGAAAATTAAGCCTCTTGGGAAGTGGCCAGGATATGTAACTCTCCAAGGGTACCACACACACAGAGTCAACTTGAGCAGTTTCCAAGAGTTCCAGATTTTAGGGCTCATGCACCTGTTCAACTCAAAACTAGAGTAAGAACGTTATGCCTTACACTCAATTTCTAACACAGAAGCTTGCAGTGGTTGGCATGACCAAGAATTTGTCGATATTTGAAAAGTAAAAATTTATAGTCCATGAAACCTGCTCTTCTTTACACCAAAACCCAAACCCCACATGATGTGAGAACTAACTGAACCTTTCAAGTGATACTGAGTAAGAGGAGACTTGGATTAACTAGACTCAGTGGGTTTCCATGGAGGAAACTAGGCTAACCTTTGTACTCTTAGAAGGAGACAGACCCGGATAGGGCAACGGGGAAGCAGGGTAGGTGGGAAGAGGGGAGAAGGAATCCATATCAGAGCCTTCATCTGGTGTTTGTCTCACATGTCCTAGTCTCCTGAAATTCTTACATCCCACAACAATTTGCATACCTGTTCAATTGAGTTCATGATCTTAATTTTAAAATGAGCTGTTGGATCTCCCTTTCATAAATTAAGCACAAAACTCTACTTTCTGCCTTTCTTCTTGTGACCAGAGAACCAGTTGACTCATCTCAGTTATAATTTGTTTAACAGGTTTCATTTGCCTTTCCCCCTTAATACATGAACGCTTTTTGTGTTTAACAGTTATTTGTTTCAGAGGGTCTGCATTGCATAATGCTGTGAGCAGCCAAGGTTTTCACATAATGATTTTTTATGAACCATACAAAGACAGCTCGAGTTATGTAAATGTCAATGAACTCTCTAGCAGCAAGAGTCTCAATCCTCAGGCTTCATCATGGAGCCACTTCTCTGTCACTGTATTTGAGTTATTGGTCTAGCCAACATCTTCTTTTCCCCTTGCTGCAGTATTTTAGGAGGAAGGAACTGGCTAAATCCTAGCTAGACACATGTATGCATTCTGGTATTTAAGAGCCAACAAAATAGAGCCAGGAATCACCTTGTCTCCTGTACCGTACTTGGATTTGAAGTTCAGATCCTCAATGTAGTGCTTATAAGAAACACACACTGGGTTTCTCATGGTGAAGTCCAAGGCAAGGGCATAGAAAGACCACTTGATCCTGGATGGAACAACATGTGGAAACCCTCCTTGCCCTCCTTTTTATCTTCTTTACTTCTTTCGCTGTGGCCAGGGTTGGAAAGGTGGGTGGATGATGGGTTTAATTCTTTGAAATGTTAAGTGTGGAACTTTGAACCATGCTCCGTCTTTTCTGGATTTAGCAAGAATTGAAGGCTGTGCTCAGAGAGGTTGAAGGAAACATCTGCTTCTCTCAAGGTTGATGTAGATGATTAGTGTGGTCAAGGAAGAGGAGACAGTTTCTGCCGTGCAGTTGATGGGAAGTGCTTTGGGAACATTGGAAAAAAGCATCTCTTGCTAGAAGACCTTGATCATCTGTCTCTTGGCTGTAGAGGTGGCTCCTTAGGGTTCACGTGAGGCCGTGTCAAACAAAAACAGGGAGAAATTGTGTCCAAATTCATGCTTAGATATGTGTCTGACTCAGTATTTTCCTCCTTTATAAAGCCAAGATAAATGATTTTTGAATTAAACATTGTTTTGGCACTTTGCACTTTCACTCATTAAAAGGGATAATGAACTTGTCAGGTCATAATAGCTAGCCTGGAATTTTCCTTGCCAAGTCTGTCCTCCTTGGTAGTTTGCTATTTATGCTGATGATTTGGAGCAAGGAGGTAGAAAATAGTCATATTATTTGTCCCTACAAGCAAATGATACAGCAGCAGTGTTAAAATGATAATGACGCCAGGCGCAGTGGCTCATGCCTCTAATCCCAGCACTTTGGGAGGCCGAGGCGGGTGGATCACCTGAGGTCAGGCATTCAAGAGCAGCCTGGCCAACACGGAGAAACCCTGTCTCAAATTAAAAAAAAAAAAAAAAAGCCAGGCATGGTAGTGCATACCTGTAGTCCCCGCTACTCAGGAGGCTGAGGCAGGAGAATCACTTGAACCCGGGAGGTGGAGGTTGCAGTGAGCTGAGATCACACCACTGCACTCCAGCCTGGGCAACAAGAGCGAAAGTCTGTCTCAAAAAAAAAAAAAAATGGTAATGACTTCTCTCCTGCCATGTCAAAGGTGGGATGTAGGTTGTGGGGGCACAGAGAGAGAGAGAGAGAAGAGGTACTTATTCATCACTTTTGCCCATTTGAAGAATGCGTTATTTCTAGGGAAACACTCCTTCAGTCTCAAGATGCCTTCAGTTTGACTTTTGCTTTTAGGGAACTGGATTTTATTATATTAAAGGTATATGAGATGATTGGAGCCTTAATGAATCATGCTGTTTTAATGGGATTTACATGCTATCATTGAGGTGCTCCTCAGTATATGGTTTTCAGATACAGAGAACCTAGTATATGCATGAGAAAGTAAATCTCCTCCCTTCCTTCACTGGGAGGAGGAGAGCAGTTGCCACCCACCAGTACCCTGGTTGGTCATAGCGCCTTTGCCTTTAGATGGACCCAGGACAATGGCAGAGCAAAAGAGACTGGAAGCCCACAAGCTCCCTGCAGCACCCCCGGGACTTTATATTCGCCTTGTCCCCTTCCCTGGTTGCATGTTGACTGACCCTGATATTTAGCAATTTTCATGGGCTAAAGGATATACAAGGCTAATATGAGCCAGGCAGTTTTAACCACAATCTGGACACATTTCCTTATGTGGATGTTTGATTTTGGAAAATCATTTTCTGTTTTTGTTGTTTCCTTTTCATTAACCCAATATGTATATTCATAATTACACCCTTATGTCAGTTGACACTTTCCTTCCTTGGTATGGACCATGAAAGGAAAGTAAATCTCGGGACCCCAGAATCACTAAGCTAAAGGGAAGGGTCAAGCTGGGAACTGCTTAGGGCCAACCTGCCTCCCATTCTACTCAAAGTCACCTCTCTGCTCACTGAGATAACTGCATATCTGGTTGCCTCCTTTGGAAAGGCTAATGAGAAACTCAAAAGAATGTACCTGTTCTCTCACTTATCTGTGACCTAGAAGCCCCCTCCCTGCTTTGAGTTTTCCTGACTTTGCTTCAAGTTGCGCTGTCTTTCCAGACCGAACTAACAAATGTACTTCTTACATATATTGATTGATATTTCGTGTCTCCCTAAAATGTATAAAACTGAACTGTGCCCCAATCACCTGGGCACATGTCATCATGACTTCCTGAGGCTGAGTCACGGGTACATGTCCTCAACCTAGGCAAAATAAACTTTCTAAAGTAACTGAGGCCTGTCTCGAATTTTTTGGGTTTACAAGACCTACATGATATGAAAGCTATTTCGTGATTTCTTAGATTGTTTCTAAAGAGTATCATTATAACTCTTCATCCTCTTTGCAATAGGCTTATTTGGTTCAGTTCTATATGAAGTTTTTCAGGTCGAAAGTTCTGCCAATAACAAAATGACTTGGCTGTGTTGTTCACTTGAAAATGACAATGTTGTTGCCTAGCCTTCCTGTTGAAGATTGAATTTTGGCTTGTTGAGAGCTTGCTCTCTGTTCTAACAATCATGTGCAGCCAGATGCTTCATTTGTGTTTCTAAAGCAACTCTTGGAGGCATTGTGATTTAATGTGGGTGGATAGAGTTGGAGGAGGGGACTATGTTTGAAACCACAATTAACCCACCAACATGGTTAAGCCACCAACCTCTCTGATTCTCAGTCTCTTTGCTTGTAAAGTGGGGGTAATAGTATATGCTTCACATCCCATGCAAATTGAATATATTAGTTTGGCACACTATAAAGAACATATAAAGAATAAAAATTATTTGTTTTTAAGCATTTACATATCACTTAATAATAATAGTTAATACATAGTAAGTAACTGCTTCCTTTTTGGAATTATTCTAGTTTCCAGTATAATCCTGACAATACCCTAATGAGGTAGCTTTGTTATTACTCCATTTTACAGATGAGGAAACGGAGGCAAAGAGGTTAAGGATCTTGCTTGGGGTTCTGACCTTAGGCTTATATTGCTAGTAAGTGGTCAACTTATGAATTGAACCCAGACAGTCTGGCTCCACAATGAAGAACTTGAAAGAATGCCAGGAAATAATTTTCACCAAGTTGAGCTGGAACCAAGCTTGAAAACTGTCTCACATACTGCCTCTACGGCTACAGCAGGGCCTGAATAGATACTCCTACATTAATGGAAATTAGACGTTCTGTTTGGCTGATCTTATTCCCCAAATTGTTTACAGCTGTTTTGGAGCCTTGGGATTGCTGGAAATGTTTAAACACCACACTGTTGATTTAGCTTATTTTGTTGTTTTGCAATCCCCTAAATTCTCTATGTTAATGTTAATGGCGTGTTACCATGTGATACTAATGGAGAACTGTCACTCTCACAGGTTGAGACCTTATGTTCTGGACTGTATGAGTCTCAGAGATTGAGAATGTGTATGGTGACAGTCACGTGGAGAGTGTATGACCAAGGGATACTCCAGAAGAAACAGAAACCCGGAGTGGCCCAGTTGATTCTAGAATGTATTGAGGGTTCAGATCACTGTTTGAGGAAGTAGACTGGCCAGAGACAATGTGTGCTCACTGTGTGTTGGCCCAAATCACAGGAAAACACCTCATTTAGTCTGGTCTTCAAGTATTAAATGGCATCAGCTAAAGTTGTCTGATTACCATTTCTGGTAAGCTCAGGGACTGTGGAACTCTTATATTAGATTTGGTTAACTTTAGGAAGAAAGCAAGACTGTGATATGAAGAAAATAATTCCAGTGTATCTGTATAACCTTATAATGACAAGAATAGTGTCAGTCATTACAATTTATTTAGCACTTGTAAAGAAATATCATGAATAAGTGCATTTGATCCTCACAAATTCTTATGATTTAAATTGGATAAGCCTAATAATTATTCACATTTCTTTTCTTTTTTTTTTTTTTCTTTTTGAGGCGGAGTCTTGTTCTGTCGCCCAGGTTGGAGTGCAGTGGCCGGATCTCAGCTCACTGCAAGCTCCACCTCCCGGGTTCACACTATTCTCCTGCCTCAGCCCCCGGAGTAGCTGGGACTACAGGCGCCCGCCACCTCACCCGGCTAGTTTTTTTGTATTTTTTAGTAGAGACGGGGTTTCACCGGGTTAGCCAGGATGGTCTTGATCTCCTGACCTTGTGATCCGCCCGTCTCCGCCTCCCAAAGTGCTGGGATTACAGGCTTGAGCCACCGTGCCCGGCCGATTATTCACATTTCTAATGTGGTAAATAAGACATAGAAAAATTAAGGCAGTGAGTGTTCTGCTGCGGACTTTAGCACAAGCTGCAGACACCAAGTCCAGTGCTCTTCTTGCCATCCCGTGTGGCATCTCTTATTTCTTATTCTCTCTCAATACTTTATAGGCCACTGTCAGAGTTCCATGCTGTCTCAAATAGTAGAAATCCAAATAGACCACAGCAATGTCTACAATCCAGGAGACAGAAAGACTTGATGGCTAGGGGAATGGAGTGCTAATCCAGGACTAATAAGGAATGAATGGCAGGGGGCTGTGGTGAATGTAGTGAATTAATATAATTTACCCTTTCATACTTATTTCTTTTCAATGTTATATGCTAGTCAATAGAGTCCCGGAGAGAAGAACACTTTTTAGTCTAATTTCTTTTGGACAGTAATAGAGGAAGAGGAAATAGAGGAGCATCAACATTTATTGGAGTATTTTGGCATGTCATGGATGATATATAAAGATTGTATTTCTTCGTCTTTACTACAACTCAAGTAGGCAATAGTTTCTCATTTTACAGATAAGTAAATGTAGGTTAAGGGGCAGAAGTACTTTGCCCAAGCTCATGCAGCTGATGGTGTCTGCACCGGAATTTGAAACAAACATCTGTTGCTTCTCTTTTCTCACACTGCCTCTGTGAAGCCTGGGGGTGAGAGTAGGTGCCAGTAGGCACTGGAATACTCCAGGGGAATGCCTGTGTCTCATGACACCTTATAAACACTTGCCGCCAGCACACATATGTGATGAAAACTTCGATAATGGAAACGTGACATGAAGTGGATAGAATGAATGGCCACTTTTTGAATCAAGCCTCTTCATTTTCCCACTGCTACCTGCTCTGCATCTAATTTGTCTTGAGTACACATTGAAAATGTGTTTCCACTAATATTGAACTCATCCAAGAATTGAAGAGGAGATACTAAATTTATTAGTTTCATGGATCTTACATGGTGTCTCCTTAAAGCTTATGCCTCATTTTTAATTTACATGTGAGTTGGAAGTGACCGCACCTGCTTGTCACTGAAGTCTGCATTTTTTAAGTAAAGGTGGAAGGGTGTGTGTGAAAACCTTTTGAGACACAGAAAATGAAAGAGATTGATAGTTGCTTATCAAGGGACACCAAATTCTACCATGAAGGTTTTTTTGTTTTTTGTTTTTTTTTTCTTCCAGTAGCATAACATGGCCATTTCTACATTTTAAAATCTCTGAAACATTCCTGTGGTAATCATTTCTTTTCCCTGTCTGAACTAAAGCCCAATTGAACAGTTCAGTATTCACTGTGCCAAGCGGATCAGACCCCATGATGGCTTGAACCTGGCCAATTGAAGGGGCCGCACTGCTGCAAGATAAAGTCTCTGTTACCAACTTCCCCATGCGTTTGTGCAAAGCTTATTTTTTTCATTCAGGCTCTTTTAGCCACAGTAATTTTCCATGCCTCCCATCCTCTAGCCTTATGCTGTCTTGAAGACCTCAGTTGAATGATGAACTCCAGCTGAAATGATCTTCCTCAGAAACTATGGAGAAGGGACCACTTGAACTAAGACTCAAAACTGTTGTATTGTCTCAAACTGTGTGCTTCAGAGTCCTAGCCAAGTCAATTTCAACTTTTTTTTCTTTTTTTTTGGAGCCAGATTTGTTCTTATGCTTTTAGGAAAATGGCCAATATTTTCATTTCCTTTCCTGATCTACTTATTTTCTGTTTTGTTTGTTTGTTTGTTTTTTGAGACCGAGTCTCACTCTGTTGCCCAGGCTGGAGTGCAGTGGCGTGATCTCTGCTCACTGCAACCTCTGCCTCCCTGGTTCAAGCTCATAACCCTGCATGAGCTTACAGGGATATCTTAGAGATACTGCAGGTTCGGTTCCAGACCACCATCATTCTTGTGCCTCAGCCTGCCGAGTAGCTGTGACTACAGGCATAAGCCACCACACCCAGCTAACTTTTGTATTTTTAGGAGAGGCGGGGTTTCACCGTGTTGGCCAGGCTGTCTAGAACTCCTGACCTCAGGTGATCCACCCACCTCGGCCTCCCAAAATGCTGGGATTACAGGCGCGAGCCACTGAGCCCTGCCGATATATACTTATTTTGTTTTTAACACAGTAAATATATACTTTGACATTGGAAATCTAATATGCCTTCCTTATTGGTTGCTGAAATAGTATATTACTGGTCCCAGTTATTAATGTAGACAAGTCCTGTAGTTATAAAGCCTATGCATATACCGAGAAAACATAGAAGAACTAATAAGAGTCATGGGCAGTGAGGACAGTAATGCTGTGAGGTCCGCAGAGCAGGGAACAAAAGAGGCCACCGTCTTGTGGCAGGATAACTCTAGGCTGACTAAACTCATCTCAGCCATCCCATTTGTGTATTAGGCAAGTATATTTGTGTGGTATGCCATCATCGCTAATGAAGCCAGCAAGATATAACTTGTCCTTTTCACATGACTGATCTACTGATCTGCAAATCTTTCTTTTCTTTTTTTTTTTTTGTACTTCACTATGTCACCTCAGTGCCCATCTTGTACCTGTCTTTCTGTTTTTACTTGTTCATTGCTCATTCACTTGTCTCTGTCCTCTCACTCACTTCTGATATGCTCTAATTTCTTTGACTTTGGTAGAAGTAGCTTGTGCATTACTTTGACACCAAATGGCTGGGTAAAAAGTGATAAATCATCCACTTCAGGTGGTAAGCTTTTTCTACATTATCTAAATGTAGTAATATTTCTACGAAGCAGTGTTTGCATTGATAGATAGTGTTTTTGTTTTTGCGACTCTTTGATCAGATATTTCTTGGTCCTGTAGATATAGCCAAGCTAAAAGTCACTTCAGCGCACTGCCTTTGGGCTCATCTTTTCTCCACATTTCTATCATGCTTTCTGGAATATAAAGCATTTTAACTAAGCCACAGACCAATATGTCAACCTACTGCTTCACGCACAATTGTATGAGCTTACAGGGATATCTTAGAGATACTGCAAGTTCGGTTCCAGACGACCACAATAAAGCAAGTCACATGAAATTTTTGGTTTCCCAATGCACATAAAAGTTATGTTCACACTATCCTGTAGGCTATTCAGTGGACAGTAGTATTATGTCTAAAAACAATGTATAGACCTTAATTTACAAATACTTTATTGCTAAAAAATGCTGACGATCATGTGAGGCGTCAGTGAGTCACATCTTTTTGCTGGTAGAGGGTCTGTTTCACTTCATCGTTAATGGCTGCTGACTCATCAGGATGATGGTTGCTGAAGCTTGGGGTGGCTGTGGCAATTTCTTAGAATAAGACAGCAGTGAAGTTTACCACATTGGTTGACTCTTCCTTTCATGAAAGTTTCCCCTATAGCAGGAGATGCTGTTTGAAAGCATATTCTCCACAGTAGAACTTCTTTCAAAATTGTGGTCAATCCTCTTGAACCCTGCCACTGCTTTATCAACTAAGTTTATGGAATATTCTAAATGTTTTGTTGTCATTTCAACAATGTCCACAGAATCTTCACCAGGAGTAAATTCCATGTCAAGAAATCACTTTCTTTGCTCATCCGTAAGAAGCAACTCCTCTTCTTTTCAAGTTTGATCATGAGATTGCAGCAATTCAGTCACATCTTCATTCTAATTCTAGTTCTCTTGCTATTTCCACCACATCTGCCGCCACTTACTCTGATAAATGCTAGAACCCCTCAAAGCCATCCATGAGGTGTGGAATCAACTTCTTCCAAAGTCCTATTAATGTTGGTATTTTGACCCGCTCCTTGAGTCCTGTTCGTAATGGCATCCAGAGTGATGAATTCTTTCTAGAAAATTTTCAATTTGCTTTGCACAGATTCATCAGAGAAATCACCCTCTATGGCAGCTACAGCCTTACAAAACATATTTCTTCTAAGACTTGAAAGTCAAAATTATTTCTTGATTAGTGGGCTGTTGGATGGATGTTGTGTTAGCAGGCATGGAAACAACATTTATCTACTTGTGCATCTCCATCAGACCTCTTGGATGACCAGGTGCATTGTCAATGAACAGTAATATTTTCAAAGGAATATTTTTACTGAGCGGTAGGTCTCAACGATGGGGTTAAAATATTCAGTAAACTATATGGTAAACAGATGTGCTGTTATCCAGGCTTTGTTCCATTTTTAGAGCACAGACAGATTTAGCATACTTCTTCAGAGCCCTAAGATTTTCAGAATGGCAGATAGCATTGGCTTCAACTTAAAGCCACCAGCTACCAGCCTCTATCAAGAGAGTTAGCCTTTAAAACTTAGAAGTTTTGAAGTCAGTCATTGACTTCTCTCTAGCTGTGAAAGTTCTGGATGGCACCTTCTTCTAATAAAAGGCTACTTCATATGCATTGAAAATCTTTCGTTTAATGTAGCCATCTTCATCATTGATCTTAGCTAGATCCGCTGGAGAATTTACTGCAGCTTCTACAACAGCATTTGCTGCCTCCTCTTGCACTTTTATCTTATAGAGACAGCTTCTTTCCTTAAACTTTATGATCCAACCTCCCTTAGCTTCCAACTTTTCTTCTGCAGCATTCTCACTTCTCTCAATCTTCATAGAATTAAAGAGAGTTAGGGCCGTGCTCTGGATTAGGCTTTAGTTTAAGGGAATGTTATGGCTGGTTTGATCTCCTCTTAAGACCACTAAAACTTCTTTCTCCATATCAGCAATTAGGCTATTTCACTATCTTACCATTTGTGTGTTCACTGGAGTAGCATTTTTAGCTTCCTTCAAGAACTTTTTCTTTTTCATTGACAACTTGGCTGTTTAGCACAGGAGGCCTACCTTTTGGCCTGTCCCAGCTTTTGACATGTCTTCAAGTGAAAGATGTGTGACTCTTCCCCTCACTTGAATACTTAGACGCCATGATAGGGTTATTAATTGGCCTGAATTCAGTACTGGTGTGTCTTAGGCAACAGAGAGAACTAAGATGGCTGGCTAGTGGAGCAATCAGAATACACACATTTATTGCTTAAGATCTGGTATTTGATAACCCAACAGGGTGACTGTAGTCAAAAATAATTTAATTGTATATTTAAAAATAACTAAATAAGTATATTGTTTGCAGCACAAAGGGTAAATGCATGAGGTGATAGATATTCCATTTATCCTGATGTGATTATTATACATTGTTTGCCTGTTTCAAAGTATCTCATGTGCTCTATAAATATATACACCTACTATGTATGCACAAAAATTAAAAATTAAAACAAAAACAAAATCCCAAACCATTATTGATTGTTTGCTATCTCATGTAAGTACAGTTTGTGGTGCTGCAAAACAGTTACAAGAGTAGCATCAAAGCTCATTGGTCATTGATCACTGTATCAGATAGATAAAACAATAATGAAAAACTATGACATATTGTGAGAATTATGAAAATATAAGAGAAAAGCACAAAGTGAATTCCTGCTGTGGAAAAAATGGTGCCAGTAGACTTGCTCAATGCAGGGTTGCCACAAATCTTCAATTTGTAAAAAATGCAGTATTTTTGAAGCACAATAAAGCAAAGTTACAGTAAAATGAAGTATGTCCTTGTTTAGTTTTGTATGTGGAAGTTTCTACTATTACCCACAGGAAAGAAACCCCCTAAGACTTCACAGTATATCTGAATTACTGATAATCTTTATTCAGATGCTGCTGTCAAATAACTTATTTGTGGGCCTGATTTTCCTGATAGGAATTATGTTTCCGATAGCAAGACTATCAAAATTTGCCAGTTATTTATCAAGGTAACTACTAGTTATCAGTTATCAAATGTTTACCAGTTACTTCATCCATCTGGTGCAATATGCTGCAAAACCACTTAAGCTTTTGAGGATCATGATAAAATTAAAGACGATATGTGAAAGCCATTGACCAGTGAAAAGAGAATGATAAAATGTGAAACCAATTCCAGCTCTGTTAAAATGTTGCCTTTAATGGAAAAAGTTAATGAAATGAAAGAGCTTGTTTTATTCATTTGTCCTCACTGCCTTTATCTACAGTAATCTCATCATTTCCCTTGGGCAGCTCTGCACAGAAGCTACCAGTAAAGACCTGCACCTTCAGTTTTCCTAACTTTGCATGACCAAACTGATTTTGTTTTTCTTCAGTGTGATATTTATTTACAGAAACTTGCCCATTTACTGAAAACATTAAAGACTTTGACTCAAACTTGGAAAACTAATAAACATCATTTAGCAGCAATGACCTGTCAACACATGGAAATAAGGTTTATGGTCATGCAAATGTCCATTTAACTTTGTTTGAGCCAAATAAACATAACAGTAAACTAATTAGAGTGGCTTAAGTTCCCATAGACTGTGAAACCAATTATTTCTTAAAGAAGGGTTTGCTTGTTTTTACTCTAGGGCAAAGGTGCATAACTTCTTGTGATACTCCTGAATAGTTCTTCAAATCAGCACAGATAAAGTTGACAATTGATGGAATAGCTACCTTGATGTACCAATGGTTGGGTCTTTAATTAGGTTCATTTATATAATTGAGAAAGAAGACAGGGAATGCATGTGTGCAAGGATGATTTTAAAAGAGGATGGTCTGCCTTTTGATTCTGTGTGGGAGGAAAATTCATAAAAAACTGAAAAAAAAAATAAAAAAGCAAAACTTTTTTCTAACAATCTGCTTACCACTAGCCATAGATTGCCTTTGTTACAGTTTGGATGCCTGATGCATATTCGGAAGCCATCTCTCTGTTTTAATGTGTTTGATGTCTATTACGAATGGGTCATATTTGTCTCGAATTTAGTACCTGAAGGATTCAAGGTTTTTTAAAGTATTCAAAACCTCTAACTAGTCCCTAAAGCTTTAATCTCTGAAACAGAGAAACTTCCTGATTAGAAAAACAGGCGCCTGGTTTGGCCTCCTGTAGCACTGAACTATGAGAGATACTGTCCAACATTTTTGGTGGTTTTTCTCTGTGTATATTGGATAAATTTTGGATGAGTGGGGCTGAAATTTTATTTTAGATTTTTAAAAAAATCATGTAATAGGATTCTACTATAAGTCTACTTTATTTATAATATACATGTGGGTTCTGTGATTATAAGTCTCTAGAATATAAACTACATGTTGAAAATTGTGAATATTCATTTTTGTGTTTGCATAGTATGTACATGCTAGAAAATTTCTCAGAGTGACTGTGGCTCACATGACTCTTATGCCAAATGGGGATATGGTTAATTTGCCGTGGCATGTACAGAGTCCTAGCTTCAGAAACACTCGTCTTTCTGGTATGGCCATATTAAGATAGCTACGAGTCTCTGCACACATCTTAGTCTAGCACATTTGAATATCCTTGTGTCTACCAGTTGAAAGTACGAAAATAAGCAAAGGTTACACTTCTTTCTGTGGTATCAGAAATGATATAGAAATATAACTTCTGGCTGGGTGCGGTGGCTCACGCCTGTAATCCCACTACTTTGGGAGGCCGTGGCGGGTGGATCACTCGAGCTCAGGAGTTTGAGACCAGCCTGGTCAGCATGGTGAAACCCTGTGTCTACTAAAAATACAAAAATTAATCGGGCATGGTGGCACACACCTGTGGTCAGCTACGTGGAAGGCCGAGGCAGGAGAATCGCTTGAACCCAGGAGGTTGAGGTTGCAGTGAGCCGAGATCGTGTCACTGCACTCCAGCCTGGGTAAAGAAAAAGAAAAAGAAATATAATTTTTGACTAAATTAGTACTTCCATATGTATGTTAGCATAATAAGCCAGGATCCAGACTACGGTAGAATGTCTTTATAAACAAACTATGGTTGATTAGTTTGGCTGAAAGTTTCACTGTGCCTGAAATAATTCTGTTTATGTGGATTCAGATGTGTCAGCCATTTCTCATGGTCTTAGGAGAGCAGGAGAGACACTTAGATTCTTAGAACATGAAAACTGAGAGAGACTTACGTGTCCATTAGACTAACCCACTCATTTCATACTAACTGTATATCAAGAAGGTAAGTGACTCACAAAGCCTCAACCCAAACGCTGGCCATGTGACTCAGGTTAGTGCTGCAAACAGCAGTACTGTTGTTGTATCTGGAGTGCTCTAGTCCTTACAAAGTACTTTCCCTGCCAGAACTCTGTACTGTTGGTGCCCAGACCTTTAGTCTTGATCATTTTGTGCACAGGATGAGAATTATTTTTGTGTGCTGCCATGTGTGTAATCCATGTTTGTTTAAAATACTATGAGCATTTATTTTACATAAAACATTTCTTTGTTTATGTGCTTACTGTTGAGCTCATGATCTTCTGAAATTTTTAGCTCTTGGTTTGCAATAGAAACTGAAACTATCTGCTCCATACAGAGAAACAGATATTTTCACAATGCTTGCTAAAGCCTTACATGTTTAGGCCTTGTTCAAAATAAACTTTGTGAAGTTGTGAATGCCTGGTGTCATGTGAATCATAGTAATTTATGAACATGTCAGTTGCAAGATGTATTAGTCCATTTTCACGCTGCTGGTAAAGACATACCTGAGATTGGGCAATTTACAAAAGAAAGAGGTTTAATTGGACTTACAGTTCCACATGGCTGGGGAAGCCTCACAATCATCACGGAAGGCAAGGAGGAGCAAGTCCTGTCTTACATGGATGACAGCAGGCAAAGAGAGAATGAGGAAGACGCAAAACGGAAACCCCTGATAAAACCATCAGGTCTTGTGAGGTTTATTCACTACCATGAGAATAGTATGGTGGAAACTGCCTCCATGATTCAGTTATCTCCCTCCAGGTCCCTCCCGCAACAATTATGGGAATTATGGGAGCTCTAATTCAAGATATGATTTGGGTGGGGACACAGAGCCAAGCCATATCACAAGAAAACATTGTTTTATGAATAGTAGGTTGTTATAGTAAAGACAAATGGAAACTAGAAACCCTAGATGATGAATATCTAATAGCCATGTATAATTTGAAAAACAAAATACAGCTAATAAATGAGAATTTTAATTAGGAGATGGTCATGTGCCCTATCAAACTCATTTTATATAAAATGATTAATTTATTAATATAAATCACTCTGGAAACTGCTTATGTAAATGGTAGCCTATATAGTAGAATCAAATGCAGTTAGGAAAATTGGCTAAATTGACACAATAAAAATGGAAATGAGAAAGATCCCACTCATAATGGTATTGAAAAAAAAAAGTCATGAAATACCTAGGAATGAATTTACTGAGAAAGACTCTCTGAAGAGAACTATAAAATTATATTGAAGGACATAAAACAAAACCCAAATAGATGGAGAGACAGGCCACGTTCCTGGATAGGAAAACTTAATATTATAAAAATGTCACTTATTTTGAAATTAACATATAAATTTAATGCAGTTCCAATCAGAATTTAAGTTTTTTTTTTCTTATGGAATATATAAAGTGATTATAAAGTTTATATGGAAGAATAAACACATAAAAATTGCCCAGAAAAATGTTGAAATGGAGCAATAGTAAGGCATTTTGCCCTACTTCATGTTAAAATCTTACATAAAACTACTTTAAACATAAAACCATAGTACTGGCCTTCTATAAACAAATAATTCTATAGAACAAATCGAGAACATTTAGCATATAATTAATGAGGCCATTATAAGTCAGTGAATAAATTATTCATTATTCAGTTAATGAAATTGAGAGAACCGGCTGAACTTTTGGAAGAGATTAAAATTTTATTTCCAGCCTGGCACAGTGGCTCATTCCTGTAAACTCAGCACTTTCGGAGACCAAGAGGGGTGGATCACCTGAGGTCAGGAGTTCGAGACCAGCCTGGCCAACATGGTGAAACCCTGTCTCTATTAAAAATACAAAAATTGCCTGGATGTGGTGGTGGGTGCCTATAATCCCAGGTACCTGGGAGGCTGAGGCAGGAGAATCGCTTGAACCCGGAAGGCGAAGGTTGTAGTAAGCCGAGACCATGCCATTGCAGTCCAGCTTGGGCGACAAGAGTGCAACTCCGTCTAAATTAAAAAAAAAAAAAAATAAGTGTAATGGACATTTAAAATACTTGCTGACTGGAGAGCAATTTTTGAATCCTTTCATATGCTTGGGGAATTCTCCACTTCATAAATTCTGCCTAAGGTGGAAGCCAAAAATCCACTTTATGAGCCTCTGTGACTTTGGCCCCAAGATTAAGATGTACCCTGTAAACTTTGATTGAGGAAGGCGTGATGAGAACTAGGAAGTGCTTTATGGAATTAATTTTGTTGAGGGTGGCAGAAAAGCATCCAGCTGTGAGGATCAGCGATGTAATGACACTGGGGGTTTGGAAGGAGTACAGTGTCCTGTGGAACAAGGTGCATCAGAATAGGAATGTTTTCTCCAGCTTTAGATCCAGAGAGCCAGAGTGCTTCTTCTTGAAACTTTTGCCGTCTAATACTCTTTAATAAATTTATTTTTTGCTTTAACTAGTAGCAATTAGTTGTGTTTGAAACTAAGAATTTTGATTGAGTGATATGGTTTGGTGTGTGTGTCCCCACCAAATCTCATCTTGAATTGTAGTTCCCATTATCCCCACTTGTCATGGGAGGGACCAAGTGGACATAATTGAATAATGGACTCAGTTTCCCCCATCGTGTTCTTGTGATAGTGAGTTCTCACGAGATCTGATGGTTTTATAAGGGGCTTCACCCTTTGTAGCAGGACGAGCTGCAGACCAGAACCCCTCAGACACCGAGCTGTAGAAGGAAAGACTTTATTCAGCTGGGAGCATTGTTGGACTCATGTCTCCAAAAACCGAGCTCCCCACGTGAGCAATTCCTGTCCTTTTTAAGGGCTTACATCTCTAAGGGGGTCTGTGTGAGAGGGTCGTGATTGATTGAGCAAGCAGGGGGTACGTGACTAGGGGTTGAATGCACCGGTAATCAGAACAGAACAGAACAGGACAGGACAGGGATTTTCACGATGCTTTTCCATACAATGTCTGAAATCTATAGATAACACAAGCACTAAGACAGGGGTTGAGTTTTAACTACCAGGCCCAGGGCGGGGTGCTGGGCTGTCTGCCTGTGGATTCCATTTCTGCCTTTTTTTTTACTTCTTTCTTTGGAGGCAGAAATTGGGCATAAGACAATATGAGGGGTGGTCTCCTCCCTTACCTTCACTGGGACTTCTCCTTGCTGCTGCCACCTGAAGGACATGTTTGCTTCCCATTCCATCCTGACTTTAAGTTTCCTGAGGCCTGCCGAGTCATGCTGAACTGTGAATCAATTAAACTTCTTTCCTTTATAAATTACACAGTCTCGGGTATGTCTTTATTAGCAGTGTGAGAATGGACTGATACACTGAGTTACCCTTATAAAAAGTTAAATGGCAAATTATTAACTGGGAGAAGATAATTACAATCCAAATAACAGAGTGAAAACAGCTAAAGAAGAAAAACTATGCAAATGATCTAAATAGGCAATGCAGTGAAGGGAAAAAAAATGCAAGGAGAAAGCTACATAACCTCACAGATAATTAGAAAAACAATAATTAAAAAAAAGTTTTAACTATCAAAGTTGCTGAAACTAAAAATATAGTTAGTTTCAGGGCTTGTATGAAGGTAGGAAAATAACTTGTCTTATAGTGTGTTGGTGGAAATGTACAGGCTTAGGGCCCTGTGACCTGATAATACTCTTTACAATTAAAATGTGACTATTCATTGATTTATTCGTTTCATTCATAAGGACTTATTTAAGAAATATAAACAAAAACATGGGGATTTAAAGATGCACAAATGCATCCACACATAAATACAAACAAGGATGTTTATCACAGTTCTCTGTGGAATAGAAAACATCTGGAAACAACTCAAGTGACCCTCAGAAGGAGAACGACGGTATAAGGAGTATAATGCCCACAGTTGAATTCTAAAGCACTGTTAAAATAGGCCAATCTGTATCAGCTTTATTTTCTAGATATATTATTAAAGGAAAACATCAAATGACAATATTGTCACCATATAAAAGATTATATGTATAATCTAAGCAAAGTTAATATTATAGAAGATATGCACCAAATAGTGCTTCTATTGTGGAGGAGAGATTGAATGTGGGAGGGAGAAACTATAAACTTTATTTTAGATATTTCTTTATCGTTTACATTTGGCACTTTTACTTTTGTAAACCAAATGACTATGAAAAATGCATGATAGTGAATTCCATACCACCATCACAGTTTCATCCAACAGCTTGTTATTTGTAACGTGGAGAGGTCTGCTTATTCACTTTATTTTATTTATTTTCCTGATTTCACTTTATTTTTCCTCATTCCTTGAGGAATGAGCCACATTTCTATCAGCAAGGGTATCCCCTTTAGGCAGGATACTCAGGGATACTCATTCCTAGGCCAGCTCTGCCAGACACATCTTGATTCTTCCCACTCCCATGCCCTCTGTAAGTTTTCTGCTTCGTGACTGGCTTTTGCTTTCTCAGTTTTGACTTTTTCTCAAAGAAAGTGGATACTTATTACCAATCACTGAAGCAGCTCAAAGTTCAGTTGCGAAAGAGAAATTTCTTGGGAGAAAAAAAGGCCCCTACTTTAGCTTCATTTTAGATTTGCTTTTGAGATGGAGCTTCGCTCTTCTTGCCCAGGCTGGCGTGCAATGGCGTGATCTCAGCTCACTGCAACCTCCACCTCCTGGGTTCAAATGATTCTCCTGGCTCAGCCTCTTGAGTTGCTGGGATTACAGGCGTCTGCCACCATGCATGGCTAATTTTGGTAGAGACGGGGTTTCACCATGTTGGTCAGGCTGGTCTCAAACTCCTGACCTCAAGTGATCTGCCCTTCTTGGCCCCCCAAAGTGCTGGGATTACAGGTGTGAGACACCGTTCCCGGCCCATTGTAGATTTTCTAAAGCATGTGTAGCTATCCAATTTATCTCTCCAGACTCCCACTGAATCATAAGAACGCATGTAAGTTCATTGTTAATTTAATGTTATTACTGCCCACATATTAGCCTGAGGTTATATTTATGACCTAGCCAAGGTGGGCTGTTAGATGACATATGTGCACTTCATAGTACACTGAAGTCCTTCCAGTAATCTAACCACACAGCCCATTTTACAGAACTTGGAGTGTAATCTAACAATTTTTTAATGATTCTGGTTCCTCTTCCTTTGTTTCTGCAGCATTTCCTATGACATATTGTGGCTTTGTCTAAGATTGAGCATCTTCAAATTCCTCTCAAGTAATTCACCATTCCAAGGTGAACCACCTATAGTTTCTTGAAGCTGCTAGACAGTCCATGTGCTTTTTCCATATATCTGACTGTTAGGAAGCAGTCTTTTATACTGAGAAAGTCATTCATTTATTTCTACCTTTTTTCTGTTGGTTTTAGGATGACACAAATTCAAATAATTTCAAATCATAAATGTTTATTTCTAGTATATAGAAACACAATTGAATTTTATGGATTGACTTGTATCCTATGTCCATGCTAAAGTAATTTATTAGTTCTAATTGGTTTTTTGTCAGTTATTTGAGATATTCTATGTAGATGATCATGTCATCTGCAAATAAAAGCAATTTTAGTTCTTCCTTTCTAATTTGTATCTTGTTTTTTTTTTTTTTGCTTTGCCTCATGGTTATCTAAAACTTCTGCATAATATTGACTAGAAGTAGTGACTTCTAGTCACTTGTTCCCAATTTCAGGAAGCAAAGCATTGTCTTTCCTTGTTCCCAATTTCAGGAAGCAAAGCATTGTCTTCAAATAATATATTGTTAGCTGTAAGTTTTTTTGAAAGATATTCTTTTATTTGTTTATTTAACGACATTTATTTTGAGGTTACATGTGAAGGTTTGTTACATAGGCAAACTCGTGTCATGGGGTTTTTTGTACAGATTATTTTATCACCCCTATGTGAAACCCAGTACCCATTAGTTATCTTTTCTGCTCCTGTCCCTCCTCCCAACCCTCATCCTCAAAGAGGTCCAAGCTTTGTGTTCATAAGTCCTCATTATTTAGCTCCCACTATAAGTGAGAACATGCAGTATTTGGATTTCTGTTCCTTCATTAGTTTGCTAAGGATATATTATGCTTCCACCTCCATCCATATTTCCAGAAAAGACATGATCCTGTTCTTTTTATGGCTGCATAATATTCCATGGTGTACATGTACCACATTTTCTTTCGCCAGTCTGTCATTGATGGGCATTTAGGTTGATTTCATTTCATTGCTATCAGAATAGTACTACAGTGAACATTTGTATGCATGTATCTTTATACTAGAATGATTTATATTCCTCTGGGTATAAACCCAGTAATGGGATTGCTGGGTTGAATGGTAGTTCTGCATTTAGGAATCACCTTACTGCTTTCCTTAATGGTTGAAATAATTTACACTCCCACCCCAACAGTGTATAAGTGTTCCCTTTTCTCTGCAACCTCACCAGCATCTGTTATTTTTTGACTTTAGTATTAGCCATTCTAACTGGTGTGAGATGATATCTCATTTTGGTTTTTGATTTGCATTTCTCTAATGATCAGTGATATTGTGCTTTTTTCCATATGTTTATCAGCTGCATGTATGTCTTGTTTTGAAAGTGTCCATTCATGTTCTTTGCTCACTTTTAAATGTAAAGGGTTTGTTTTTCTCTTGTAAGTGTGTTTAAGTTCCTTATAGATGCTTGATATTATACCTTTGTCACATGCATAGTTTTAAAATGTTTTCCCCCATTCTGTAGGTTGTCTGTTTATGGTGTTGATAGTTTATTTTTCTGTGCAGAGCTCTAAAGTTTAATTGGATTTAAATTTTTGCTATGTTACTATTGCTTTTAGTGTCTTTGTCATGAAATTTTTGCCTGTTCCTGTGTCCAGAATAGTATTTCCTAGGTTGCCTTCCAGGGTTTTTACAGTTTAGGCTTTACTTGAAGTCTTTAATTCATCTTGAAATGATTTTTGTATGTGGTGTCAGGGAGGAAACTAGCTTCAATCTTCTGCATGTGGCTAGCCAGTTATCCCAGCACCATTTATTGAATGTGGAATCTTTTCTCTATTGTTTGTTTTTGTCAGGTTTGTCAAAGATCAGATGGTCATAGGTATGTGACCTTATTTCTGGGCTCTCTGTGCTGTTCCATTGGTCTGTGTGTCTGTTTTTGTACCAGTACCATGCTGTTTTGGTTACTGTAACCCTGTAGCATAGTTTGAAGTCAGGTAACATTATGCCTCTGGTTTTGTACCTTTTGCTTAGGATGGCCTTGGCTGTTTGGGCTCTTTTTTTGGTTCCATGTGAATTTTAAAATCATTTTTTCTAGGTGTGTGAAGAATGTTTTTGGTAGTTTGATACAAATAGCATCGAATCTGTAAATTGGTTTGGACTGCATGGCCATTTTAATGATATTGATTCTTCCTGTTCATGAGCATGGGATGTTTTTCCATTTGTTTGTGTCTTCTCTAATTTCCTTGAGCAGTGTTTTGTAATTCTCACTGTAGAGATCTTCCACCTCCCCGTTAGCTGTATTCCTAGGTATTTTATTCTTTTTGTGGGAATTGTAATGGGATTGCTTTTCTGATTTGGCTCTTGGCTTGGCTGTTGTTGGTGTATAGGAATGCTAGTGATTTTTGTACATAGATTTTGTATCCTGAACTTTACTGAAGTTTTTATCAGCTGAAGAAGCTTGGGGCCAGTTTTCATGGGGAATGCTTCCCACTTTTGCCCATTCAGTATAATGCTGTCTGCAGGTTTGTCATAGATGGTTCTTATTATTTTGAGGTATATTCCTTTGATACCTCATTTATTGAGAGGTTTTAATATGAGGTTGATTGAATTTTATCAGAAGCCTTTACCCTGTCTATTGAGGTAATGATGTGGGTTTTGTCTTTAGTTCTGTGTATGTGATGAATCACGTTTATTGGTTTGCATATGTTGAACCAACCTGGCATCCTGGGGTGAAGCCTACTTGATCATGGTGGATTAGCTTTTTGATGTGCTGCTGGATTTGGTTTGCAAGTATTTTGTTGAGGGTTTTTGCATCAGTGTTTATCAAGAATATTGGCCTGCTCCTTTATTATTGTGTAAGTGTTTGTGTTAAGAAAACTTAATATAAGATCTACCCTCTTAGTAAATTTTAAGTATACCATACAATATTGCTATTTATAGGCAGGTCTTGCTTTTTGAAAGTCAGTTATTATATCTTTGATGTCTTTTTTTCTCTAATTGGGGTGTTTGTACCATTTACATCTATTGTAATTGTTGATATGGTTAGATTCTTATCTACCATCTGGCTACTTGCTTTCTCATAATCCTGTCCTGTTTTCCTTTCTTCTTCTTTTCTTGCCTTGCTTTGCATTATTTTGTTGTTGTTTTTATGATTACATTTTATCTCCACTCTTGCTTTTTAGTTATATCTCTTTTACATTTCTTTATATGGGG
This sequence comes from Piliocolobus tephrosceles, assembly GCF_002776525.5. Lineage (NCBI taxonomy): Eukaryota > Metazoa > Chordata > Mammalia > Primates > Cercopithecidae > Piliocolobus > Piliocolobus tephrosceles. Next base: position 15,224,555 of record NC_045437.1, read on the forward strand.
GTTCTCTAAGCTGTATAGTATACATAATTACCACAATCTACCTTCAGGTAGTATTACAAGATTTTACCTTATAGCATGAGAAACTCAGAGCAGTATACACCCATTTTTCTCTTTCTCCACCTTTGTGCTTTGTGGTCATGTATTTTATTTCACACATATTGTAAATTCTATAATCTGTGTTACTATGTTACCTAGACATACAATTATCTTTAGAAATGACCAAAATCAGAAAAGTATCTTTAGTATTCATCTTCACTTTTATCTTTTCTGGAGTTTACCATTACCTTGAGAAGATTCAGATTTTCTTCAAGCATCCTATTCCTTTCTGAAGAAATTCCTTTAAGATATTGTCGTGGTTTTGCTTTTGTTGCTTTGGACTTTGGTAATAAATTTTTTCGGGGCTTTTTGTTTTTTGTTTTTTTTTTTTTTGGTCTAATAAAATCTTTATCTTGATGTCATTTTTGAAAGATGTTTTCACAGGTGTAGGATTCTGGGTTGGCAGTTTTTTGTTTTTCTTTAATACCGTAAAGATGTTAATTGTCTTCAGGCTTACACTGTATCTTATAAAGAAGTTTGCTGTCATTCCTCTCTTTTTTCTTCAGTATGTTGAGGTGCTTTTCTCCCCTTAGTGCCTTAAGCCTTACGCTTTTAATAAAAGAGGGATTCAGGGAAATGGGTGATTTTTCATACTTGCTCCCAGCAGTAGTTATCATTTCTTGAATACCAGCACCACTGAAATAGGTGTCATTCTCCTTCCATGCCCCCCAATTTTTATCATGATCCCCTGGGGGAGGCCACTGAAAAAACTTACTAATGACTGAAACTCTTCCTGTCTCCTGGACCTTTAGCTTTGTAAACTAACAAAGTTGGTCTTTAAAAAACCATGACACTTTCAGGTGATTTCTGTATACGGTTTTAGGTGATTTCTGATCCACTTCTTCCTGTGCTCTGCCAAAGCTAAAAGGATTCTTGTCTCCTGTCTTTCCTTGGAATTCAATTTAGGTTGCTTTATGAGCTCAATTCTTAGATGGGGCTTACAATTTCTTGGCTTTCTCTCATTGCCAAAGTGGGAACAGTTGAAACTTTCTACACCCTAAATTGTTATGATCTTGAAGTTGTTTACCATCTTAGATGCAGTTTTATGAACAGATAACTGTTTGTTTATAGCCCATTTAAATTAGCCCGAAATAAAAATAATCCTTCAGATGAACAGAGTAGAGTAATTCATATCCACAGCTATATACTTGTCAATGTGAATTCAACTTTTACTGGGTCTTATGAATTATTGGATCATAATATATTTGCGCTCAAAGTATCTGCCAAGTCATTTTCACATATTCCATCATTGCTCAGCCATTTGTTCCCAGCCTTGCACTTTGGGTTGCTTTTTTAATCCCCTGAGTAAAGTTTTATATCATTTTAAATGATCGTTTTAGGACTATGTAATCTTTTTAGCTCAGGATCTGTATCTTTATAAAGTGAACTATAGAATCAGGATCTCTATCTATACAAAGAGAATAATATAATCAGGATCCTAGTCTGTCACTCAACAGAGTTGCTGTCCCTTCCATTAGTCGTTGATAAAACTATTGAATAAGTCACAACTGAGTCCAGAGATAGTTCTGCCCAAAATAGCTCCTCCTAAATTTGATACTGATTCATAAATTGATACATTTAACTTGATAAAATTCATTTAATCTTGTTTTTATTTCTTATTATTTTTGGCTGTAATACTGATCACATAAGAGTTCTGAGTTGTGTTTTTGGAGGACCACATATATATTTTTAAATGTTTATAATATTTCTATTGTGACAAAATACACATAGCATGAAATTTACTGTCTTAATTATTTTTAAGTGGTAAATACAGTCGTAATATTGTGCAGTTATCACCATCATTTATCTCCACTATCTACCATATTTACAAACTGTATTTATTTCCACAACAACTTTGTGCAAGAAGAAAATGGTGTCTGCTGTACATAGTAAAGCCATGCTAGCTATTAATGATCACTGCTTCAACTTATAGACACTTTCACACCATCCCTTAAGAATCCAAAGTAATAGCTACAGTTTGGGGAGTGTACTTGCTTATTTTTTGAAAATCATACCATAACATTGTCTTATTCTTCTGGCATCATTCCCATTTTCCACAACTTTTCAAATGTTATATTCAGTGATTTTAGGTAAACGTTCTATTGGTACTCTAGAACAATTTTAGCCTGAGGCAGAAAACTGGAACTCACTTGGATCATATCGCAGCTATTCTATGACTTTTTTTTTTTTTTTTTTTTTTTGAGGCGGAGTCTCGCTCTGTCGCCCGGGCTGGAGTACTGTGGCCGGACCTCAGCTCACTGCAAGCTCCGCCTCCCGGGTTCCCGCCATTCTCCTGCCTCAGCCTCCCGAGTAGCTGGGACTACAGGCGCCCGCCACCTCACCCGGCTAGTTTTTGGTATTTTTTTTTTAGTAGAGACGGGGTTTCACCGTGTTAGCCAGGATGGTCTCGATCTCCAGACCTTGTGATCCGCCCGTCTCGGCCTCCCAAAGTGCTGGGATTACAGGCTTGAGCCACCACGCCTGGCCTATTCTCTGACTTTCTTTATTCACTTTTGGATTTGCAATATTTGCCTATTTTTGTACCACTGTTTTCAATGGTGACTCATCTGCATTGTTAGAGAAAAAAAAAAAATAAAGTGAGATAGCTCTCATCTTTGTCATTTCTTATTATCTCTTGGCTCCAAGAAGAGCTTTTAGCCCTGCCTTTGTCTTAGTTGATCATTTGTTAATGTGACATCAAGTTTTTATTTTAACATCAGTAGTCTTTTACAAGAAGTTTAAGTATTATAACTTTGTTTGTGGGATTAGTATATGGTGAAGATTGGAGACTTCCTGTACTTTAACTTTTTAAGAAATAAAAGAGAAACTTTATGAGGATATATTGATGGTAAATTGTAGTCACTAGTGCATAACATTGGAACTTTAGAAAATGAATGATAGTAAGTATGTGCCAATAGCAATCCTAGGCTAACATTTCACATTCAAATTAATTGAAGCAGACACACTTTCATTTGGAGTATGTTCTTTTCTTTTTATGGTGATAATGCCTGCCAGAACATTGATCTCAAACTTACATTCATTTCTTTCAGGCCAGTTTCATCTGATGGAATCAGACTTTACTGTCTGAAGTAGGCAGACAGTAGCAGGAAAGAAAACACCATCAAATAATAGTGCACTACGTGTGAGGCGCTGCTTTCTAAAACTTTAACCCCTTACTTTTGGAAAAGACTTGAATGTCTTATTCCTGAAAAACAAGACTAGCTTGATAAACCTAAGAAGAGTTTCTGGGAAGTTAAGGTGAGGATCACCCTAAGTTTGCACTGTGGGGTGTAAATTTCATTCGAATACCCACCTATTTTGATTCTCTCTAAGGAAGTTGGCGGGCCAGTTCATTTTCTTTTGGCATTATCTGTTTTTGGCAGGCCCAGCAATATAGCTGCTAATTCTACTTTGACATCACACACATCCTTTATTTTCTTCTCCAAGCCTACTTCTCTTCTGTTCATTCACCCTATCTTATAGGCTTAAAATCTTGCTGGGTCTTCATTCTTCCCTCCTGTGTGCCAACATTCAGGTGATATCCGGTCCTGCGATGTGCTCCATATTTTTTTTCTTTCTAGTCACTAGAAACTTTCATTTGGGCCCTCATTTATTTTTGCTGGTATTAACCTTCATCGTGGATTCATATCTCTGCCCTGCAGTTGTGTGGTCTTGAATCACCTCTTTGATCCTCTGTTTGTGCATCTTAGAAATGTTGACAGTAATATTACTTTTTCATAGGTTGCTGGAAGCGATAAGTGAGCACAGTATGCAGACTAGTAAAGATTCATTGTTTGTATCATTACCTCTGCCACCAAACTACTACCATTACCAATACCTTGCCCCCCTCATACTGCAGATCCAACCTGATGAGCCATCTAATCTAGCAGGGGCTCTAATCAGCCTTGAAAATCGATCCTAACTCCTTAGTTAGGCACAAATGCCCTTCTGACTCTCAGCTCCCCTGAAAGCCACATCCCTGACTATGTTGAACTGTTCCCTATGTCTCCATCTTTGCACTGTTAACTGAAAAATCCTATACTGACCAGCTTCTACATTCTTCCTCATCAAGATCATGTCAAAACCTCTATTTGCTTCCTAGGATCCATTCGTCCTACTCCTTTGGTGGTAGAACTTCTAAATTTGTGTGTGTGTGTGTGTGTGTTTCCTGGCTCTTGTTTTCCTGGAATGAAGAGTACATTTCCCAGAAGTGGGGCATGGCCATTTGACTAAATTGTGTCCAGTGTTAATAAGTGGATGCTGTACATGTGCCTTCTGGGAAGTATCAGTAGATGGAGGGAGCATGTCCATTTCTCCTTCCTCTCCTCATGTGTTATTGACTGATGGCTGGATCTTGAGCAGCCACTTTGGACCATGAGGTAGAAAGCCATATTTGGGACACAACAGTACAGCAAGATAGAAAGAACTTGGATCTCTATTTGCTCTGGCCTGCTAACCTCCAGGCTTTTTATATAGGGAAAAGTAAAACTCATCAAGTTTATACTGTTATTTTGGATTTCTGGCAGGTGCAGCAGAGCTCAGTTCTAACTTACATAAAGACCTAGGTCAGGAGGTATCCTTCATCTCTGCTCCTAACATAATTTGTATACCATGAAATAATATTTCTTATCAAATTACATGTGTGCATTTTAGTTTTTCCATTTGTAAAATGAATATGAAAAATGAAAGCCTCTATCTGAGGACTGTTAGTTACCATGAGTAAATGAGATAATACATATAAAATGCTTAGAGTGGGGGATCAGTAAATATATGGGCCTTATTGTTTCTGCTGCTGCTGCTGTTGGTACTTCTGTGTCACACATTACACAGTGAGTGTTTCAAAATCCGGGTCTCTGTGTTACTCATCTTTGTGTTTCTTCCCGGTGTTCGTGCTCGAATTTGACATATTGAGCAGATGCTAACTAAAAAAGGAATGGAACTTTCTCAAAAGCATCCAAGTGTAGAATGTTTTCATATTGGGGTATGATTGACCTACTAAAAGATGTACATACTTAATGTCTACACTTCAGTGAGTTTGAAGATACTTTCAGGAATTTTTAAGCACAATGTGGTGACCAAGTAAATGCACTTCTCAGACTCTTACTGAGGGGGGATAATTGACTGATGGCCCCAGGTGCTGTGCCCTGACTCACCAATGCATTTATCCCAGAGCTGTGCTGAGCATGGCAAATGATTGATCATGGAGGAGACACTAGCGTGGGATGCAGGACTGCTCTTACATACATTCTTAGGCTCAGTGACGCCTCGTAGGCTTTGCCAAAACTTTCTTAGAACTACACTGCCATCTAAGACTCCCCCTACCTTCCTTCCTCCCACCTCTCCACCACAGGGGTCAGCCCTGCATCTTGTTCTGACAGCTCTAAGCCCTCTGCAGCTCCTTCCCTATTCTTCCTAATAGGTATCACCCGTGTTCCCTCCCACCCATAAGTTACTTGAGCATCTAATCCTGTCATGGTAAGTTTCTCAGAGGACCCAGACTAACACATACAATGATCATTATTAATGTTAATGTGGATTAATACAGGAAGCCTCTTTACAGGAACTTAAATGTTGCAGTAAATTATAGTATTGTTTCAAAATATTTGCTGCCCCTTCTAGAGGGAAGAGCATATATCTCCATTTCACTGATGTCAGGCTTCTTCATGTCACTTCCTCTTCACAGGAACTTAAATGTTGCAGTCAATCATAGTATTGTTTCAAAATATTTACTGCCCCTTCTTGAGAGAAGAGCATATATCTCCATTTCATTGATGTCAGGCTCCTTCATGTCACTTCTCCTGCAAGGAAATGTGAGTGGAAATGATGTGTCACTTCCAGGTAGAAGCTTTAAGAGACATCATTTGGTTTGTCTCATTCTCTTTTTCTCTGCCACAAAGACCACAGAGTATTAATATGGAGACTGTACCATCAAGATACTTCTGTAGCAGATGTATAACATGAGTAAGGGAAAGCTGGTTTGTTGTTTTGGGGATTATTTGTTACTGCAGCATTACCTTGGTTGAGTAGACTGATAAATATGTTGAAATTTAATTGCATAGAGCAATCAACTGACCAGAAAAAGTCTATCTTAAGAGAGCTCTTTCTTCCATCTGAAGCACAGAAATTAAGTTTCTTGTAAAGTAAAAATACTAATAAAACTTCTAATTTCATCATTGACCATATGACTGAATCATTGTTCCTCTCTTTTATTTAAAATTAGAAGTCTTTCTCCATATGGTTACATTTGTGTTTGTGCTGGCATTGGATCACCTACCTGCCCCCTCTAACTTTTCCTTCATTACAGCAGAGCCATCCCACTGGTCAGGAGGCACAATACATAGCTCAGATCTTTTGTTTATTGTCTATACTTACCAAAGTCAAAGTTAGTGGAATAAACCAGGCGTGGTGGCTCACGCCTGTAATCCCAGCACTTTGGGAGGTCAAGGCAGGCAAATCATCTGAGGTCAGGAGTTCGAGACCAGCCTGGCCAATATGGTGAAACCCTTTCTCTACTAAAAATACAAAACTTAGTCTGATGCGGTGACATGCGCCTGTATTCCCAGTTACTCGGGAGGCTGAGACAGGAGAATCGCTTGAACCTGAGAGGTGGAGGTTGCAGTGAGCTGAGATCATGCCACTGCACTTCAGCCTGGGTGACACTTCAGCCTGAGACTCCGGCTCAAAAAAAAAAAAAAAAGACAAAAATCAGTTAGTGGAATAAACAACTCAGTTCCCCTGTTTACACACTCACAGTCCTTTCCTCACTATCTATCTAGTTATCTGCTGCATCAGTCTTTCCAAACTCAACCTCAGCTCTTATCCCCTGGTGGAGCTAAGTGAAGCATGAGTTACTTTGCCTTCTCCTTTAATTATTCTCTGACTTCATTCGCACAGATCTTCTTCCATTATTATGTGAGAAGGAGGGCCTGAAGTCAAGGTAACCGAGGGTGGTGCATGCTGCATTCCATTTGAGCTGTACCTTTGCTCCGTTTGAACAATTTCAGGTATGTGCTCAGCTCCTCTCACTTTTATAGTGGGAGGAATGCAAAGTTGCTATAGTTCTGTACTCTATATTTTGCCTGCTTTTTTTTTTACAAGGTCGTGTAGAATGATATACTGGTTCCTACGCTCCTTCACTGTATCCCTTTAATTTCAAGTAGCTAACTCTTATCCCTTCTTCTTCAATGTAAATCAATTCCACTTGAATCAATAATGGGACACTGAGCATTGGATATTTTCTCTAACAGTTTTGTTCATTCAATAAGGCCTCTGCTATGATAGGTAAAAATTTACCTTCTTACGCTAGGTAAGTTAAGCAATTTTTTTTTCTTTTTTAAAAAATAAATATCAGCTTAGGCTAATAAATATTCCTAGTTTTTAGGACTCATAATTAATAATCCCTAACTCTGATTTTGTTTTTACACTTGATCTTAGCCAAAAGGCTGAGAAGCGATGACTTTATTTTTGAGATGAAACTAATTCCTCTCTGCCTCAGGATGATTCTATTTTGGTTTAGTTACAAAGATATTAGTGGTTATGATCAATGACTATGGTTATAGGTGTAACAAAGGCTAACAGTTTCAGAATTTTGTCAATGGTGGCACAATTTAGAGGCTCAATGTTGCATTGAAACCAAAAAATTAGATGATTTTTAGTTCATTTAAGAATGTCAAGATCCAACTTTGATTTTCTTTGTCATCTTGAAGACTTGGTCTGATCGATCTCATAAATGGGATATGGGCAGAGAGAAATATATAACCTTTGAAAGGCATTTTGGGTTCCTTGGGTGAAAGTGGCATCTTATTAACAGAAGAATGTTAAATGTTAAATGTAAATGTTTATAGTAGGTCTGAAACTATCCCTCTTCCTGGGAGCTTCTAATGCTAATAATGTTAGTTACTGTAAAAATCCTCTCAAAATTAGATAAAAGCAACCTGAACTCATCCTATGACTATACTCTGGGTTGTGTCAATGAAAGGAGCCTCTGCTTTATTTTGCCTGCCTTTTAGGGAAAGAAAAAGCCATGGCACTTATTCTCTGTGTCTTTGTAGATATTGTTTGACCATATAAGAATACAGCAAGGAGGGATATTTGCAAGACATCTTAATGTCTCTAAATGGATTCCTTCCAGGAACATTAGCAAGCAATGTCTTTAAACTACTTGAAAGAGGTATTATGTTAAAGATCTTTAACTCCTCAAAATATCCTCGACGTTTATTTTATGTGGTTAAAACACCTTTGGCTGCTATTGCATCTCTTTTTCCTCCTATTTAAAGTTAGCTATATTAACAGTGTTTTCATTTAGTTTCTAAAAACGTTTCTGTTTTCATAGATTTTACTCTGGAAATAACATTCAAGGAAGTCTTTTAAAATCTGAAGTTGTACATTCAAATATGATTTTGTAATTTCTTTTTCTTTTTTTTTTTTTTGAGACGGAGTCTCACTCTGTCGCTCAGACTGGAGTGTAGTGGCACGATCTCGGCTCACTACAACCTCTGCCTCCTGGGTTCAAGCAGTTCTCCTGCCTCAGCCTCCCAAGTAGCTGGGACTACAGGTGCGTGCCACCCCACATGGCTAATTTTTTATTTTTAGTAGGGACGGGGTTTCACCATGTTGGCCAGGCTAATCTCTTAATTTCTGTCCTCAAGTGATCCGCCCACCTTGGCCTCCCAAAGTGCTGGGATTATAGGCATGAGCCATCACGCCCGGCCTGTAATTTATTTTTCTAAATTTAATGTCTGTCAATTGTCCACCTGTCCTTTCTTCTTCTCTTTTGCAAAATGTATTTGGGTGCTATTTTTAGCGTTATTTGACCGTTCCATCAGATTTTCCAGATGAGTGAAAGTGCTTGATCTGAATGGTATTCCATGGAGTGTCCTTGGGTCCTTAAAACCCATGTAGTGGCCAGGTGAGGTGGCTCACCCCTGTAATCCCAGCACTTTGAGAGGCCAAAGTGGGCTGATCACCTGAGGTCAGGAGTTTGAGACTAGCCTGGCCAACATGGCGACACCCTGTCTCTACTAAAAGTATAAAAATTAGCTGGGCATCAGGAGGTGGAGCTTGCAGTGAGCTGAGATCACACCACTGCACTCCAGCCTGGGTGACAGAGCAAGACTCCTTCTCAAAAAAAAAAAAGAAAAGAAAAGAAATTAGCCAGGTGTGGTGGTGGGTGCTTGTAATCCCAGCTACTCAGGAGGCTGAAACAGGAGAATTGCTTGAACCCGGGAGCCAGAGGTTGCAGTGAGTTGAGATCACGCTACTGCACTCCAGCCTGGGCAACAAGAGCGAGACTCCATCTCAAAAAAAAAAAAAAAAAATAAAATAAAATAAAAACAACAATCACCATTAAAGTTAGAGAAAAATGCTAAATAATCAGATTGAAAGTAATACTTTCAACTCCATGGATGGCTTATGGTACTTTATAATTAAGGCCATCTAGTAGTAGTTGCTACAATAAAGTTTTGGAATTGAGTCTTGGTGTATAAACTGATTGTAAACATTCACCATGGAACACAGAGACACGTTTCTAAGCAGGCGTTATTCTTCCAAATGAATTTTGTCCTTTGGAGTGGTCATGTGGTAAGAATGTGTACAGATTCCAATAGTGTTACCATTGCTTAAACATTTTTGGGTCTCCCTGGGATTGACTTCAGAGTCTCTGAGCCACAGGAAAAAATTAATCTTGTCCTTTTAGTTGTACCTCATTTTTGACCTCTGTGAGTATCCCCAAGCCCGATCACCTACTTTATTTGTACGTCTTGGCTCTTAATTATTATTAATTTTTTTTAGTATTCTGCCAACACATCTTTAAAGAACAGGGGTTTTCTGCCATTTATGTTTTAAACCTCAGCGTTAACTCCAAAAGGGAAAGATCCCAAAAAATATGTAAATCAATGAAGCCTACTGGAAAAAGCATGTAATTCCCTGAGCACATGATCTATCAAGTGAGAACGTGCATTTAGATGTAAATCTGCAATGTTGGGAAAATCAGTCACATTGTGTTTTGCTGTTATAGAGGGGAAAACTAAGTATAAGCTTTAGAGCCATTCAAGTTAGTTCAAAAAGAGCTCCACTACTTACCATGTGGTATAAGGTGTCTTTTTGAACCAGCATTTCCTTAGCTTTGAATCAGAAGTATGATAGCGACCTCAGAGACTAGGTTAAGAACTAGTGATAGCAAAAATTTTTTCCCATTCTGTAGGTTGCCTGTTCACTCTGATGGTAGTTTCTTTTGCTGTGCAGAAGCTCTTTAGTCTAATTAGATCCCATTTGTCAATTTTGGCTTTTGTTGCCGTTGCTTTTGGTGTTTTAGACATGAAGTCCTTGCCCATGCCTATGTCCTGAATGGTATTCCCTAGGTTTTCTTCTAGGGTTTTTATGGTATTAGGTCTAACATTTAAGTCTCTAATCCATCTTGAATTAATCAATCTACTCATCTGACAAAGGGCTAATATCTAGAACCTACAAAGAACTCAAACAAATTTACAAGAAAAAAACAAATAACCCCATCAAAAAGTGGGCAAAGGATATGAATAGACATTTCTCAAAAGAAGACATTCGTACAGCCAACAGACACATGAAAAACTGCTCAGCATCACTCGCCATCAGAGAAATGCAAATCAAAACCACAATGAGATACCATCTCACACCAGTTAGAATGGCAATCATTAAAAAGTCAGGAAACAACAGATGCTGGAGAGGATGTGGAGAAATAGGAACACTTTTACACTGTTGGTGGGATTGTAAACTGGTTCAACCATTATGGAAAACAGTATGGCGATTCCTCAAGGATCTAGAACTAGGAATACCATATGACCCAGCCATCCCATTACTGGGTATATACCCAAAGGATTATAAATTATGCTACTACAAAGACACATGCACACCTATGTTTATTGCGGCACTGTTCACAATAGCAAAGACTTGGAATCAACCCAAAAGTCCATCAATGACAGACTGGATTAAGAAAATGTGGCACATATACACCATGGAATACTATGCAGCCATAAAAAAGGATGAGTTTGCGTCCTTTGTAGGGACATGGACGCAGCTGGAAACCATCATTCTCAGCAAACTATCGCAAGAACAGAAAACCAAACACCGTATGTTCTCATTCATAGGTGGGAACTGAACAATGAGCTCACTTGGACTCTGGAAGGGGAACATCACACACCGGGGCCTATCATGGGAAGGGGGGAGGGGGGAAGGATTGCATTTACCTGATGTAAATGACGAGTTGATGGGTGCTGACGAGTTGATGGGTGGAGCACACCAACATGGCACAAGTATACATATGTAACAAACCTGCACGTTATGCACATGTACCCTAGAACTTAAAGTATAAAAAAAAAAAAAAAAAAAGAACTAGTGATAATTCATTACAATGCCTGGGATCACTCCAGGCTCAATAAATGACACATATATGATGTTAATGTTATCACAATATCTGTACATAGTTCATAGAACAGTTTATTTAGCTGCTGATAATAGCTGTATTATTGAATGTCAATTCTTACATTATAGAAGGATGTAGATGTAGGATGAAGTTTCACGAAAGGTTTTACAAAGGGCCAGGCCTGACTATTACTGATTGCTCAAAAGGTTTTGAATGAAAGACACTGATAGCAATGATCAGATTGAGAAAAGATCTGCAGAGATAGTTGAATTAACATAGCAGATCTAGCCAGGTTGGCTATAGGGTTTCTATTCAGAACACAAACTCACATTATCAATTACCCTCTTCCTTTGGAGAGTAGCGGCATTACAAAGTTCACTAGCATAACTCATAGGGTGTGGCATTTTACTGTTTTGGTTAGGAATTTCTTGGTTTTAACTTAAAAAAATGGAGACAATTACTAAATTTCAGGGCTGTAACAGAATCCTTCCTCCCCCTAAAATTGGGTTAGAATTTAGCCCAATCTCTCCTAATCACAAATCTCAACTGATAATTATCTCAGGTAATTCTGATATTTTGCCATCTGTGTATTTTAGTGTTTCCCCGTGTTATCAGAAAGAGTTAAGAAGTTGTCTTAGTTAACTGGAGAATTGTTGTTTGACCTGATAAACTCACAGCCTTTCTTCCAGCTAGATCATTAACATTCCAGGACTGGCCTCAAGAAGACTCTCTGGAATTCACAGCACTGCAGACATGTCAGTGGTCAGTCTGTGTTATGTGAATGAATCTGTGTTATGTGAAGGAACCTGCTATCAACAGACTTTCCCCCAAGACCTCCTTGAACTGCCACAGGCGAGGTCAAATAGATTATCTGCATTTATTTTGGAATCCAAACTAAATCAGCAATCAGATGAATAATGTATCAGTTGTAGTGCCTGGAATGGGATGCCAGCTCCCTAAAAAATGCCACTGAGCCAAAATACACTTTATCTTCAAAATGTTCTGTTTTATCTTACTCGTTTATTAATTGAAAGTATTTTTTGCTGTAGCTGAGCTTTTAGAATCAGATTTCTTTTTATGAAATATACTTGTATCCCCTGACTGTTAAGAAATCCTGTATATGCAAGGTTTAGTCCTGAATCTAGGCATTATCTGAAATAAATAATGGAAGATACACAACTTACTGTCTGATAAACTTGAACAAATAACACAATCTTGTATCATCTAATTTTCTCGATATATGGGAACAAAGTGTTGGGCTTTTGAAGGCCTGAAGTCTGTTGACTTGCTTCCATTCACCATTTCAATGAACTTACATAAGTCTCAGCTAACTTTATCTACATACTGAACTGAGATACAATGTTTGGATTGGGGAGAAATGCACAGCAGGAAAGCTATTGACCATGCAGCTTTGCCCTCTCTCGGGGGCTTCCATTCCTACCACTGATCACAGATTTGTTGGATTAAATACCTGCTAATATGCAGTTTGTAAAATTCCCCTTCTCTAGGTTCTGAGCAGTCTGATGTCTTACTAAGGGTGCAATTTGAAAGGTTCTGAATGTATTCTGAATGCTTTTAATAGGACCATTGATTTTATCATGTGAATTTTCATTCTCTGGTTTGAGTTAGATTTCTTTCGACACCAAAGAGAAGGACTGTATAATTGTGTTATTCCTTAATTATTTTTCATCTCTTTTTGAGTGATAGAAATTGGCCACTAGAATGGAGTCTGGAAGTGGCATCATAAGAACACAAAGTAACATTAATGGAGACAGGGTCATTGTCAGTAGAGTTCTCACTGCTTCCAACTAACTGCTACATGTGCTCTCCATAAATCATGCCCCCCATATTATTGATAACCTCTAAATTATATCAGTTCTGCTTCCTGGATCTCCTCTCCCGATCTGGAAATTAAACTGCTCTGCTTAGGCCTCATTTTTTCTTTCTTAGGTCTTAACTGCCTCTAGTGTCCTCTCCTTAAAACCATTCACCAACTTGGCTGAGAAGGGTGGCTCACGCCTGTAATTATCGGGGGGCACTTTTCAGCTCTAAAATTCTGTCTAAACCATCTTTGTAGATGCTTTTTAAGTAATGAGTTGGTTTAAAAGTGAACAAGGGAAGACTGAGAAATTTTTCTTCCTCACTTTTCTGCTGTCATATCCGATTGGTCTAAAAGTTTTTCTTGACCTGACTTTTTGATCTTTAAAATGCAGCATGATATTGATGCCAAGGTTTTCACTGGACTTTGTAATTTGAGAAGCAGAAGATATGGTTATGCCTTTCAAAAACAACTGCAAAGCTTTTTGTTTTCATATTTTTAAAAATCTTACTCAAGCTTTTCAAAACAATAACTTTCTGGTTCTTAGTAGCCATCTCAAACAGCTTTATGGAAAATATTTCTTATAGAGACAGAAAAGCCTCCCACCCAGTTAAACGTTTCCTCTTCTGTGATTTGCCCTGCAAGGGGCTCATCTGAGTGTTGAGAGGGCATCTAGCTTTGAGCTCCAATTACAAGAACAGGGCCATCGGTGGCCATGCTGCAGGGCACTGCTGTTCAGAGGGGGCTGGCCAAGGAAAACACTTTCTTGAGCATTTGAAGCAGAAGATGAAACAGATGCTTTTTAGCTAGGAAAGAGCTCATGAACGTGTCCCCAAGTAAATGTTCCATGTGCTAAATCCTGACTGCAGTGGAAGCAGCTTGTCATTAAGTATGCTACCTGGGAAATCTCCAGTCAAACACTCCATAACTGCCTTTTTATATTCTTGGATTGGAAAGCCACACATTAAATATGGTTCTCAACTTTAAAAGCAGCACTTTCTAATGCAGACATTAAGTGCTCGTGGTAAAAATGAAAATACAAACAAACCTCTTTCACGTTGGCCGAATCATCATCGTTCTTATTATCATCAATAGCAATAGGAAAAATTTCTATCTCACCAGTAACCCTGCTGTTCTTTTTGAGGTAGAGCAGTAGATATGAAATATAATTCCTGTCTTCAAGAAATTTCTAGGCTGGGCGCAGTGGCTCATACCTGTAATCCCAACACTTTGGGAGGCCAAGGCGGGCAGATCTCTTGAGGATAGGAGTTAGAGACCAGCCTGGTTAACATGGTGAAACCCTATGTCTCCTAAAACAAAAATTAGCTGGGCGTGGTGGAGTGCACCTATAGTCCCAGCTACTCAGGAGGCTGAGGAAGGAGAATCGCTTGAACCCGGGAAGTGGAGGTTGCAGTGAGCCAAGATTGCGCCATTGACCTCCAGCCAGGGAATCACAGCAAGACTCCATCTCAAAAAAAAAAAAAAATAGAAAGAAATTAAGAAATTTCTGGACAGCAGAGAAAGTGAACCTGTCAACAGAAGTTTTAAAAAGTGTGAGCACTAACTGTAATTTCTCAGTGAAATCTTTTTTAGTTTGGGGAGAATTTTATTAAAATCATTGATCAGGGTCAGAAACAAAGTGTTTCAGTAAAATAACATGTCTCAGGGTATATCTCAGGCTACCGGGTATATTTAGTTTCTGAACTACCACCCTGGTCAGCCATTTAAAAAATACTAACATTAGTGGTGGAGGTAAAGGACAGTGGTAAATTGTGAACTTTTAGTCTTTTTAAAGTCTGATTATTACCCTAACCCCTCTTTTTCTATAGCTTCATGTCCTAAAAAAGGTGACACCTTTCTTAAATCACCTTTCACCTTCCTAAGAAAGGACACCTTTCAGCTGGAACATTACGTTTGTCAACTTCTCTGCAGTGTCTTGACCAAAAATTGAACACTCTGACTTTGTTTCCCATTTGTCCTTCTGTCTCCTGCATGGGAAATGAAGCTGTCTTTGCTGCCAAGTTGGCCAAGGGAGGCTGGAGGGATACACATCACATTACAACCTTCATACTGCCAAGTTCTAGTTAGTTTCAGCAATATATGTGAAAACCTCCAAAGCAAACACAGAGAGAGGAAATCAAAATTAAATTAATCCTCTCCAAGGATAAATAAAGTATGGATGTGTTCCTCTTGAGCTGACAGAGTAGAAATCGGAAAGACCCCTTTGCCTGGGCTTCAGTGATACCCATGTTCAGATTCCTGATTCTTCAGCCCAGAAAATAGAAGTGCTATATAGAGCTATAAAAATCTAAGTTCCTTACCAGTGTCATATATGTAAGAAAGCATGCCTCGATAGTTGAGATTTATGGACATCTTCAAGATGGTGTATGTGGGTTAGCAGTAGAAAGCTGTCCTGTGAAAACAGCTGTTGTCTTGAGAGGAATCAAACTCTTTCTTTGATCATACGATCATATCATAATTTGGCTGTGTCCCCACCTAAATCTCATCTTGAATTGTAGCTCCTATAATTCCCATGTATTGTGGGAGGGACCTGGTGGGAGATAATTGAATCGGGGGCTGGTTTCCCCCGTACTGTTCTCGTGATAGTGAATAAATCTCATGAGATCTGATGCTTTTCTAAGGGGTTTCTCTTTTCCCTTGGCGCTCTCATTCTCTCTTGTCTGCCACCATGTAAGACATGCCTTCTGCCTTCCACCATGATTGTGAGACCTCCTCGGCCTCGTGGAACTGGGAGTCCATTAAATCTCTTTTTCTACGCAAATTACCCAGTCTCAGATGTGCCCTTATCAGCACTGTGAAAATGGACTCATACAAATGTCAAAGAACAAAAGTGCATTTGAATATCAACATTTCAGGCAGATACAAAAGGCTTTGACTTCTAGTCTTCATTTTTATGGATTATGAAAATTGGAGCAGAGGAGGAAACTCAGCTTTTCTGCAGACTCTCTGCCACCACACAGCTGAAAATCCCATTGTCTTTTTCAATTTTGATGATCACCTGAAATGATTCTGACTAGCGTCCTGACTCTAGCTTTTTGATCAACCTCTGCCAGGCCATTATAGACAAACTCCAGCTACCTACTCCTCTGCTTGGAGAAACTGAGTTATTTTTGACCAGCTTACTTGAAACTTGGTTATTTTTTCAACAATCCTCCCTGAAAGACAAGACCGAAGAGAAACCTCATTTGGTTTTACTCACTGCTGATAAAATGCACTCTTATGTTGAAACCTAACTTAACAGTGATTGGGCTTTTATGAATCGTGCTTTTGCCTTCCAGCTGCAATGCTTCTGACATCCTTATTTCAGATGTGATTTCAATCCTTAATTATGTTTTCTCCGTTTGTTTATTGACTAAGTTACATACCACACACCATTCTGGTGACTTTGCTGGGAGACTGTCTCTACATTAATTTATATTTGGGGAATATTAGCAGCCATAATATACTTCATTCCTTTTTTTTTTTTTTCAGAATGGTGTCTCTCGCACACTCAAATACAAATGCCAAAATGTATTTGTTGACTAAAGTTGTGGAAAATTACATTTTTCCTTAAAAAGAACAGTAAATACTGGAGTACTGCCCCGAAAAAATATCCACTGAAATATTCCCCTCAAGCACTGAATGACATTTTTAGGTGGTAACAGCCAACTGGCTCCCTGTTTGTGGTGAAGTCCTGGAGAACTTTGTACTAGTCCATATAGAATAAGCATTTGTCAATCACATCTAACAATTCAGCCATGGGATAAAATGAGATAATGATAACACTAAGACGTGAGTAAAAAATAGACATTTGTACCATTTATGGAATTGAGAGGCAAATTGGAAGTAGGTTTATTTCCATTTCATAAACATTTGGCCAAGTTTCCTCATTAAACGATTGGAGGAGCAAAAGGTTAGATCACCAAAGTTAAGAGGTGACACAAGTTTTAATTGAGCTTTTGTCTATGAAACATGTATCTACATTCAGAATTCAATGTATTTTTTTTCCAGTGCTTTACATATTCACTTCTGCGAATCATTAAAACGACCTAAGGCAAGGCTGTTGCTACCTTACGTGGTGTTTTCGTGTACATTAAAAAGGCAGTTCTTCCCAAAGACATTTTATTTTCAATTTTCAGTAAATTATTCTAAATATCATTTGTTAGAAAAATAAACCTCATTGGGATTTTTTTTTTTTTTTTTTTTTTTTTGAGACGGAGTCTTGCTCTGTCGCCAGGGCTGTGGCCGGATCTCAGCTCACTGCAAGCTCTGCCTCCCGGGTTGACGCCATTCTCCTGCCTCAGCCTCCCGAGTAGCTGGGACTACAGGCGCCGCCACCTCGCCCGGCTAGTTTTTTGTATTTTTTAGTAGAGACGGGATTTCACCGTGTTAACCAGGATGGTCTCGATCTCATGACCTCGTGATCCGCCCGTCTCGGCCTCCCAAAGTGCTGGAATTACAGGCTTGAGCCACCGCGCCCGGCCTGGGAATTTTTTGGAAAAAGTATTTTAGTATATAAGAAGGTGCTAAAATTATTTTTATTTTATTTTGTTTTTTTTGACACGAAGTCTCACTCTCAGCCAGGTTGGAGTGCAGTGGCGCAATCTCGGCTCACTGCAAGCTCTGCCCCCTGGGTTTGCACCATTCTCCTGCCTCAGCCTCCCGAGTAGCTGGGACTACAGGCACCAGCCACCAGGCTCGGCTAATTTTTCGTATTTTTTAGTAGAGACGGGGTTTCAGCGTGTTAGCCAGGATGGCTCAGCCTCAGCCTCAGCCTCCCAAAGTGCTGGGATTACAGGCCTGAGCCACTGCGCCCAGCCCGAGAAGGTGCTAAAGTTATAATCAAAAACAGATGTCTTACATGTAAGTTGAGCCCCTGAGATTTGGTGCACTTGTGCAATGTGCAACCTGAACAACTATAGTGGGCAGCTATTTCAGGGGAGAAATTATTCTAGGAGTTGTAAATTTATCTAGTTGCACCTTCCTGACTTATAACCAAATAGAGAGGAAAGAACCAGTTTTAAATAAATGACATGGCCTTTTATCAGTTGGTTAAGTGTTTGGATGTCAGTAGGCTATTAACTAACATATCCATAGTAGGATTTTACAACTGTAAAGGTGAGATGTCAGCCAGAAATAGTTAGGCAGATAATTGGCGTTCCATAAATGTTTGCTGAAGCCCAGTTACGTCATGAGTGGGCTTTAATCTATGTCAATAACATGGCTCCAAATGTGTGAATTTCTGAGAAAAGTTTTAGGATGCTCTGCCAGTGTAGTATGTTGTTCAATTTTATTTGTTGCCCATTAGCTACTTTGACATTGTGCTAAGTGCTTTCTCTCTTCGTAAATGGCCATGATAATTCCATGTGGGTTATGGTTTTAATTATTCTCACTGCCTAAATGAGGAAAGTGAAGTTTGGAGCAGGATGAAGACACTACTTCAACGCTGAGCTCTGAGTTCATGCCGTTGATGAGCACGTAAATTACAAAATGATGAGTAGCTTTTTAGTGTGCCAGCAAGAATCAGGATAGAAAATATAATGATTAAAAGATACAAACAAATGAGTGTGCATAGCGTTTAAGAACAGATATGTCAAGAACTGTACAGATCATGTGTAGAACACGACAAATCTGGTAGGTATATAAACTGCTATAACCTTTCTGGAGGACAATTTGACAGCTAGTGTCAAAAGCTTTATAAAAAGGCATACCTTCTAATTTTCAACCTCAGTGTGAGGAATTCACCCAAAGTACGTAATTAAAAGGTTAGCAAATATTTCCTTACAAGTTTATTCACTTTAAAATTATGCTGATAGGCCAGGCGCAGTGGCTCATGCCTGTAATCCCAGCACTTTGGGAGGCCAAGGCAGGCGGATCACAAGGTCAGGAGATCGAGACCACGGTGAAACCCCGTGGTCTTGATCTCCTGAAAATTTAAAAATATTTAAAATTTTCTTTATTTCAGCTTTTAAGTTTTATTCTAAATCACTTGTTTAATATTTTATTTTTATAGCACATTGTTCTAAAATCTTTACATACAGGTAAAAAAGTCCAACTGTATTGATCAAGGAGTAATTGATGCCCAAATGATAACATATTTCCGCAATAGAACTCCCAAAGGGCTCTTGGTTAAGGGGAAAGCTGCTTGTAACGACACGTGTGTGCAGGCTGCATCTTAACTGATGGAATCAGCCTGTTGTCACATGGCTTCTGAAGTATTTATGTCTGATTGGAAACTCTTCAGCTTGTATCAGACGCTGGAAAAACACTTTATTGTCTGAGATTTTCTCTTTGTTGAAGATGACAGTAAAAAAGTTGGAGCATGCAATCACCTGTCCTCATTTTTCACATGCAGAGCTTTAGGTAATGTGCGGTCATAATAAATAAACTGTAGCCCTAATTATCCCCTGTAATGTTTACAAAAGCTAAGGGAAGGTGGTACATAGAATAAGAGAGCGAGATGAAAGCTGAAGGTGTGTTGCTTATTCATTTGAAACGGAGGGAGGATGTTTCCATTTCAAATGCAGAATTAATTAATCAACCGCGGCTTCAGGGCAACTAGAAGTAGTCTCTGGAGACCTAAAACTTGTCTTGTGTGTTTATTCAAGCCCTCAACTCCCAGGAAATTGTTTATTGTTATTTTTCATTAATCAGCTAAAAATGTGTGTTCAAAATGTTGTGAGTGTATTTACATTCTCTTGGGTCATGTGACTTTATTTTAGGAATTTTGTGGGAAAGTGAGGCTGGGTTGTATGAGGGCTGAGCAGGGACCAGGACCTGTGTCAGGGAGTCACCTAACCCTTCTGGGGCCGTGCTCTCCATCACCCCTAGGAGGAGCTCTGCCAAGATTTCTGCCTAAGTCCTCTTGATACATTGCAACTGGCCCTAGGTCCCATGAGTAAGTTCCCCGTTAAGGAGACACAAACTATGTATTCTGGGACACCATAAAGAGGGTGGAAATTTTAATGTATCTAGGAAGAAAGGGAGAAAGGAAATTTATTTCACAATAGATTTCTTCTTCAAAGCATATCTGTAAAAAGGCAGCCACAGCAATGACATGTAATGCTCCCCACCCCTCTACTCCAGGAGGAGGCATGGACTTTAAGAGAACTAAATAGTTTAGACCTCAGAAAATGACCCTTCTCTTCAATAATCCAAGTTAGAGCAAAAATTGTTCAGCACATAATATTACTGAAATCCTTCCCTTTAATGATATTTCTGCAGTTCATAGATGGGAAATGGAAGTTTATCACTTCTTTTACCTTCCTCTACATGTTTGAATTCCTTTCATGTCCTTAAATTTCCATTTCCTTGTATGAAAATTGAATATTATGTGTGGTGCCTCTCAAGGACCATATATAGAGAGTAAAATGTAATCATACAAAGGCCTTTTAAAAAGTAAATTAAAATATTTTAATAATTTTCCCACATTGATTGAGATGATTATTTAGATAAATTTCAATATGGTTTAAATTCTAATTTTAACATGCTCCCATTAGTCCATCTACCCACCCGCTTATCTATTTCTCCTTTAATCCACTCATTCATTTCTCAACCAGTAATTGCTGATATGGTCCTCATTAGTCATTTGTGCAAATTTATCAGGGTACATGAATGAATAAGCCTATGCACCTGCTCTCAATGAACTTAGAAATGATCTGGTAAAGGAGGAAAGTGAATATTATAATACAATACATGACATGAGAAAGGTGTGTGCATGGTATCTAGGGAAGAGGTATGTGGTCCCTCTACCTCTGTAGGGTATGGGGATAATAGACTTGGATGATTTGGGTATTAAAGGGTAAATAGGAGTATTTCAGGCAGAGAGTGAGACCGATTTTAGGAAAATGAAGCAGCAGTGGGAAAATGTGTTAGGTAGAATAATGGCCTCCAAGAACGTGCATGTCCTGCTTCCTAGAATGTTTGAATGTGTTATCTTACCAGGCAAAAGGGACTTTGCTGATGTGATTACAGATCTTGAGATGGATGATTCAGGGAAATCCAGTGTAATCATTGGTGTCCTTATAAGAGAGAAGGAGAAGGGTCAGAGTCAGAATCCAAGAAAGACATATACAATGCAAAGAGTTGTCAAAGTTAGGGATAGGCTCATTGGAAAATGCTTTACTTCTGGCTTTAAAAATTGAGAAGGCGCTACAAATCAACAAATGCAAGTGGTCTCCAGAAGTGGAAAATGTAAAGGACATGGATTCTCTGCTAGAGCCTCCAGCAGGAGCTCAGTACAAAGTTAGAGAGGATGAGAAGATACTTCCGCCCTCAGAAATCGTACCATGTAATGTCAAATAATCATGTGCTAGTTAAAGCAGAAATAACCACTATATGTTGCTGGGGAGAAAATTTTTGAAATTCTTCACATATTCCATTCATAGGACTAAGCATTTCTCTGAATAAAGAGGGTTTTTTGTTTCTGCTTATGACATTTAGTAAGTCGAATCCCTGCTTATCTAAAATTTTACCTGATAGTAGTGTCCATCTACCTGATAGACAGAAGTATCTCTTTCACAACAGAATTGCCTTTTTCTTGAGCATGAACAAATAGTGAAACTCATGAATGCAGTTGGGGAAATAATTTTTCCAAGTTCTTAATTATGTTCATAGTGTGAATATACACTGGGCTGCAGTCTTTGAACATGACATTAAGCACCTAAAATATACAAATGCATCTTACAGATGTTTTTGAATACAGGATTTGTATAGAGAGGGTATAATAAAGGACTTGGAAGCAACTGCAGTTACTGCAGTGGAATGGAAGTGATCTCAAGATTGTATGAGGGAGAAGAAAACCATAGGCAACACCTCAAAACCCGCAGAGGAAACAGTTTTACCTGAAAGACATGGGGAGACTATTTCAGGCGAATGAATGGGACCTAGTATAGTTCAGATGTCAAAAAGAAATGTGTGTAGGGGATGGTGGAATATTCCATCTATTTCTACAATGCTGGCAAAATATAAAGGCTGATGGGAGGCAGCAGGGAAAAGTGTAGGCTTTTTAAGACAGGCAGAACTGAGTTCAGGTCCCAGCTTTGCTACTTACCACGTGTATAACTTTATGCCACTTCCCTGAACCTTACTGTGCTTTAGTTGTCATCTGTAAAATGGGGTAACAATGCCTTCCTCACAGTGTTGTTAGTTACCAGGATTCAGTGAAAGAATAGATGTATAGAGCTTAGCAGTATGCCTGGCACATTGGAAGCTCTCAATAAACTTAGTTATTATTATGAGTACCTACTGCATTACAACTTGGAATGTCTTGCTATGATCTCTTCTCAAATCTGCAGTCACCAACCTGGTCTTTGAATTAACTAGCTGAAAGCAGAGCAGATGCGCAAAGAACAACAGTCCCATGGTGGGAACAACTCCAGTAAGGCCCCGTTGCCTCTTTTGCTATAGAACAGCGACCAGGTGTGTTTTTTCAGAAATGCCTTTATGAGAGGTTTGGACTTCAGGGCCTATGCACCTGATGTACCGAAACCTCCATTGGATGCTAGTTCCAAATGCATCCAGTTAGCTGTCTGGATAACTCTGTTTACTGTTCATTCAGTCACTCTCAGGCCTTTAAATCCTTGGCCGTTTCACCCAGACTTGCTGTCCTGCCCTTGATCTGTAGATGGGATCGACTTCATTGAGGTCCTTTAAGATCATAAAGGAATAAATTTATCTTTTTCTTTTGTTGTTCATTGTGCATTCAGGTTTAGAAATCCCTGCATTTGGTAGATCCCATTCCTTTACAGGATTAACTGTTGTTAGATTAATTTGACAGCACTTAAGTAATCTAGCATCACACTAAATAGGCTCCATATCAAACCAAGCAATGTCTTCCTGATCTCTCTATCTGAATCACCCCATCTTGTTTGGAAACCCTCTTCTCTGAGTTAGGGACCTTATTCCCACTCTACTTGCGTTCCTTCTTATTCCGGAACCTCTCTCTGTATAGCCCTGAAAAAAATATAGTGACCTCTAGGGATATTATTTTAATTGCTGCATTTTATCCAAGACTTAAAACATACATAATTAGAAAGAAACCTCAATTTATATAATTTCCAATGTAATTTAGGGGTGAAATGGACTGTTTTTGTTCCTGTATCTTTAGTTACTAGATTTTTAATAGCTTGGAAGTGCAGTGATGCTTGAAAATATAACTTTCTGGAAGGAAAATGTACCAGAAATTGTGACCTACTTAGGTTTCAATGGATTGGACCACTGAGCCAAGAAGTATGCTGACCACCCACAGGGGCTTCCATCATGGTGCCGTGATTGTCAAACGCCTGGCCGAGGCTAGTTAAAATTAAGTGAAGACAGTCTCTATCTGGGCCAGAGAAATTCTAGAACCCGTCTTGTGGGTTTAGCGTCTATGTAATGTTTCAAGCAAACCCATCCCCATATCCTGCTCTCAAGGGCCGGCAGGTTGTGGATCCTACATGTTTAAGACCACTTTGTCTTCTCCCATAATAAAGTTTTCTCCTGCTCCCATTAAAAAGCATTACAAGTGAAAACATTTGAGGGAATCACAACCCCAAGCCTTGCTGGATTAGAATAAGTGGTTATAATAACAACAAAACCCCTTTATAGGAAACCCTATATTTGGGGAATCGTCAGAAATCCACATGGCTGATTGTAATTCAAAAGCCCTGAGAATAACTACTGCCTTTTCCTTTTCAGACATCTGAGCTTAACTCTTGGCATCCTGGTAGTAGTCTTACAGAATCCAAATTGTGGCAGCAGCGAAAGGCATTTGAGGTGGGAGCCTGTGGGAGCTTACTCCCTACTCAGAACCTGCCCCTGTTCCTTTCACACCTTTGTTCTCCATCAAAGAGGCCCATATGCACTCACTATTCCCAATGAGTGCTAATTCTAAATGCAGTTAGTGCTCTGGGAGAAGAGAAGTGGATAATGATCATTTCATAGAACTGTAGGACCTTTTGCATTAGTTATAATAACAATAACTACCATTGTTCTCAACAGGTGTGGCACTGCCCTCAAGGCTGTGCGAATTCAGTGGGAAATAGGAAGGGATGCTAATGACATGCAAGGCATAGAACGGTCTTGCACAGTGAGGACAGTGAGGAAATGCTTGTGTTCCACTTGACATTGCAGCTCATTGGACATCCATGTAGATTTAAAAAATAAGATCAGTAGTTATTTAGGTCTCAGGTCTAGCACCCATGTCAATGGAAATAGGTATTTTTTTTTTGCACAGATTGAATACGTATTAAATTTTCCAAGAAGGAAACTAGCATGTGCATTGAGGGGTGATAGTAATAAGAATTGGAGCTTTTCCAGGAACTGTTCACCATCTCAGTCACATCATGGTGGCCATGTTGCTTGTGGTGTAACAGGCAGCAACTCTGCGTGTGTGTATCTGCATTTGCAGCTTCTGCCTTCAGAGCAAAGCATGGAACTAGCTATTGCATCTTCCTGGATAGAAGAGCCTAACCAGTTACATATTTAAATGTATAACATTTTAATATAATTTACTTTTCTTCTATTTCTCTTTTTTTACACAAGGCATTATATGATTTCTTTTGAAAACCATTGATCAAGTGCTTATCATAGCTCCAGTACAAAGATAAGGGTATTATGATTAATTCCTAGTCACCATAGGTGGCATGTAGTATTATCCCAGTGTATAAATTGGAAGACTGAGGTTTGCTTGGTGAGCGTCAAAAACATTTCTGGATTTGGGAATTGGCATTCCTGCTTGTTTCGGTCTAGTAACTCAAACCATTCACTTAACCATCCGGTAACACAAACCATTCTCTTAACCATCTGGTAACTCCAACCATTCTGTTAACCATCTGGTAACTCCAACCATTCTCTTAACTGTCCAGTAACTCAAACCATGCTCTTGACCACTCCATGGTCGCCTCCAGTCAGGCCATGTGCTTGTCCCATTTGAAGAGTACCTAGTCTATATCCAAAGGCTCAGCACTTGCCTCTAAATGCCCCGGTTGAGGAAACATGCATGGGAAACTTGGGCAATAGTGTTGTGTCCCCAAGGCTCAAGGCTGAAGGTTTCTGACCATCAGCAAGACCAGAACATTCCTGGTTTCCTCTTGTGATAACATTCAAAGCCAGATGACAGTGGGGCTGACTCCGTAATCCAGTATGTTTACGTAGGCAATGCCTGAGAGTTTTGTTTAATGAAGTAGTAACAGGACTGACAAGGCTTAGAAAGATCACCACACAGAGGGGTGGGAGAGGAGGAACCCTCTAGAATCCATACTCTGTAATTGGTCCAGAAAGAAAGGTCCTTATCATCCTCAACTGCCAAGGACAGAGCCAGTGAATCAGACCTCGTCCTCCATCTCCCCAGAGTTATGAGGCCATGGGCAGGACATCACCGCCATCTGCTTCCCCTTGCCCTGGCACCTGGTGGGAACTCCAATGCTGCACATCGTGGGCAATGCGATGGCTACTATTGCTGCTTGCTGAACTCACCTGCATGTCACACTGACATTGAGGAGTTTTCTTCCTTCTTGTTCCAACTCTTTTCTCTGTTCTACATATTATTATCTTTTGCTGCTTGTCATCAGTTTATTTTCAGTTTTTTTTTTTTTTTAGAAAAATACACAAGGTAATATTTTCCGGTGTGATAAAAGGAGAAAATGATAGGTGATTTCTACCTCCTTAGGTTATATAATAGGTCTTGATGCAGAGCTTCTTGGGACGTCCTAGTTCACTGTCTCTTAAGTATTTCATTAAGCATCTAAAACCAGTATCAATGGGATGACATGTAAAAATAGCTGCTACCTGTGGTGTACACAATATGTTTCGGCATTGTGTTCCTCCTCTTATCTGCTCTTGACCTTGGGCAAGATACTTACCAACTGTGTGCCTCAGTTTCTTATCTCTAAAATAGAAAAATAATAATCGTGCCTCCAAAGGTCGGTCGCACTGGCTAACTAAGATAAACAAGAACACTTAGAATAATACCTAACACATAGTAAATGCTCATGAATTGAACTTGTAGAAGTAGTAGTGGTTGTACAAGTAGATTAATCATAGTTGCTCACAACAGTCTTTTACAATTTTGCAGATGAGGAAACTGTCTAAAAGAATTTAAATGCCTGTCCCATTCAACTAACAATGAATATAACTGAATCCAGGTTTGTCCAAACCAGGGGTTCTCAACCTTGGCATAATTGCAATTTTGATCTTTATAATTCTTTATGGTGGGGAGCTGTGCTGTGCATTGTAAGATATTTTGCAGCGTCTTTAGCTTTTGCCATCTACATGCCAATTGCACACCCCAAGTATAACAACCAAAAATATCTCCAGACATTGCCAAATATCCCCAGGGATGAGAGTTATGTGCAAAATTGTTTCTTGTTGAGAACCACTGGTGTAAACCAATAGTTTTCTGCCCTTTTTGCTATCCTCATTATGTAGGAGGATCCTTTTCTATATTTTTTTAAACAAATGAGCTAAGTAATGAGGCATTTCTTCATGTTAGAAAACAAACTTTTGCTTTCCAACTTTCAAAACTAAGCAATTACTTAAAATAATCAGCTTTATGAGTATAACCAAAACCCAATTCAATTAAAATAAATAATCCCCAGCTAGAAAACTGTCCCTTTGGTCAGTGATTAGAATAAATACACATTGTTCTTCAAAACTCTCCAGTTAACACTATAGATGTGAAAGCAGTCCTGAGGAAATATTTATTTTTTAAATTCTATTCTTAGTTGACACATAGTAATTGTACATATTTGTGAGTTACAGTATGATGTTTCAGTACGTGTATACTTTGTGTAATGATCAGATCAGGGCAATTACATTCATCACCTCAAATATTTATCATTTCTTTGTGGTGAGAACATTCAAAATACTCCATTGTAGCTATTATGAAATAAGCAGTACATTATTGTTAACAGTAGAACCCCATAACTTATTTCTTCTATGTTACTGTAATTCTCAACATGGATGAACCTAGAAGACATTATGTTAAGCGAAATAAGCCAAACACAAAAGGATAAATACTGAATGATCTTACCCATATGTGAAATCTGAAATAGTGGATCTCGTGGAAGCAGCGGGTAGAATGATGGTTCCCAGAGGCTGGGAATGCTGTGGGGATGGAGGGTGGGGACAGATTGGTCGATCAACAGATGCTGAATTCTTCAGGGTGTGAGCCACAGGGGTTCAGTACTGCAGTAATTGTAGGAACGGATTTAGAGGTTAGAGGAAAATGAGTGGTTTTCTGTGCTTGGAGTGTTGTCAGTGTTTGAGGACATTGACACTCTTCTTTAAGTTAAGGGAAAGGATTCCCTTTTCATCTTCATTTAAAATACTCAATTTGTACTTTGAGAAGTGGAATGTTTCCTGTATGTGACGTGGCCTCCCCATCCCTCTTAATGAGCTTTCCTATCTGGTGGTATCACCGTTTTCCTGCTACTCGGCCCCCAGGATGATAACCTAGAGTGACAACTGACTTCTGTGCTTGTCAGTATTGAGGCACTGGAGTGGACATCCCGCTTGATGGGCAGGTTTCCCCACCGTCTTTCATCAGGACATCACATAACAGACACACCAAGGATTGGCCCAGCATCACTGAGTGGTATTCTTTGCCTTTAAAGGGAACATCATGAATCAACTTGATGTTTCACGTAATTGCAACCAACAGTGAGAATGGACCAATTTTCATATTCGGACCTTTGCATCTAAAGCTCGAATTATTCCCATTCCAGTTGCTCCTTCAAGCCTTTGCTGTAAAGTGCTAACCTGCCGTCATTTGACTCTTTCTCCTGCCCTCCCTTTTCTGTTGTAGGCAACCAGTGCAGTTGTTTTCTCTGGTGGGTTTTCCTGTTGCTTTGGAGGTTACTCAACCCAAGAGGATCCAGATGCTGCTCAATGTGCTTCTAGGGCTGACATTTTCCTCTGATACCTGTTTCCTTTTGCCCACTTTTCTTTTTTTGAGTGTATTTAAATTCCAAGCACTGTCACAGCAGTGGAGAAGAGCTCTTTGAATCTAGCTATTATGATTTACCCCAGAGTGTTAAGATCGCTGACAGGTGTTGGCTTGGCCTAATTCACTTAGCCTGACTCGGGGAAATCTAAAGATTTCCTTATCATTTCATTATCTTCTGAGATGAAGTCAAATGAGAAAAGGGAAGTCTGGAAAGTCAATGGTACCTATGAGGATGGAACCTATGCACAGGGACTCCCACATCGCTGGATTTGGATGGTAGAAGCACAGTTCAGATGAGAGGTGGCTGGTTTAGTTTTCTGATAAACAGCGATCGGATAAGACTGGTGTGTGGTGAGGCAGGACTTTGGTTCTGGGAGTGTGCCGTGGCTGAGCGTCTGCTGTGGATATGGCAGAGACTGTACCGGCCATGATAGGGTGAGAGCCAGGACTGGAGAATGAAAGTGAGAGCCTGAGCCCTTGGAGTAGGCTGCCTCGATTGGAATCTGGGGTCACTTCTCTTTTCTAATTGAAAGATCCTACCAGCTGTTGAATCCCTCTGTGCCTCAGTTTCCTGCTCTGTAAAATGGGAATAATAAGAGTACCTACTTCATAGAGATGGGAATTAACTGAGGTAATGCATTTAAATTATTTGGAATAGTGATTGGCACCCAATAATACTAAGTATTAGCCCTTGTTATTAACTAAACTACAAAAAGGCTACAAAAAATGGACCTTTCTAATCACGTTGACTGCCCATTCTCCCCACATAAACACTAACATCTGCAGCAGACCTTGGCCCATTCTGTATCTCCCTCTGTTGTCTTTTACAAGCTATTCATTGAGTATCTTTGCTTGCCTCTCAGTTTTTCTCTCAAATGAATGTCATGGCACTATTAAGCTTGTTCTACTGAATTAACTGGGAAAGCCAGTAAACTTTCCTATCCCCTTTCTTCTGATGACAAAGTTTTTACCCCTGGCTATAGAAACAGGGACCTCATCCAGGCCTGATCCGAAACGGCCATCAGGTTGCAAATAAAGGTGTTCCAAGGATCGTGCAAATGATCTTGGTGTCACAGCTCTTCTAGGGGTTGTGTTATTCGTACATAGGGCTAAAAATGTTCTTTCTGCTGGGGTTGCTAAGCGGGTGGTGCCTGCATGAAGTCTGCTCTCAGCCATCCAAGCACATGAGGCTGAAAACAGATGTAAGAAGATACAAGGAATAAGGAAGGGAGAGAGTGGTGACTATGGTGCGTACTGGCTCCTCCTTCATATCTGTCACTCACCACCCATCCTTCCTAGACTCATTCCCTTTCTGCTTAGTCCTGTTTGAATTGGGCCCTGAGCCTCTGGACCAGATGGAGTAATGCTGCTTAAACAAAATGAGTTCCATCAGGACCAGGGCAGTGATGGGATTTTACTCATTTCTATGATGCCTGTGCCTTGCCTAGTGCCAAGCTTGGTCAGAGGAACTATGTGGTCTACATTTGGAGAAGTAGAGCTCCAAATGTCAGAGTTAGAACTGCCTTCTCATGGGGTCTTACTTTGGCAAGTGACTTGGGCCAAAAAGCATCTCCTTATGTCCTGTGAGCTGTCTGCCTGGCATTTGCAGAGCCTGGGCCACTGGAATGGGTGATGGTGGATGCCACCACACACGGGACTTACAGACAGCCCAAAGCCCTCTGGACACTGCCCCCTTCTCTTATTCCCGCAGGCACAAGCGCCCCCTGGTGCCTGGGAGGACTCTTTTCCTTTGGAAATATTGGACAGGATCCATATTCCCTTATTCCCTTGCTTCCTTTTAACTTGCTTTTAAAAAGTGGCTTCCCTGTGATACAGGAGGTGGGCAGGGAAGTGCTGTGTAGAGAAGGGCGGGGTCTCTGGCGAGGGCTCCACCCCCAGGCCGTGCCCATGGACCTAAGTGAGAATAGGCACTCCTGTTTTCATGCCCAAATGTCGCATTTTCCAAGACCACTCTGGTCTGCCATGCCCCCCATCCTGTGCCAGTAAAAACCCCAAGACCCTAGCGAGCATACACACAAGCAGCTGGACGTCAAGAGGAACACACCGGCAGAAGAACGCTCTGACAGATATCAGCAGGCCATCAGTGGTGGAATGACGCAGACACTGAGGAAAATTTGGCGGAGGGTGGTCGGAGAAGAGCCTGGCCACTGAGCAGCCTGACTCCAGGGGAAGACCACCTTCCCACTCCATCCCCCTTCTGGCTCCCCATCCATCTACTGAGTGCTACTTCCACCATTTAATTAAACCTTGCACTCATTTTCCAAGCTCACATGTGATCCAATTTTTCCAGTACACTAGGGCAAGAACCCAGTATACCGAAAGCCCTCTGTCCTTACAAGAAGGCAGAGAGTTTAATTGAACTGATGAACACAAGCCGCCTGAGGATGGCTAAGCTGAAAGAACACACTGTAACGTGCGCCCACTGGGCTTTGGGAGCTGTAAACACTCAACCCTAGATGCTGCTGTGGGGTCGGAGCCCATACTCCCCATGACATGCCCCTCTGCATACTCCCTCTAGGGGTCTGAGTAATGGTGCACCAAAGACACAAGCCACACCCTTGTTGCATGCCCTGCAAAGGGATAAGGGAATACTCCTCCCGTTTCACCTGTGCATAAGTATAGGTCTTCTTTTGACTTTTCATAAACTTACATTCCTTTATTTTGTCTTAGCCTTGTCATAACTAGCAAAGCAGGTGGGGCAGTTAACACCAGTGTTAATACAGATGCTGAGCAAAAAGGGTCAAATGCCTGGGCTTCCTTTGTCCCTAGCCTGACACAGGCTTGAAGGTAATGACAATGCT
The DNA here is from genome assembly GCF_002776525.5 of Piliocolobus tephrosceles. Taxonomy (NCBI): domain Eukaryota; kingdom Metazoa; phylum Chordata; class Mammalia; order Primates; family Cercopithecidae; genus Piliocolobus; species Piliocolobus tephrosceles. The sequence goes on from NC_045437.1 coordinate 15,255,613, forward strand.
GAGATGTGAGTGGCCTAAGAAGACAAGATGCATGTAAGTATCCTCTGTACCTTATAAATAGATTTTACTAGAAAGTGTTTTAATCCTTTAACTAGATCTTGGAAGTCAGCTTCCAGGAGCACAAAACAGATCATCTTTTCCCAAATAGCTACAGGCTGCCCTTGAGGAATAGCTCTAGGACACAGGAATGTAAGCCAAGCGTCCTCTGTCATTTTGATACCTTTATTAATGTGCCATGGTAGGAAATGAAATAACCTATTCATACGTGCTTTAGCTAAGCCTGGAATATACATTTTTAAGGCAGGAGCTGGGGAGGCGGTTGAGTGGAAAAAACCAAAAAGCTAAAGGGAACAAAAAAAAAGATTCTGGATGGACTTTGCGACCATAAATGGTAAAACTAACCCGGTTCCACTGCCAGCTAGAAGAACAGCCGAGTAAGGTTTTGATTTACAGGAACAGCTCAGCAAGGGCCTTGTAGAGAGCTTCATGCCTGCTATAAAAATGTGATTAGCTATAAAACAGAGAGCTTTAACAAGAGCATTTAAGCATAGGCAACAGACCTGCTCAAAAATAAACAAAAACAGATATTGCTGCTTGCGTGTCTAACCCAACTCCATAAAGATCAGGATTTAGGAGAATTTTTTTAGGCTTGTGATATAATTAATAACTTTTTACTTTTAGAGTCAAAAGAAAGGAAAAGGAAAGATGACCTTGAACTTTGCAAATGACTTCAGTCTGCCTCTCCTCTAAGGCTCTCTCTTCAGCTTGCACAGTTGTAAAGCATGAATAGGAATCCTCCCCCAAAACAGCTCCCTGTGTCAGACCCTCCCTGGACACCCAGGATGGAAGGAAATAGAAGCCAGCAGGCGTCCAGGGCCTCAGGAGGGGAAAGTGTTTAAAGCTCCAAGTCTCCCAGCCCCCTGCCCTTGGCAGTCCCTCACTGCTTGCTCTGTGACAAGTCTGCACTAATAGCCCATGCACTGGGAAGGTCTGTGGCCAGAGCCTCACTCAGTTCCCATCGACAGTTCTTTTGAAAACACGTGCCCCTTCTAAGTTAGTCTGAAGAGGTCCATTGGCTGGATATGGAAAAAGCAACTAAAATGCTGCACATCTGTTCATCACTGGGGTAATGTCTTAGTGGTTAGTCGCAACAGCCGTGATCTATGGATTTCTCCCTGTGTGTCAGTCACCATGCAGAGGACTTTCTACGGATTGTCTCTGTCTCTCCCAACAGACTCTCTGAAGTAGGCTTTATCATCTCCATTTTATAGTGGGGAGAGAGCATACCCAGAAAGATTATCACACAATACATGAAAGTTAGAGCTGGAATTCAACCATGGCCTGTCTGAATCCAGAGATCAAGCTCTTAACCCTTATGCCAAGAAAGGGGTTGTACTGAAAAAACACCCGGGTTCGAGAATTGAGGTCTCCTGTTTCTGGCTGCAGTTGCTTTCTCTGTTCTGTGAAATACCAGGTGTACTTTCTTCCTTTGCTTAGGCCTGATGCAGTTGCAGGGAAGAATTTTCAAAAAATTTGTATCTTTGCAGAAGAGGCATGCCCACTGAGTCTGCAGGCCAAACATGAAGTTCCCTTTGCTACTTTTTGTCACTTCTTTTCCTTTGTGTCTTTCTTGCTTATCCTTGTCCTGCTGAATACATTTGGCCAAAAGCTCTTCCTTTCTGGGAGTGAAACAGTGCTTTACTGGAATACATATGGCATGGTGTGGCTAACTGCAATTTCACAGTCTCCTCTCATTTCAGAAAGCAGTAGTACATTTAGCCACCCAGAAATTAAGTAAACACCATTTAGGATTTCTTAAATGTAAAACAACATTGTCATGCTTTAAAGTTGTCTTTCTAAATGTCCATCTTCTTTCTCACCCTTATATTACACCTTGGCTTCAGGGAAAGAGAGAGGATTAGTTTGAATTGGAAGGGTTTCTAGACATATCCTAGGATTTAAAATAAATAGAACTGGAATGTAACCTGTTTTTTAAATTTTTTAATGTCTTCTTGTGCTGTAAGCTGAACCTCGATCTAAATTCTTGTTAATTAAGACTTTATCCTATGTGTGCCTTTGTGTAAAAATGAATTCTCCCATTATAATCGTCCCACCCAACCTTCCCCGGCTTCCTTGCACTATTGCTTATGGTAAGTTTTTCTCACTATTGGAGGTTTAAATGGAGCCTCGTATTAAATAAATGCTCAATCTATTTTAATAATACTGCTTTATAACTAGGGCAGACTTTTCTTTCCAAAATAGTTTCAGTGCTGATTTTCATTGGGATATGATCTAGATTAATTCCAAGGTAGGCATTGAGAACCTGTGGAACTACATCCTCTCCCTGGAACCTCATCATTCTTTCACAGTTACTTATAGGGAAATGCCAGTTCAGTTTAGGGGTATCTTCTGTGCAGGCCTTTCCTCACACCCTGAGTGGTGTAAATGCCCCTCCTCACCCTTTCCCTTAGTGTCTTTGTGTCTTTATCCTCACAAGTTCATCTTCATCATGTAAAGGTTTGCTTAAGTAGTTTTATATCCCTATTGTTTAGCACAAAGTAGGTGATCCATAAATGAGGCTGTGGAGTGAGTGAGTGCTTTTACAAAAAAGCAGAGTATGCAGGTAACCTAACACCAAATAGATTATGGGAAGTTCTGATATTTGCAGGTACCATGTTATCAAGGTTTTTGCACATGTAAAATTGCATCCTTTTGGAGACCATAGCGATTTCTCGGGGAGTTTGGTGTTTTTGTTGGGCCTTAAGGAATAGATTCTCTCTGGTTAGGTGAAGATTTTCCAAGAAAGCATTCCAGGAATAAGGGATTATAAAATTGCAAGGTCTAGAAAGTCTAAAAGCACAAAATTTATAATCAAGAATACAGCGTGGTGGAAGACAGAGACTCATACAGGAAGAATGAGAGAACGACACATTTTGGGGACACATTTTGAAGGATCTAAATGTCTGACCAAAAATTATGTTTAATTTTGAAGGCAGCTAGAGAGCATATGTAGAGTTTTGAGCCAAAGCATGATAAGATTGAATAAGTGCTATGAGATTAATATGACCATAGTGTGTAGGGATAATACATTGAATGGACAGAGACTATTTCTGCATTCTAGATTCAAGGAGACAAATTGGGAGTGGAACGAGTGAGAACAGAATGATGGAGGTGACAAAGACATTTTTCTGAAGAGTTGACAGACTGTCTGCACACACAGCTTAACTGAGCTATCACAGGAACTCATTTGCTTCTCTCTTTTGGATATTTTAAAAATTTGTCTGAAAAGCAAAATTGTGAGATTTTGTCTTTTTCTTTTGCCCTGACTCTGCTTAAACATGAGCAAATAAACTGACTTTCAACTTTAACACCAATGCTGTTTTGAATTTTGCCAAAACGAGCTAAAGAAATGTTATTTTCCAGAATTAGTGAATGCTTCCAACTTGTTATTACAGTAGAATAGAAATATTCCTAGTGAGACCCACCTACTCACTCATTGTGTAGAGGGAAATTTGGTGATGATTCACAATCCTTACAATAATGTAGCGAGTTGCAATGTGCAATGGAAAGCACATTTTTTTTCCCTGATTTTTAATGCATCTTCCAGAGGTTGGGGCACAGGGAGTATGAACATAAGTCAGGGGAAGAGGGATAGAGGAGTTCTTTTAGAAAAATCAACAAGAAAAAAACCAACCAGATAATCTGTAATCTTTTAAAAAATAACTGATGGCTGTACAGAATTTTTATGAAAGCATAATAACTTCCAGAACATAGGCGAATCGGTACACATTCCAACCCAGTAGCCACCACCTAACGTAAGTCACGTGTCTTTAACCCTGAGTTTACTAAGTTGCATACAAATTGAGCATATGCACGTGGGCATTGGAGGGGCATGCTGACAAAAATTTCATTACTTTAAGGAGTCTTGATTCCGAAAAAGAAGAAAAATCTCAGAACTAGAGTAATGACACCCAAGAGCTCATCTAAAGAGCTTTTATTTTGACCATTCAATAATGAAATGAACTAGATAGGGGTGGTGTGGTATATCTATTTTTGTAATATAGACCACTGTATTTTCTTCCTAGTTTTTATTTAAAACAGTGATGGTGGATACTAGTTGACAGTCTTAGGTTGTCTCCAATTTAAAAAGAATTCTGTCTTTTCTCTGTTTCTTTTTCTCTTTTTGTAAGAGCCACAGAGCTCAAGCGACTTACAATTAGCATTATTGAGTCCAGTTGCTTAAAAAAGAATTTGGACTATAAGTGTAGAACAATTTTCCATAACAAAGGTTAAAATCAAAGGATAGCTTAAATGACGCTTAATTAACTCCAAATCAAATTAATCAGGAAACCTATTCTTTTAGACAAGGTTTGCAAACTAATTATAAGTGCTGGTGTAGCCTAGACGTCTCTTAGCTATGCAGATGCTCATTCCCTGCCCGCCATAGACCCTGAGACACTAGGTCATAGATGCAACTCAGGAACTTGTCCTTCTTTTTTCTTTTCTTTCCTTTCCTTTTCTTTTTTTTTTTTTTTTTTTTTTTCCTTTTCTTTCTCAAGCATCCCCCAATTCTTTGTGAGGTAGGTGTCTTCAGAGCACATTTTGATCATCACACAACAAGAAGGCAACTGTGGTACTTCAGGTGAGAAGAGAATCAGCATTCAGGTCTGTGTGAGGTTTTGGAACAGTCCTGTAGTGCAGGGGTCCCTAACTCCCTGGCCATGGACCTGTATTGGTCTGTGGCCTGTTAGAAACTGGGCCACACAGCAGGAGTTGAGTGGCAGGTGAGTAAGCGAAGATTCATCTGTATTGACAGCCTTCTCCCATCACTCTCATTACCACCTGAGCTCTGCCTCCTGTCAGATCAGTGGTGGCATTAGAGTCTCATAGAAGTGCAAATCCTACTGTGAGCTGCACATGTGCAGGATCTAGGCTGCACACTCCTTATGAGATTCTAATGCCTTGTAATCTATCACTGTCTCTCATCATCCCCAGATGGGATGCCTAGTTACAGGAAAACAAGCTCAGGATTCTGATTCTACATTATGGTGAGCTGTATAATTATTTTATTATATATTACAATGTAATAATAATAGAAATAAAGTGTGCAATAAATGCGCTTGAATCATCTTGACACCACCCCGTAACCCAGCCCCCCTGGTTCTCTGGAAAAACTGTCTCCCACAAAAGCAGTCCCTGGCACCAAAACGTTTGGGGACTGCTGCTCTAGTGGAAGGAACACAGCCCAGGTTCAAGGTCTGGTTCTACCATTCACTCCATGAATCTGGTTTCCTGTTGTATTATAATTGGGGAGTATGTTCATTTTCTGGGGGCTACCAAAACAAAGTACCATAAACTGGGTGACTGAAAACAAAATAAATGTATCATCTCACTGTTCTGGAGGCCAGAAGTTCGGCATTAAAATGAGCACAGGGCCAAGGTCCCTCTGAGACTGTGGGTAGCGACCTTCCCTGCCTCTTCCTAGCTTTTAGCTTCTAGTGGTGACTGTCAACCCTCTGCATTCCCAGGTTGCAGCTGCATCGCTCCAGCCTCTTCCTTTGCCATCCGGTTGTGCTCCTTCTGTGTGCTCCACTCCTCTTTCTATAAGAGAACCTGTCGTATTGGATTAGGCCCACCCTATCCCAACATGACCTAACACTTACTTAAATAATTACATCAGCAGCAACCCTATTTCAAGTGGGAGGGTCACCTTCTGAGGTTCTTTTTGAAAGACACAAGCCCATAATACAGAAAGAAGGAGTATGTGCCTAGAACAGGTTAGGGGTTCCCAAATCAGAGTCAGAAACTGATCCAGCCAGACTCTCTAACGGTCTCTTAGGAAACACACTACAATTACAGGTTTCACTAACCTGACCACCAGGTCCTGACTCAGTAGGTAGGAGATTGTGCCTTAGAATGTGTATTATCCTTCTGTAGGAAATCCTTACTCTAAGTAACCCTGCCAGATCACACCCCTAATTGATGTTTTGCTGAATGTATTGGGTAAAAGATAAGTTATAACTACATAGAACGTATGCAATAATCCCATATAACTACATGTATTATACTGTCTTCACGATGCACTTTGGCCATATGTTCATCTATTTTGGCAGGAGTGGGGACGTGAGGTTCTCAACTTACACTTGCTTAACTCATAGCTCGTGCTTTTAAGGAAAACTAAAGCTCATTCTAAGAATTGTCTTTATAAAATTAAAGGTGTTGTTGATGTTTGATTTTTCCACCATTTTAATTATCAGAAAGATGATGAAAATTGGGTTGTTCCGTCCCATTATGACCGATTTCCTCTCATTAATAGAGACAAAGGCTCTTCTTGAAGTGGAACTAAAATGTAAACATGAGTTCACCCTGGTCTCTAAAGACTTCAAGAGGCCATGCATTTGATCAAAATGACATGTTCTGAATCCTCCTTTCATGATAGAATACAGATAAAATACAGATAGACTGAAGCCAAAAGCGTTCCTTGCTGCAGACACACTCAATAATACGTACATTGTTAATCCCTGGCTGTTTCAAAGTAATTGTAGGCTTTTGCATGGAACCAATTTTCTGATTTTTGGAGACTAAGATAATTCAAATTGCATGTCCTTAACTATGATAATAAGTGGAGTCTGCCAGTGGTTGCTTGTGTGAGCCGGTCATGCTGGAGGAAAGAATTGGGCCTTCATGTGTCTTACAAACTATAGTTTTCTCTTTAGCCCTTTCCTTAGCAAATGGAGTCATGCCAATCTAAGTATTTAGAAGTTTCTCACAGAGTCACTGAGTTGCCGATAGAGTGGAGTTAATTATTATTATTACATAATTGTTGTTTCAAATGTCACATTTTCAGTAAGCAAACTTGGTTGATACTTTTTGGATAATTTATGGTCAATTCTTATTTTTCTTTGAGTATTTTAGTTACAATTATGTTCCAGTGGGACTTTCTTTTTTTCTACAGTGTCATTGTTACTGATCTGCATTTAGTTTGCCATATACTCTGCAGCATATTTTTCTTCCCTGGTGAGGTTGTATATAAAGTGAGGTATAGATTTTTGATATTGTTAAGTCGGGTACATAAAACATTTTGCCTCAAATTATTTCAGAAAAAGTGTTTTTTTATTTTTAATTTACGAAATCTGAATTAGCCAAATGCTTTAATCAGTTCTTATATGCATATTGTGTGTTGCTGAGAATTGGGGAAGGGTGATTCAATGCAGAGGACGTTTGTGAATTTTTTGAGTCAGGTTGGAGGCAGAATTAGAGAAAATTTTCTATTGATATTTTTGGTTTTTCCACTCACCACTGAACTCATGATTTCCAGGTTTCTAGGAGTCACGTAGCTCTTGAAAGACCGACTACTCTCTGTGTCTCTGGGTCAAAAGTTATCAAAAAGAAGGAAGAAAATCTAAACCAAAATAACACTTCAAATAGTCCAATGGCTATTTATGGCTTTTCACATAAATATTTAGACCTTCATTAGAAAACATTAGATTTAAGCAAAGAGTGGTATATGCAGGTCAGTCTCAGAATTTACCAGCTGTTCATCAGCATTAAGTCATTGAGGTTTCTCCCTTTTGTTGAGGTGGTTTCTTTTTGGCCAGAGAGCGTCATCATTGTCATGCTTCAGTTCTTTCATTTGTGTACTAATTAATTAATACTTAAATATTTATTGGACATTTACTGGATGCAAATACAGGGGATTAAATACCTTAAGAGAATCTCTCAGTTGAATTGAAGAGATAGACATATAAAAAACAAATTCCAATATGGAAACATGATAAATCTTGGAATGGAATGTAATAGAAAAACAAAATGCAATAAAAAATGCATGAAGAACATAACATGAAATTCAGCGTAGTAAGACACTCTTCATGGAATGAGGTCTTTTATCTGTAATTGTAAAGATAAAGTACTCTTGATCTTCATAAATCTTCACTAATTTATTTTCCAAATATTTACGAAGTATTAACCAAGTATTGGCCACTGTGCTAAAGATGACTGTGAAGTACATGATTCTTGCCTTAAAGACACCCAGATTAAGAGGTAGACAGCTAAGTGAATGAAGAAACATGGCTCTAGCCGGGTACGGTGGCTCACGCCTGTAATCCAGCACTTTGGGAGACCGAGGCGGGCAGATCACCTGAGGTCAGGAATTCCAGACCAGAATGGCCAACATGGTGAAACCCCCTCTCTACTAAAAATACAAAAATTAGCCAGGCGTGCTGGCAGGTTCTTGTAATCCCAGCTACTCAGGAGGCTGAGGCAGGAGAATCGCTTGAACCCGGGAGGCGGAGCTTGCAGTGAGTCAAGATTGCGCCACTGCACTGCAGCCTGGAGACAGCCAGACTCCGTCTAAAAAATAAAAAAAAAGATCACAGCTCTGTGAAAGTGCTGACTCAGAACTGAAGGCTGGCATGGCGCATACAGGAAGTATTGCTTGAAAAGTAAAGTGAGACTTTTTGGTTTGCAAAGACCCACTCCACTCAAATGAGCTCAAATAAAAATGGCGGCATTGAAGGACAACAAAGTTGTCACGCAAACGTCATGGAGCCGGTATTGAGTCTCTGGGAGAACTAGCGGTCAGGAGCCACACGGTGGCTGCCTCTTTCTGGATCCGTAAGTGGTCTCATTCTGCTTCTTTCTGCATATGCTTTTTTCTATACTGAGTCACCGGTATTTTATTGAACAATATATTTTTTTCAATAGGTTCCTTGTTATCATCATCTCCTTTTTTAAAAAAATAAAATTACCTAAAGTCTTCAAGATTGCACTTTATGACTAACACACTGGAAAGTGTTGACATTTCCAGTTGACTCTTCTCTGTAGATCAAAATGTTTTTAATTGAGAAAATGCTTTCTACAGTTACTTACATAAATGCTAAATTTGGAGTAAATACTGCTAAATAGAGCTTACTGATTCTACTTTTAGTATTGAAATAAATAACTCGTTCAGCCTGAATATTTTTACATTCTATTTACAATGTTATATTTGTAAACTGAGGTTACAATGGGCATTCAAAATAATGTTACATGTTTCACCTCCAACGGAATGAATTTCCAAAAATTTGCTTTGATTCTATGATGCACATGAAGAAAACCAAATTTTTCTGGAATTAACTTTATTTTTCATTTGACGTGTCTGGTAATACTGAAATAAAATTAAGATCATTTAATCTTGCGTGAAATTCTTCAGCTTATGAAGCAAAAATATTGACAGTTACTGCTTCACTTTTTTGTGCATGCATAAAACAACTTGGAACCAAAAATAAACAAAATTAATTTAGCAAAGCACTGATTGATCTCGGTGAAAAGTCATTAACTTTTGATAGAAGATATTAATTATTTTTAAACAGATTATGTGTCCTGTGAATTTCATGAAGTCAGAAAAGTTTTGGGAGAGTGAAGGCCAGAAGCTAGATGATAAGTAAGTGCTAATTCTGAAGGGTGTGACATCTCTGATTCAAAATGGAGTGTTAGAATTTTACTTTTTAAAATAAAATTATAATGTCCAATTCAGTCTCCTAAGTAATAATGACCTTACTTTTGCTGAAAAAGCACATAGCATTAATGAAGACACAAAATAATAAATACAATTGTATTTTCCCAGAATGTAAATATACGGTCAACGTATGTCATGCGGAGCATCTAGGCAGAGTCACACTCAGCAGTGGGAGGTCCTTGTTTCTCAGCTGCGTCCTTGGCAGAGGGCTGGTAATTGCACGGAGACTGACTCTTCCGTGTTCTCTGTCCTCCAGTGGCCTGGGTTTCTGCTCCTTCTGCTCCTCCCAGTGGTTCAGGGTCAGTAGCAAGATGTGAAGGGAGAGCGCTGAGAAGGAGGAGGGTGGAGGAAGTTGAGAAAGACAGCAGCTTTAGATGAGTGCAGAGGCCACTCTTCAAGTCACCAAATTTAAATGTTGCTTGTGCTGCTCATTAACATGTTGGGAAATCCTTGACTCTTTCAGGATTCCAGTTCCCTCATCTATTAATAAAATGAGAAATTGCCACGAAGACCTCCCTGCCTTGGAAATTCAAAGACTATAGGCTCTATAATTCAATGATAGAATTTTTTTATGAGGGGTGTTAGTTACTAAAAGTGTAGCCTATTTATTTTGAGCTTTGGGTATGGGAAAACTTGTTGAGGTAAAAATATTCTCATCTAAGATTATTCAGGTAGAACTTTACCATTCAACGTAGGGATTCTGAAAGATGATTACAGAAAAGCACTATGATGCAGAGCTCCACGTGGTGATGTCAAATCCAATAATTCAATTAAAATCCTATAAAAATTTCCCATCTCCTATTGGCAGGGTCCAAGTCAGGACATACTGCATTTCTTCTGTTTCATTCTTTTGTTAGAGTTAAATACTACTGCATTCTAGGGTGGATGTTTTTATTTATTTTTAAAACCCAGAATGCTCTTTGTCACTTGACAGTGCAGCATACTAAACTACTTAAAATACTTCGTGAGTGAAATCACATGTGTGAAATGTGGTTTAAGTTACTAGAGCCCTTGAAGGGCAGCACTTGGGTTTAGTTGGCCTCTTCTATTTTACCTAATTTCTCAATCCCACCTATTCTTTTCCCTCACTTTCTTAAATCCCAGTAATTATCTTAGGCATAAAGCAGATTTCTATGCATAGACAGTTGATTTAGATTGGTAAAATGGGCTAGGTAAAAAAATATATATACTTAAGCAATTTTTATCTGGTTTAAATGGCTTGAAAGAATCATGATACTCAGAGCTTCAGAGATGCCCTGTCTTCTGATTTTGCATTCTCACAATTCTCTATGATTTAAAGGAGCAATGCAGGGAATTTTTATAAGCACAAAACTTCTCGATTTTATGTTTTGACATCATAGGTATGTATAGACAGCCTCGGTGTTAGAGGCTTAGCACTGTGATGTACACGTGTAAGTTCACAAAGGAATGAGAGTTTACAAGGGCAAGGATTTCTCTTTGTTTACTGTTATATCCCTTTTGTCTACAACAGTGCTTGGCACATAAGCTTGCTAAATAGATTAAATAATGAATGTGAGGTTAATCCATACTCTCCTGAGGACGAGAATCCCACCTGTTTTGTACAACTCTGTGTCTGCAATCCTAGAACAGTGTTTGCCTCCCATTTGTTGAGTGAGTGAATGTACTTCAGGACTCGGTTCTTGCCATTAAAGAGCTTGAATCTGGTTTGGAAGACAGATTGGCAAAATATTGAAGAGCAGTAGCAGTTTGGGATTGTAATGAAAAATTATCACTAGAAAGTCATAGTTTGATTGTCAAAGTAATGATATAAACAATTGTTCTAGATGTTCAAAGTAGGAAAATAATGTACAACATAAATCATCCCACACATTTTGACATTGTTGGATACTGATTGATTGCGCAGTTGATGGATTGAATGAATCTTTGAGTGCCTCTACATTCCAGGCAATATATTGGTGGGGAGTCAATACTAAGATAGTTGTATTTCCTGCCCAAATTGAACTCATAATCTAATGGGTTCCATTGATAATCTTGTTTTTTAACAATAAAAAAAATAAGTGTTTATTTTTGAAGGGAAAAAATGGAACATTGAAATAAAGAATAACAGGGTGTTAAACTAGAAAGGGTGACTTCTAAGGATGTAACTATTAAGCTCTGTGAAGAATATTCTAGGTAGAGAAGGAGGTATGCAAAGGCCCGGAGGCCCTAAGGCAATAAGGAATGCAGTCGTGAGACCTCTTCTACCTGAGTGTGAATAAGAAGGTAGGTTCTGAAGGATTTTAATCAAGGATTTTAATCAAGGATGATACAGTTTGTATATTTGTCTCTGCCTAAATCTTATGTTGGATTGTATTCCTCAGTGCTGGAGGTGGGGCCTGGGGGAGGTGTTTGCATCATGGGGGCTGATCCTTCATAGCTTGATGTTGCCTTGATAATAGTGAGTTTTCAAAAACTCTGGTTATTTAAAAGTGTGTGGCACCCCCTCACCACCAACTCTCTTGCTCCTGCTTTTGTCGTGTGATGTGCCTGCTCGTCCTTTGCTTTCTACCATGATTCTCTACCATGGCCTCAGAAGCTTCCTGAGGCCTCCCCAGAAGCTGAGCGATGTGGGTGCTCTGCTTCCTGCAGAGCCTGCAGAACCATGAGCCAAGTAAACCTCTTTTCCTTGTCAATGACGCAGTCTCAGATATTCCATTTTTAACAACGCAAGTTAATACAGGTGAGATGGGTTACCATGTGTAGAGAAAGCAAGAATGGAAGTGGTTCAGTTTGTTTTAATAGTTCATCAAAGGAATGATGGAGAATGTAACTAAGGTAGTAGCAGTGAAGAAGGCTGGTTATGGAAAGATTTGTAAAATGAAAGGATTTGCTGTTGGAGAAAACCAAAAAACAAAAGAACAACAACTAAACCCGGAAGTGGGTTAAAAGTGGGAATAGAGGATTTTCCCTAAGTGTCTGATATAAATAATGGGTGGATAGTGCTGCTTTTTACCAAAGTGGAAAATGGAGTTGGGAGACAAATCTAGGGTGGAGAAGCGTGGATGCTGTGGTGGGCAGGTTGTCTTTGAGATGTCTTCCCGACAAATTCAGAGATGCCAGGTAAGACTAGGGAACTGAATGTGTAAAAGTACATGTCAGAGAAAAGGGCCTAACTAATGATATAAACGTGAAAGTCCTCAGTATGTTGATGGACAGCAGTGGAGAGTCAGCCGGTCATATTAAAATTTAAGCCTTCACTTTACAGAACGCCTGTCTGGAACTGTGAGTGAATTCTTCTTTAACATATATATTTAACATTGGGACAAGGATATCATCTGTTAGTTAATATTTTGCTACATTAAAAAAATATGTCAAGGTAGCGTTTCTTTTTTTTGTTGTTGTTTAATTTGAAAGCAAGTTTATTAAGAAAGTAAAGGAATAAAAGAATGGTTACTCCATAGACAGAACAGCCCTGAGGGCTGCTGGTTGCCCATTTTTAAGGTAGCGTTTCTAGACTACCCATAAACTCGATTCTTCTGTGCACACATCTTGTTACAGGTATCTCTCATTTTCAGTAAAGAAACTATATAGTTAGAAAAATCTAAAGACCCCAAATTTTTAAACTGAACATAATCAGGATAAGCACATTACATATTTATGATACCTAACCGGGCCAGGGCTTTTGTGATTTGGCGCTATTTCTGTACCAAGGCATCTGAGACACAGAGAGTTGACAGGTGTTTGCATCTGCCTGGTTGAAGCCAGGAACTTTGTGAGGAATAAGAAACTCAAAACCCCTTTGGAATCAGAGGAGGAGCAGAAGCCTGGAAGGCAGTGTACATACAAAACATATTAATTAAGCACCTACTCTGAACGTCCTGCAGATGATAGGAGGGCAAGGTGCAGACCACAGGGAGGTTTTTCCATCTGATTCTGGGCATAACCTCCTGATCCAGCCTGTGTGTATGCTCCAAATAATTTCAAAGTTTCTTGCAGCATCTGGGTGTTCTCCAGTATTCATTGGAGATCCTGCGTGGCCACCTGAGAATGTACAAGTAGCCAAAGCTAGGATGGAGATTTGTTCCTCTCCGTATCTCCAGTCTTCCCACCACCCTGTATCTTTTGTCTCCGTCATGTCTTCTCCCATTTACCTTTATTTTCTATCCCACCTTTATAAAAACATCTTCTCTCTTTCCTCCTCAATGCTTTATCTTACTCTCTTCTTTAAGTGACTGACAGCTATTTTTATTTGTATTTCTATGCCAGGCATTGATGATGTATTTTCCGCTTCTCTTCTTACCATTTCTCCTTCAGCCCTAGATCTTTTTATGCCAGGGCTAGGTTGGTATCCAATCATGGATGGTATCTGGCTACCTTGATTTTTATACAAAAAACATAAATCTGATTTCCGAAGATGAGTCACAGGGCCGTCCATCCTTTCCCAATATTGTCTGCTCACTACATTGGCAACTCAAGTAGCCCATCTTTAGAGATGGAAAGGAATTGGGTCTCTGACTGGATTCCCATTTCTCAGTGAATGGGACAGAGAGGCACAAAACTGTAAAACAAGAAGGTTTGTTTCCAGATGAAAACCAAATGTATGGAATCTCATTGTAGTGCCTGGTCCACTTTCTGCCTATATGTCCTAGCAGGTGTAAAGGGGTACCCTTACCTAATTTTCCCTACTAATCCACTCCCAAGTTCCTTTACCCAAAAAATTTGTGATCCAAACAAACTTTTAGTTACCATAGCTAGAAATACAACCTCTGGCATGCAAGAAGCTGAACTTGAGTGCCAGCACTTCATTGCTGATGCCAAACACCACATTGCCTGGCATCCTAGTGTTGAAGAATTCTCTTTGCTGGTTGATTTTTGCTTTGGGGAATGAATAATCAACTCTCAGATCTCTTAACCATTTGTAAATCTCTGAGACATTATCCTCAGAGGAAAAAATTCCTTTTTTTCATTTTTCATTTAAGGGAACTTAAGCCAATAATCCAAAGTGCTTTTATTCTCAGTTCTATTTGCTTGAATGATCCAAGTTGTGTCTTTTTCTTTGGAGTTTTGTTTGTTTTCAAACCAGAAGAGCATGTTAAGTAAAGTTTGTAGAATAACAAAAGTGCTCAGTGCTTGATAATACACTATTGCAATATTCAAATACAGCTATATTTGCAGAATGAGGTGATGTACTTTAGGGTGTTTGGCAAGGGATACAGGTTAGGAATTGTCCCAGAAAATGTTTTTTTTCACGTAGCTGGTCATTGATTTAAATGAGGAGTGTCCTGGAATCATACTTGCATGACATTGTTGGGTCTCTGAACACCGTTTAGTTCCTTTGCATTGAATGATCAAGAGTGGGTTCCACTGAGAGCACATTCTTCACTGAAAACAGGAGCACCTGCTTTCAGTTAAGATACTGGGAGCAAGGTGGGACAAGTACCGTGGACACATAAGACCTGGGCTCTACTCACAAGGAACATACAGTCTAGTTGAGAAGTTAAGACCTTACATTGTGGCCATTAAAAATGCAAATCCTGACTGGGTGTGGTGGTTCACGCCTGTGATCCCAGCAGTTTGGGAGGCGGAGGCGGTTGGATCACCTGAGGTCAGGAGTTTGAGACCAGCCTGGCCAACTTGGTGAAAACCTGTCTCTACTAAAAATACAAAAATTAGCTGGGTGTGGTGGTGTACGCCTGCAATCCCAGCTGCTAGGGAGGCTGAGGCAGGATAATTACTTGAACCCGGGAGGTGGAGGTTGCAGTGAGCTGAGATTGTGCCACTACACTCCACCCTGGGTGACAGAGCAAGACTCCGTCTCAAAAAAACTAAAAAAAAAAAAAGCAAATCCTGTTTGCCCCACCTTCAAACACAGATAGAATCAGGCCACTTGTTATTATATCTGTGGCTATTACTCTTGTCTTAGACAACATTATCGCTCATCTTGATTATTGCTATAACCTTCTGTCTTAGTTTGTTTATGCTGTGGTAACAAAATACCTGAGACTAGGAAATTTATAAAGAGTAGAAATTTATTTCCTCACCATTCTGGAGGCTGGGAAGTCCAAGATCAAGGTGCTGGCAGATTTGGTGTCTGCTGAGAGCTTATTCTTCATACAGCATCTTTCTGTGTCTTCAGATGATGGAAGAGTTGGGAAGGTAAAAGGGGCCTAATTCCCTGGAGCCCTTTTGTAAGAACACTAATTCTATTCATGAAAGCAGAGCCTGTATGACTTAATCACCTCCTAAAGCCTCCACCTGTTTAAACTGTCACACAGGGTCTTAGGTTCCAACATATAAATTTTGATGGGACAAATACTTTCTACTTTAAGATCTCCTAATTGCTGTGCCTGGTACTTCCACTCTTGTCTCTTTTAGCCTTTTCTCAACATAGCAAACAGGAAGATCTAGTTAAAAGTAAGTCAGGTCATGTTAGTTCTCTGCTGCCAAAAGCCCCTGTAGGCTCCCTGATGCCTCAGAGTAGAGGCAATGTTCTTGCAATACAGATAAGATTCTACATATGGCTGAGCCACACACACCCTCATTGACTCTCTTCTGTCAATGTCTGCCACATGTTCTCTTGCACACTGTGCTCCTTCCACTGTCATCTCCTTGCTCTTCCTGGAGTACACCAGAAACGTGACCACCTCAAGGCCTCTGCATTTGCTGCTACATCTGTGTGGAATGCTCTTTCCCTCGGATGACTTACTCTCATACATTTAGGTCTTTACTCACAGTGAGACCTTCCAAGGCCACATTATCTTAAGTTAGACTCATACATGCACATGCACAAAAAACACACTCTTGCTTACTTTAATTTTTTCATACAGCTATCACTGTATGATGCCATAATATTTTGACTCATGTCTCTCTCTTCCCCAGTAGGAGGTAAGCTCCATGAATGCATGCATTTTGTTTTGTGTGCCGTATCTTTAACACCTAGAATAGTACCTGGCCCATAGTGGGTGGCTAATAAGTATTTATTGAGTGATTATTGTTATTATTTTAAGCGTGAGGTGATTTTCTAGGGCTGTCATAACAAGATACCACAGGGCTGGGTGCAGTGGCTCACGCCTGTAATCCTAACATTTTGGGAGGCCGAGGTGGGTGGATCACCTGAGGTCGGGAGTTCGAGACCAGCCTGGCCAAGATGGTGAAACCCCGTCTCTACTAAAAAATACGAAAATTAGCTGGACGCAGTGGCAGGTGCCTGTAATCCCACCTACTCGAGAGGCTGAGGCAGGTGAATCACTTGAACCAGGGGGCGGAGGTTGCAGTGAGCTGAGATCGCATCACTGCACTCCAACCTGGGTGACAGAGTAAGACTCCATCTCAAAACAACAACAACAACAACAAAAGAAAACAAAAAACAAAAAAAAAAACACACAAAGTACCACAAACGGGGTGGCTTAAAACAAAGAAATTTATCAGACAGCTGTGGAAGCTTGAAGCCCAAAATCAAGATTTCTGTAGAGCTTCTCTCTCTCTGTCTCAAACCTGTAGGGGAGTGATATGGTTTGGCCTTATCCCCACCCAAATCTCCTCCTGAATTGTAATTCCCATAATTCCCACTTCGTCATGGGAGGAACCTGATGGAAGATACTTGAGTTATGGGGGTGGGTCTTTCTCAAGAAGTGCTGTTCTCTTGATATTGAATAAGTTTCACGAAATCTGATGGTTTTAAAAAAAATGGGAGTTTTCCTACACAAGCTTCTTCTTTTGTCTGCTGCCATGTGAGACATGCCTTTCACCTTCTGCCATGATTGTGTGGCCTTCCTAGCCACATGGAACTGTAAGTCCATTAAACTTATTTCTTTTGTAAATTCTCCAGTCTCCATTATGTCTTTATCAGCAGCATGAGAATGGACTAATACAGGGAGAATCCTTACTTGCCTTATCCAGCTTGTAGTAGCTCTGGGCCAGGGCCTGCAGCTGCCACTCTTCAAGCTCAGCCTCCATGATTGCACAGCATTCTGTCATTTGTATGTGGCTTCATATTGTATGAAGAAATGAAGATACCTCCATGTGTCAATGTCCTGTTATATGGACATAAGTCATGTTGGATCAAGAGCTCACTTTCATCCAGTAAAACTTCATCTTAACGAATTCATTTATGACAACCCTATTTCTGAATAAGGTCACATTCTGAGATTCTGGGAGTTAGCACTTCAACATAACTTTATGGGGGATACAATTCAATCCATAACAGGTGGTCAGGGCCTGAATTAAGTGGAGATTATGGCATTAAGAACATTGAAGGCTAATAGTTGGCATGAGAATCTGAACGAAGAATGAATGGGATCCCTGTAATGGGGGTTTGGGGCATAATCCCAAAAGACACCATCCTCAATACCATAATCCCTAATGTGAGGATGCTGAAAGATTGAAATCCCTAAAGTATAAAATCCCCAAAACTACAATCTCAAATAATCAAAATTCCAAAAATATAATTATTTTTAAAAGGAGAGTTGAGAAAGATAAAAATATGATAGAATATAGGCAGTAATGACATACATATTTTTCAAGCACAAAACAGGTATATTAACAGCAGTAATATAGGTACAACATTTTTGAGCAGACGAACCATATTCAAAAAGAAATAGCTTATATAAATGCACTCCTCTGAAATACTATTATGAACAATCCAAGTCTTTTGATCAAAAACCTTGATGGATCACCACGGCACATGCAGTCACCCGGAGAGCCCAGAGCTTATGTTATCTTTCACAGAAGCAGATATACAGAGGGGATATCTTTTCATCTACTGAAAAAGTTTCAATGTTTTTCTGTACATGCACAATGCTTACATACAAAGTCAATACTGTGATAATGCACTTTCCTGGAGTCAAATTTGCAAAATATGCATAAAGTGAATTAGAACTCTTTAAAAGTCTTTATAGAATTTATATCTCCAGTATTGGAAAAGATTAAATACATAGCATAGCAAATTGCAAAAAATGATGCTGACAATTTAAAATAGTGAAAACAAAAAACAAAAAACCTAAAACAACAGCAGCAACACCCAAAGAAACTAAAAAACCAGACATATGAAAAGATGTGTTATAGCGATAGATTATGGGCAACTGGACAGAAGTAGTCCTAAAAAGCTTGTTGATTTTCACTCTCATTAACTATATTTTGAAGTGTTGCATCAAAATATTATCAGTCTGTTATTGGAAGGCAGGAAAGGCAATACGTGATCCATATTTTTCTTAGTAAGAGCTCCAATTTATATTTTCTTTTCTCAAAATTTAGAAGAAAAATTCTGTGTAGCCTAGAGATCATTTAATGCTAGCTACTGGCAATAAAATTTTAAAAAAAGAAAAAAAAAGGAAGGAAAGAAAGAAAGGAAAAAAGGAAGGAAGGAGGACAGAGAGGAAGTCTAATATTGAGGGTGGCATTGCTGTCTGGAAACATGGGATGGGTGGAAGGACAGATATTTCGTTTATGTATCAACTTGTCTCCCCTTCTCCTCTAAAACTTGACCAGACTAATAGCCTACCAACAGAGCTGTGGTCCAGCATCTACTCAAACCAAAAAACGATAGCATCTATAAGTTGTCTAAATGCTCTGGTCTAGAATTTGAGGCTGCCCACATCTATCACCTTCCCTTACTTACCTTGTGACCCATCTACCTTGTAGGACTTGCTCCTCCCTTAGGTACCCGTGTGGATTCCCAACACATATGTCCCTTGTATTAGTCTGTTCTCTTGCTTCTGATAAAGACGTACCTGAGACTGGGTAATTTATGAAGAAAGAGAGGTTTAAGGGACTTACAGTTCCACTTGGCTGGGGAGGCTTCACAATCATGGCAGAAGGTGAAAAGTATGTCTTACATGGTGGCAGGCAAGAGAGAATGAGAATCAAATGAAAGGGAAACTCTTTATGAAACCATCAGATCTCATGAAACTTATTCACCACCACAAGAACAGTATGGGGAAACCACCCCCATGATTCAACTGTCTCCCACTAGGTCCCTCCCACAACACGTGGGAATTATCGGAGCTACAATTCAAGATGAGATTTGGGTGGGGACACAGCCAAACCATATCATCCCTTCTTACGCTTCTCCTTTGACCCCCTCTCAAATGTAGCTATTACCTTTATTGCTGTCTTCCTTCCAAATCTAACTTCCCTATCATCAAAACACATACAACAACTTTACCCTTACATTTTTGATGGCATTTATGATCCCCTGTGTTATAGGTTTACATGGGTAAAGGTCTTGTTTCCTATAAATTAGAGAGATAAACATGTCAGTAGCATGATTTTTTTGTTAGTAAAACTTTTAGATAATTGTATATTTAAATCTTAATAAAATCTTTGGGTTTGTGAGTCAAAGAATGTGAAATTTCAAATACAAGAAATTAATGTTTCTCAATTGTCTTCTGAGACAGCAGTGCACAATAATGAAAACAGGTTAAGATTCAGAGGGTAGGGTTGGAGAAATAATTAGGAAATGTGGAGAAAAATTGGTGGATGATAAAAAATCTCTATCATATTACACTTAGCTGTCCGACACTGTCCTTGGGAAATAAATTATTTAACATACTGTGGAAGGCTGAATAATGTGTCCCCCAAATAGCTCTGTGCTAATTCCTAGAATCTGTGACTATGTTAAGTTACATGGCAAACGGGACTTTGCAGATCTGATTAAGTTATGGACCTTGAGACGGGGAGAATATTCTGGATTGTTTGGGTGGACCCAATGTGATATGGTTTGGATGTGTTTCCCGGCCCAAATCTCCTGTCGAATTGTAATCCCCAGTGTTAGAGGAGGGGTCTGGTGGGAGGTGAGTGGATCATGGGGGCGAATTTTCCTCTTGCTGTTCTCCTAATAATAAGTGAGCTCTCATGATACCTTGTTGTTTAAAAGTGTGTGGCACCTTCCCCTTTTCTCTCTTTCTCTTTCTCTGACCACGTAAGATGTGCCTGCTTCACCTTTGCCTTCTTCCATGACTGTGAGATTCCTGAGGCCTCCCCAGCTGTGCTTCCAGGACAGCCTGCAGCAGTGTGATCCAATGAAACCTCTTTTCTTTATAAATTAGCCAGTCTCAGGTAGTTCTTTATAGCACTATGAGAACAGACTACACGATGTAATGTAGAATATACAATGTGGAATACACAGTGTACAATATGGCATACACAAGGTAATCACAAGGGTCCTTATAAGAGAGAGGCGGGAGGGTTGGAGTCATAGAAGAAGATGTAATGATAAAAGAAGACGTCTTGATGACAGAAGTAGAGAGAGAGAGATTGGAGGTGTTGGCTTTGAAGATGGAACAGGGGCCACAAGCCAAAGAATGCAGGTGGTCTCTAGAAGCTGGAAAATACAGCACACAGATTCTCCCCTGAGCCTCCAGAGGGAGCACAGTCCTGCCAACACCTTGATTTTAGGATGTCTACCTCCAAAACTGTCAGAAAGTAAATCTGTGTTGTTTTAAGTTATATAATTTGTGGCAGTGTATTACATTGTCAATAGGAAACTAATACATATATTTTACAGGAAGAGGAATTAAGGCCCTGACAATTAAAAGTAGAGACCAGGCCTGGCATGGTGGCTCATGCCTATAATCCCAGCACTTTGGGAGGCCAAGGCAGGCAGATCACAAGGTCAGGAGATCAAGACCATCCTGGCCAACATGGTGAAACCCCATCTCTACTAAAAATACAAACATGAGCTGGGCATGGTGGCATGTGCCTGTAATCCCAGCTACTCAGGAGGCTGAGGCAGGAGAATCGCTTGAACCAGGGAGTCAGAGGTTGCAGTGGGCCAAGATCGCGCCACTGCACTCCAGGTTGGCAACAGAGCGAGACTCCATCTCAAAAAAAAAGCAGAGACCAAGGATTGGCACCCCTTTCTGTCTAGGACCAGATAGTGAATATGTTAGACGTTGTGGATCATGCGATCTCTGTCACCATTACTCAACTCTGCCGTAGACAATATCAAAATAAATAGGTTTGGCTGTGTTTCAATAAAATTTTATTTGCAAAAATAGGCAGTAGACTGGATTCATCCTTCAGGCTATAGTTTGCTGACACATAGTATAAACCAGTGCCTCATCATCATTTATTGTCTTAATTTGTGCTTCATGATCGCCTGGAATCTGATTCCTATCTAAGCATGCCACATGCCCACCAAACTAGAAACAGAACAACAGAATGGCCTATGGTTGATTCTCCAGCCAGAAACCTTAAGGTTTTTACCTGTAAACGTGAAGCCCATAATTAACACTACAGATATGTTTAATGCATCAGTATTTGCACATTTGCAAAAGCTGTGTCCTAGAGGTGTAAATGGTAGTGCTAAATAACATTGGCTTGATGTGGTCCAGAGAAAACCCTACTGTATTTTCATAAAGCTGTCAGTGTTTTTAATGCCAAGAGTATGTACTTCTCATAAAAGTGTATTCCATCAAACAGTGTCTACAGAGGATTAAACTGGACTATAAAACCATGTTTTTGTGTACAGCATTCAGGATTGCTAATGCTCTTTTGTTTATCCTTGCTCCTGGGGCATCTCTCTTGAAATGAAGATTTGCTTAGCAGATGAGATGCTGTACAGACAATGTGATTTTTAGCCAAAGAAATCTCTGTATGTATGCAGGGATTCTTCCTCAGCTCTCTGTCATACTTGCTTTTGTTTTGTGTATCTGACCCCTAACACCTGTATGAAGGTGGCAAGTTTAACTTGCCTGCTTATACCTGGCTTGCCAAACACAATTCTGCCCTCATCATTTTTTATAACGAGATTAAGTAACATTGCTGCCCCTCTGTGTCTCAGCTGACTTTCTCCTTGGTACTCCTGGCCTATTAAGTTGCCCTTGAGCCTTCAAGACCAGACTCAATTCTGCCTCCTCTGTGGTCAAGCCTTTCTCACCAGTCTTCCTCTGCAACTCCTCCTGACATCTTTCTGGTCTATATGTGGGCTAGTTAATTAAAGTCACACCAAGTTCTAGCATTCATATGATTTTTTGCATGCATCATGTTAAATTATAGATCCTTATATTCAGAAGCTGCCTTCTAATTTGTCTGCAATTCATAATATTTAAGCACAATATTCAGTAAATATTTGCTGGCTTATTGATTGTTGATTTCATTATTTGTGTCCTTTTTGGATTTTAAGTTTGGGTATATGACATTAAGAAATATCTTAGTGGAATATAGAATGGAATAATTATGTTTATTTTATACTCTAAGATAAAGCAACTGTTCACTCCCTTCTTAATAATTTAGAAAAAGCGGTCTAGTCTTCTTTCCAAATTTGCTTAGTGGTTATAATTTATGTTAAAAAATCCTACTTGATGACATTTAATTAAGATCTTAGAAGCAAAGAATAATTAGGATGTATTCCTGCATATTTTCAGCATTGGTATGACTTTACCTAAACCATTCCAGATGATTAAAGATCTTATTATCTTCAAAGACTTACAGAGAAAGCAAGTCCAGAGTCTCCTGACAGGGTTTGATTTTATTTAAAAGTATTTGCCAGGGAAGATCCTATGCATTTGCCAGTCCTCAGTGAGTCATAGCACTTGATCCAAAGAGGTGTGTTTGGAAATGTTCCTGGGTCCTTGAGATCCCCGCTGCTCATATTGCAATGTCTCCTAGGTATGATATCCACATTGTCAGTCTGGTTTGGCTGTGCATGCTTCCATCAACCAAGCAGGTTTCAAAAGGAGAACTGCTCTGAGACTCCACCCAAAACAGTTCTAAAAATGTTTGGTTAAAAGAAATAAGCATCAGCCACTTAAACCACTCATGTTTGAAATTATCTGTCTGCACCCACTCCACTGGAAGTTACCAGAATTTATCACTGAAGCCGATATGATGCTCATAGGTATTGAAGACCAGGGATCAGGACATTTGAATAATAAGAAACTGCACTAAAAGTTCTTGATTGCTCCCTTGCATATTATAATGTTTGGATGAATAAGAAAAACTGAGCAAAAAGTTGAGAGCAAATGATTATATAAAAATAGACAAAATATTGCTGTGTTGTATACTGGCCAGAGATACATAATCTGAATCTAAGTGTGAGAAAACTCACAACTTCAGATGGGGGAACTTTATACAAAATAATTGCCCTGAGCTCTTAAAAAATACCAATGTCATGAAAGAAGAGCCTGGGGAAATGTTCTAGAATAAAGGATCTTTGATCAGATTCTGGATACAAATATAAAATAAAATAAAGCAAAAATTCCCAGCTTTATCAATAATTATTGAGTCAGTAGGTAATATTTAAACATGGACTCTATGTTAATGTTGAATTATTATATGTTAGTGTCAAATTATTAACTTTTCTACATGTAATAATTGTATTGATGGGATGTGGGATAATATCCTTCATAGAAGGTACATGCTGAAGTATTACAGGGACTCAGAGTCAGTTACAAGATCTACAAATGGCTCTCAAGTAATTCAGAATAAGAAAATGTATGTATGTTCCATATACTTACCTGTGCACATACAGCTCTGTATATATGTAAGAGAGGAGAGAGAGAGAATGTGGTTAAATGTTAAACAATGGGTAAATCTTGATATATAGGTGTTTATTGTACTCTTGCATTATTTTTTGTAGGTTTGACATTTTTCAAAGTAAAAGGTTGAGGAGAAAATGGCAAATTCCAAAGGGTATTTCCCTTTATCTTTCTTTAGATATTAGTCAAAGTTCAGCTAAACAGAAGTGGAAAATCCCCAAGCTACTAAAATAAATACGCTGCTCTAATCTTTTATAAGATTTGGGTATCTTAGTACTTATAGGCAAGGGCAGCTGTAGACTCACTAAATAAATACGTCTTCATCAATATTTGACCCTTGTAGGGATACCTCTGCCTGTTAAATAAGCAAGAAAATAAAATAACGTAACTAGACATGCAGACATCGTGATAATCACAAGTTTTTGATTTGGAAATGTTTCCCAACTTGGGAGTTACTGCTTTCAGCTGTGGTAATAACGGGCTTTTCCGCTAAGGAAAAAATACGTGATATTTAAAATAAATATCATCAGTACAATTCTTCAGTGTTGAAAAAACATAAATGACCTTTTTTCTTTTTTTTAAACATTAAAATCTCCTGGAGCTTCTAGGAGACAGAATTTGTGTTCAGGGAGAACGAATTTCAACTAAGAGGTGACTGGTTACAAAAGGCCTTCACCATCGTTTTAAGTGGTGCCGAAACCCCTTTTTATTTGTGGCCTTTGCCCAAAGATAAGCCCAGACTCTTCTCCAAGTATGTTGGCTACACTTTCTCATTGCAACCTGGGATCTGCCTGTTAAACACAATTCACCGTGGAATTATAAACTCAGAGGTGTCACTATTTGCATCCTAGGAACTGACTAAAACTGGTGTACTACCAAACTCATAGTACAGTTACAGGTATTGGGAGGCCGGTTTTAAAAGAATTCATACATTTCTTCAGGGAATAGCAAAAGGTTTGAAGGCAGCTTCCTGGTGGGATTTTACACCCTCGTTTTTTTTTCCTTATAAAAAAATAATAGCAAGTTCAGGCCTTGTTCCTGAGACCGCTCTGTCTTAACATGGCAAATCCTTTGCCCAGAAGATTAAGTAATTATTCTCCTGTTGTTCTATATCCTAATTCCATTTTTTCTTTTTCTTTCACTGACATATTTATCAAGAACTGCAGTGAGTATCATTTAATGAGTATCTCTGATGTTTCTCATATCATGCTAAGTGACCTATATATAAAACGTTATTTGATACAAACAAGATAGCCTATAAGACAGTTATCATCTTATTTTACAAAAAAGGGAAATTTTACAGGTAAATTAGTGGGTGATCGCCAGTCTGGGAATAAAGTCTTGCTCCTGATACTACAATATACGAAGGACAATTAGTTTTCTTTATTCTATCATCCATTTAAGAATTGTGACAGATAGCATACAGAAAACAATCAAATAGATGGAAACAAATTCCTGTGAGGGTGGCAATGTCATTACTTTTCTCAAGCAGCTGGTTGCCAGAAGAGAAGTCTGCGTGTTTCCTATCAGTAGGTACTGCGTCCTCTTGGTTCAACAAGATCACCAGTTCTGTGCCAGCCATTGGACTGTGAGCAGAAGTCATTCAAAGGAATGGCCACAATTGCCTGCATGTCTAAATTTGCAATCTTGTTTGAATTGCTGTGCATAAAATAGGATGTTAGCAATAAACCATAATACCAACAAACAGTAAACCAGTCATTCATTAGCAATCATGACTATTAGCTTGATCTTCTGAGCATAGTAGTAATGAGCCCACATTATGGATGCCCCGGGACATTTTCCTTGCAGTCTTCCTGTGGGTTTTTCTCTGAAAACATTATTCAAGGATCAGGTGGAAGATGATAGTGGAAAGGACTGAGGGTAAATTATACAACCAATTAGAAACTTCCACATTGTCAACTTTCAGCTTGGATTGTATTTATCTTGGATGACTGAGTAAATTACTTGGCTTTTCTCCATTCTTAAAATGTCATATAAAACCGTATTGTGCCTGATTACATGATTCACTTCTATTGTAAGCCCTTAGAAGCATGCATACTGGTTGTAAATATCATTTAGTAACTTATTAAAACTTTATGTGTTTAAATTGTATCTAATTTTGCATTTATACCTAGCTAATTTTATTTCTGTCGCCATTTATTAACTTGAGCAATACTCACCATCTGAAATATGTTGGCCAACAGTTATTTCTTCTAATATGTGGGCCATAACTTGTGGGTAACAGCTTTGTAACAATGACATCTTCAGCTACCATATGTATTAGACTGTTTCCTTTCAAACTGGTTTACTGAAAAGAATATGATATTATGATAAATATTGTCATTATTAGAGTATAATATTATTATTATATTGTATTAGAACATACAGCATATTATATAACAAACTGGGTGTTTTGGTAGTGTGAATTATTTGTTAAATAAAGGTAACAATGGGTTATGAGAGAAATATATTTGAAAGTGATAATTTTTAAATATAGTAATGTTTCTTCTATGA
Organism: Piliocolobus tephrosceles; assembly: GCF_002776525.5. Lineage (NCBI taxonomy): Eukaryota > Metazoa > Chordata > Mammalia > Primates > Cercopithecidae > Piliocolobus > Piliocolobus tephrosceles. The sequence continues at coordinate 15,282,061 of NC_045437.1, forward strand.
AGTTATATTCATAGTACAACTTACTCTGCACAATAGTGATGTTTGACTTTAATTCTGGAATATTCTACTCTTTAAAAAGATCACATCTTAAATTTCAATTATGCAATTTTGCTCTTGTAATAGAATATGTACAAAAGTTGTAAATACTTGATAAAGAATATACGTATAAGGTATAATGCTCATTCATATACATCTTTGAAGCTCAATATTTTATGTCAGTATAGGGACCAGGCAAATTTTCATTTTATTTCTGGCTTATGGACCATTTCTTGGATTTTCAAAGTTTTTTGTGTGTGTAAAACCTATGCTATCAAGCAAAACAATCCCTTTCTACATTCCTTTAGGCCTTTGATTTACAGAGATATGTGAATATTAAATCCATGAAGGACTTAGTCTCAAGGTTGCAGAGTTATGAGATCTGAAGGTTACGTCACCCATAATATGTGGGAAGTGCCCTGCCAAAAATGATAGCAAACAAGGTTTCAAACACTAAGGAAAATTTGAGTCTTCGTAAGGCATATCTTCTTATTTGTATTTCATATGAAGTTATTCATATTCTTTCTTTCTCCCTCCTTCCCTTCCCCTTTCTCCTCTCTCTGCATCATCCTTGATTCTCTATTAGTTTATCCCCAAGATGATAAAAATGGAAATACTCCTCAACTTACAAGAGAGGTAATCTTTTTTAATTTTTGAAATTATGCCCTTCCTACTATGCCATTTCTCAGCTCTCCTTTATAGTTTAACTTCTTAAAATATTTTCTTTTCATATTGCCTCTATTTCCTCTCATTTTTAGTGTCTCGTTTTTTAGTTGTTAGCCTTGCTGTGATATTTTCCCAGGCATATTTCTCAGCCCAGATAAGAATCCTTTTCTTGCTTTCTTGCTTTCTTTTCTTTTCCTCCCCTCCCCTCCCCTCTCCTCCCCTCCCCTTTTCTGATGGAGTCTCGCCACCCAGGCTGGAGTGCAGTGGCACAATCTCAGCTCACTGCAACCTCTGCCTCCCAGACTCAAGCGATTCTCCTGCCCCAGCCTCCTGAGTAGCTGGGACTACATTCACCCGCCACTACACCCGGCTAATTTTTCTGTTTGTAGTAGAGATGGGGTTTCATCATATTGGCCAGGATGGTCTAGAACTCCTGACCTTGTGATCCACCTGCCTCAGCCTCTTAAAGTGCTGGAATTACAGGCGTGAGCCATCGTGCCTGGCCGAGAATACTTTTAAGTAGGATTACATTATATACTAATTTTTTTAACTAGCCAATCATTCAAAAATATACTGTAAAATTATTGATATCATATTTTTACTATTACAAAAATAGCAAGTACTGTCTAAGAATTCGTAACCACCCAGAAGGCCAGGTTTGAATTTAGAATTCTGGGATTCGTGGAAGCTTACTTATTCTTGTCTGACCACCTATATTGTCCTTTACTAACAGGAAACTTGCACATATATACCTGGACATATCAGCCTGCATGTCCAGGCTGCACCCTGCAGCCACCACAAGTAGTTAACCTTGGCTTGGTACACACAGTAATTGCATAGTTTGGCTGTTTTGGCAGGGCATTCCAGGGTTCCTGAGATCTAAGTGTGGGTTGGAATGAAGTGCAGTGGAACACATCCCTTTGGCCAGCTCATTTCCTGCTTATATGCACTAGGAGAAATTCACAGAAATGTTCATACCAGCATTTGTAAGCAGAAAACAGGCTGAGCGCCATTGCTCATGTCTGTAATCCCAGCCCATTGGGAGGCCGAGTTGGATGGATCACCTGAGGTCAGGAGTTCAAGAGCAGCCTGGCCAATGTGGTGAAACCCCATATCTACTGAAAATACAAAAATTAGCTCGACGTGGTGGTGCACACCTGTAGTCCCAGCTACTCTGAAGGCTGAGGCAGGAGAATCACTTGAACCTGGGAGGTGGAGGTTGCAGTGAGCCGAAATCATGCCACCACAATTCAGCCTGGTGACAGAGCAAGACTCCATCTCAAAAAAAAAAAAAAAAAAAGAAACAACCTGGAAAAAAATCTCATTTGGTTTTTGACAAGGGAATGGATAATTCATGTTACACAATCACATACTATAAAGTAATGAAAAGACGTATGCACACATTATAAATATTTTATAAATATTATAGTAAATTGTATGTAACTGAATATCACATAATGCTTTTACTGATTTTTGGTGAGTTTTGTATGAGTAGCCAAGCTGTGGAATTATGATTCAGTGTAGGGTGAATATTAGATAATATTTTTGTTTATGTTAACAATTAATACAAAAGTGAAACAACAGAGATGTGTTGGAAATTCACTGTTTGTCAGAGACATTAGTAACTACTGTACTTTGTTCAATGAGATAATAACTTTTGAGGGGGCAGTTCCAAGGTGGCCGAATAGGAACAGCTCCAGCCCCCAGCTCCCAGTGTGAGCGACCCAGAAGACGGGTGATTTCTGCATTTCCAACTGAGGTACCGGGTTCATCTCACTGGGGCATGTTGGACAGTGGGTGCAAGAAAGTGGGTGCAGCCCAACATGCAAAAACGAGGCATCGCCTCTCCTGGGAAACATGAGGGGGAGGGGAATTCCCTTTCCTAGCCTAGGGAAACCGTGACACAAAACACCTGGAAAATCTGGTCACTCCCATCCTAATACTACACTTTACCAAGTGTCTTAGCAAACGGCACACCAGGAGATTATATCCCATGCCTGACTCAGAGGGTCCCATGTCCATGGAGCCTCCCTCATTGCTAGCACAGCAGTCTGAGATCTAACTGCAAGGCAGCAGCTAGGCTGGGGGACGGGCGCCCGCCATTGCTGAGGCTTAAGTAGGTAAACAAAGCAGCCTGGAAGCTCGAACTGGGTGGAGCCCACTGCAGCTCAAGGAGACCTTCCTGCCTCCGTAGACTCCACCTCTGGGGACAGGGCACAGCTAAACAAAAGGCAGCAGAAACCTCTGCAGATGTAAATGTCCCTGTGTGACAGCTTTGAAGAGAGTAGTGGTTTTCCCAGCACGGAGGTTGAGATCTGAGAATGGACAGACTGTCTGCTCAAGTGGGTCGCTGACCCCTGAGTAGCCTAACTGGGAGACATCCCCCACTAGGGGCAGACCACCACCTCATACCTCACAGTCAGGTACACCTCTGAGAGGAAGCTTCCAGAGGAACGATCAGACAGCAACGTTTGCTGTTCAGCAATATTCACTCTTCTGCAGCCTCCGCTGCTGATACCCAGGCAAACAGGGTCTGGAGTGGACCTCAAGAAAACTCCGACAGACCTGCAGCTGAGGGTCCTGACTGTTAGAAGGAAAACTAACAAACAGAAAGGACATCCATACCAAAACTCCATCTGTATGTCACCATCATCAAAAACCAAAGGTAGATAAAACCACAAAGATGGGGAAAAAGCAGTACAGAAAAGCTGGAAATTCTAAAAATCACAGTGCCTCTCCCACTCTAAAGGAATGCAGCTCCTTGCCAGCAATGGAACAAAGCTAGATGAAGAATGACTTTGACGAGCTGAGAGAACGAGACTTCAGATGATCAAACTTCTCCAAGCTAAAGGAGGAATTACGAATCCAGCGCAAAGAAACTAAAAACCTTGGAAAAAGATTTGACGAATGACTAACTAGAATAACCAATGCAGAGAAGTCCTTAAACGACCTAATAGAGATGAAAACCATGACACAAGAACTATGTGACAAATGCACAAGCTTTAGTAACTGACTTGATCAACTGGAAGAAAGAGTATCAGTGATTGAAGATCAAATGAATGAAATGAAGCGAGAAGAGAAGTTTAGATAAAAAAGAGTAAAAGGAAATGAACAAAACCTCCAAGAAATATAGGACTATGTGAAAAGACCAAATCTACGTCTGATTGGTGTACCTGAAAGTGACAGGGAGAGTGGAACCAAGTGGGAAAACACTCTGCAGGTTATTATCGGGGAGCACTTCCCCAACCTAGCAAGGCAGGCCAACTTTCAAATTCAGGAAATGCATAGAATGCCACAAAGATACTCCTTGAGCAGAGCAACTCCAAGCCACATAATTATCAGATTCACCAAAGTTGAAATGAAGGAAAAACTGTTAAGGGCAGCCAGAGAGAAAGGTCGGGCTACCCACAAAGGGAAGCCCATCAGACTAACAGTGGATCTCTCGGCAGAAACTCTACAAGCCAGAAGAGAGTGGGGGCCAACATTCAACATTCTTAAAGAAAAGAATTTTCAACTCAGAATTTCATATCCAGCCAAACTAAGTTTCATAACTGAAGGATAAATAAAATCCTTTACAGATAAGCAAATGCTGAGAGATTTTGTCACCACCAGGCCTGCCCTTCAAGAGCTCCTGAAGGAAGCACTAAATATGGAAAGGAACAACTGGTACCAGCCACTGCAAAAACATGCCAAAATGTAAAGACCATCAATGCTAGGAAGAAACTGTATCAACTAATGAGCAAAATAACCAACTAACATCATAATGACAGGATCAAGTTCTCACATAACAATATTAACCTTAAATGTAAATGGGCTAAATGCTCCAATTAAAAGACACAGACTGGCAGATTGGATAAAGAATCAAGACCCATCAGTTTGCTGTATTCAGAAGACCCATCTCACATGCAGAGACACACATAGGCTCAAAAAGGGATGGAGGAAGATCTACCAAACAAATGCAAAACAAAAAAAGGCAGGGGTTGCAATCCTAGTCTCTGATGAAACAGACTTTAAACCAACAAAGATCAAAAGAGACAAAGGCCATTACATAATGGTAAAGGGATCAATTCAAAAAGAAGAGCTAACCTAAATATATATGCACCCAATACAGGAGCACCCAGATTCATAAAGCAAGTCCTTAGGGACTTGCAAAGAGACTTAGACTCCCACACAAAAATAATGGGAGACTTTAACAGCCCATTGTCAACATTAGACAGATCAACAAGACAGAAAGTTAACAAGGATATCCAGGAATTAAACTCAACTCTGCACCAAGCAGACCTAATAGATATCTACAGAACTCTCCACCCCAAATCAACAGAATATACATTCTTTTCAGCATCACATCACACTTTTTCCAAAATTGACCACATAGTTGGAAGTAAAGCACTCCTCAGCAAATGTAAAAGAACAGAAATTATAACAAACTGTCTCTCAGATCACAGTGCAATCAAATTAGAACTCAGCATTAAGAAACTCAGTCAAAACCGCTCAACTACATGGAAACTGAACAACCTACTCCTGAACGCAGAAATAAAGATGTTCTTTGAAACCAGTGAGAACAAAGACACAACATACCAGTATCTCTGGGATACATTTAAAGCAGAGTGTCGAGGGAAATTTATAGCACTAAATGCCCACAAGAGAAAGCTGGAAAGATCTAAAATTGAAACCCTAACATCACAATTAAAAGAACTAGAGAAGCAGGAGCAAACACGTTCAAAAGCTAGCAGAAGGCAAGAAATAACGAAGATCAGAGCAGAACTGAAGGAGATAAAGACACAAAAACCCTTCAAAAAATCAATGAATCCAGGAGCTGGTTTTTTTATTAAAAGATCACCAAAATTGATAGACCGGTAGAAATACTCATAAAGAAGAAAAGAGAGAAGAATCAAATAGATGCAATAAAAAATGAAAAAGAGGGTATCACCACTGACCCCACAGAAATACAAACTACCATCAGAGAATACTATAAACACTTCTACACAAATAAACTGGAAAACTCAGAAGAAATGGATAAATTCCTGGACACATACACTCTCCTAAGACAAAACCAAGAAGAAGTTGAATCCCTGAATAGACCAATAACAGCCTCTGAAATTGAGGCAGTAATTAATAGCCTACCAACCAAAAAAAGTCTGAGACCAGATGGATTTACAGCCGAATGCTACCAGAGGTACAAGGAGGAGCTGGTACCATTCCTTCTGAAACTATTCCAATCAATAGAAAAAGAGGGAATCCTCCCTAACTCATTTTATGAGGCCAACGTCATCCTGATACCAAAGCCTGGCAGACACACAACAAAAAAAGAGAATTTTAGACCAATATCCCTGATGAACATTGATGGAAAAATCCTCAATAAAATACTGGCAAACCGAATCCAGCAGCATGTGAAAAAGCTTATCCACCGTGATCAAGTAGACTTCATCCCTGGGATGCAAGGCTGTTTAATGTACACAAATCAATAAACATAATCCAGCAAATAAACAGAACCAATTACAAAAACCACATGATTATCTCAATAGATGCAGAAAAGGCCTTTGATAAAATTCAACAGCTCTTCATGCTAAAAACTCTCAATAAATGCAGTATTGATGGAACGTATCTCAAAATAATAAGAGCTATTTATGACACATCCATAGCCAATATCATACTGAATGGGCAAAAACTGGAAGCATTCCCTTTGAAAACTGGCACAAGACAGGGATGCCCTCTCTCACCACTCCTATTCAACATAGTGTTGGAAGTTCTGGCCAGGGCAGTCAGACAAGAGAAAGAAATAAAGGGTATTCAGTTAGGAAAAGAGGAAGTCAAATTGTCCCTGTTTGCAGATGACATGACTGTATATTTAGAAAACCCCATCGTCTTAGCTCAAAAATCTCCTTAAACTGATAAGCAACTTCAGCAAAGTCTCAGGATACAAAATCAATATGCAAACATCACAGGCATTCTTATACATCAATAACAGACAAACAGAGAGCCAAATCATGAGTGAACTCCCATTCACAATTGCTTCAAAGAGAATAAAATACCTAGGAATCCAACTTACAAGGGATGTGAAGGACCTCTTCAAGGAGAACTACAAACCACTGCTCAGTGAAATAAAAGAGGACACAAACAAATGGAAGAACATACCATGCTCATGGATAGGAAGAATCAATATCATGAAAATGGCCATACTGCTCAAGATAATTTATAGATTCAATGCCATCCCCGTTAAGCTACCAATGACTTTCTTCACAGATTTGGAAAAAACTGATTTAAAGTTCATATGGAACCAAAAAAGAGCCCACATTGCCAAGACAATCCTAAGCCAAAAGAACAAAGCTGGAGGCATCATGCTACCTGACTTCAAACTATACTACAAGGCTACAGTAACCAAAACAGCATGGTACTGGTACCAAAACAGAGATATTGACCAATGGAACAGAACAGAGCCCTCAGAAATAATACCACACATCTACAGCCATCTGATCTTTGACAAACCTGACAAAAACAAGAAATGGGGAAAGGATTCCCTATTTAATGAATGGTACTGGGAAAACTGGCTAGCCATAATTAGAAAGCTGAAACTGGATCCCTTCCTTACACCTTATACAAAAATTAATTCAGGATGGATTAGAGACTCAAATTTTTAGACCTAAAACCATAAAAACCCTAGAAGAAAACCTAGGCAATACCATTCAGGATATAGTCATGGGCAAGGACTTCATGTCTAAAACACCAAAAGCAATGGCAACAAAAGCCAATATTCTCAAATAGGATCTAATTAAACTAAAGAGCTTCTGCACAGCAAAAGAAACTATTATCAGAGTGAACTGATGATGATGTTACTACTCCAAAAATGTAATAACATAACTGGAGAATGATGAGTTTTGTGTCTTTCTTTGGTTATTAATATAATAACCAACTTACAGAATGGGAGAAAATTTTTGCAGTCATCTGACAAAGGGCTAATAGCCAGAACCTACAAAGAATTCAAACAAATTTACAAGAAAAAGACAACCCCATCAAAAAGTGTGCAAAGGATATGAACAGTCACTTCTCAAAAGAAGACATTTGAAAACAGACACATTGAAAAAATGCTCATCATCACTAACCATCAGAGAAATGCAAATCAAAACCATAATGAGATACCATCTCACACCAGTTAGAATGACAATCTTTAAAAAGTCAGGAAACAACGGGTGCTGGAGAGGATGTGGAGAAATAGGAACATTTTTGCACTGTTGGTGGGACTGTAAACTATTTCAACCATTGTGGAAGACAGTGTGGTGATTCCTCAAGGATCTAGAACTAGAAATACCATTTGACCCAGCCATCCCATTTCTGGGCATATACCCAAAGGATTATAAATCATGCTGCTACGAAGACACATGCACACATATTTTTATTGCGGCACTATTCACAATAGCAAAGACTTGGAACCAACCTAAATGTCCATCAATGACAGACTGGATTAAGAAAATGTGGCATATATACACCATGGAATACTATGCAGCCATAAAAAAGGTTGAGTTCATGTCCTTTGTAGGGACATGGATGCAGCTGGAAACCATCCTTTTCAGCAAACTATCACAAGAAGAGAAAACCAAACACCACCTGTCCTCACTCATAGGTGGGAATTGAACAATGAGAACACTCGGACACAGGAAGGGGAACATCACACACTGGGGCCTGTAGTGGCGTGGGGGAGGGGGAGGGATAGCATTAGGAGATATACCTAATATAAATGATGAGTTAATGGGTGCAGCACACCATCATGGCACATGTATACATATGTAACAAACCTGCACGTTGTGCACATGTACCCTAGAACATAAAGTATAATAAAAAATAGAAAAAAGAATAACTTGAATACTAGAAGAGCACTTTTTCATTCTTTTGAAGCTATAGACATGATAAAATGGCTATAGACATAACACACTTTTAAGTTTAATCTGCGTTATTAACATATTTTCTATGACTACATTAAGTCTAGGTAATCCACAATATAATAGATCAAGTCCTGACTTCCAGCATTCCAAATTTTCTTGGTATTAATACTCCCACAGTTGCTAATTTCAAGCTAGTGACATGGCACTGCTAACATAGAGTTGAGAAAAGATAGGCAGTAATATGCATGACATAGTGTTTCCAGCATTCAGGGAAGGGACACAGCCTCAAGAACATGGATTTGAGTAAAATGTAGTAACATAATTGGAGAATGATGAGTTTTGTGTCTTTCTTTGGTTATTAATATAATTTGCTTAATTTTATATGTACATAATTTACTTTTTTATAATGGCTGTGTTTAACAACTGGCTTGGAAAATTTTAGAGAATTTAACAACCAGCTATTATAAGCTGGTTCAAACTAGCTTCAGCACAATATTGTCCAAATGACTGAATGGTCAATGTTGGGTAGTTTCTGTGTTTTGTGTCTTTCTATTTTGTTTTTCTATTTGTTGATTTCTGATGCAAGATAACACTGTATTAATTGATACAGCTTTAAACTTCGGCTTCATATTTGGGAGGGCAGTCGCCTCAGTTTTCTTCTTCAGGAATGTGTTGGCTGGTCTTATTGAGGGATATCTTAGCACTTCCCTCTTCTGTATAAATTTTAAAATTATTTTGTAAATTTCACCCAAAAACCTCTTGAAAGTTTGAATGAAACTTCATTGACTTTTAGGTCAGTTTGGTGAGAAGAGACACTTTTATGATACTGATTTTTGCTATATATTAATATTGTGTAACTCTCTATTTTAAGTTTCTTTCATGCTCACAAAGGGGTAATCTTATAATGCTAAAACTTCCTTTTAAAAAATGTTTAATTTAAAAGACTTTATATTTTTGGTTGCTAGTATAAAGAGTTTTTAATATTTCTTTTTACTAAGTTAACTTTATTGAGGTGTAATTTACATACAATGGAATGCACCAATTTTGCATGTATAGCATCATAAATTTTGACATATGTTTACACCCCTGTGACCACTGCCACCATAATAAGGATTCAAAACATTCCTATCACTGTAGTAAGATCCTTATTGCTCTATTTTGGTGAAACCCTCCCTCCCAAGCCCCAGGAAACCATGAATTCACTTTTTTTCACAATAGATTAGTTTTAACTGTCCCAGAATTTCATAAATATAGAATCATACATATGTGCTTTTTTGGGGTCTGAAATTTTTGCTGAGCATAATGCTGTTTTCATCTATCAAATTTAGGAATTTTCTGGTGATTTATAACATTTTAAAATATGCTAATATTTAAAAAATTATTAATGAATATTGGATGTTATTGAATGCTATTTATTGTAACTTTTGCTAATCACTTGTTCCCTTTGATATTCTCTTGGCAAATATATTTATAAATGAGCTTGGATTAATAGGACAGTGGTTAGAAAACTTTCATAAAGTCAAATGATAACTATTTTCAGCTTTTGGGTCATACAGACTCAGTAGCAATTACTCAACTCTGTTGAGTATTGTGACAGCAGCCATTTAGTATATATAAACAAAGAGGCATGGCTGTGTTCCAATAAAACATTATTTGAAAATATAGGCAGGCAGCCCCAGACTATTTTCCTGATGCCTGTCAGTAAAACAATTCATATACTTATGACATTAGGACTATTTGTACTTTCTGTGTCTTCTTGGGTAAGATTTATTAATTCATATTTTCTAGTATTTTTTCCATTTTATCTCTTTTCTAATCTTTATTATTTTCTTCTTTCTGTTAGCTTTGCGTTTAGTTTGTACTTCTTTCCCTAGCTCTTTAAGTTGTAAAGTCAGGTTGTTGATTTGAGATCTTTCTTATTTTTTGATATAAGCATTAATAGCTGGAGATTTCCACTTTACCACTGCTTTCTCCATATTGCATACATTTTGCTGTGTTGATTTTTCATTTTTATTCATCTCTAAGCATTATCTAATTTCCTTTGTGATTTCTGTTGTGATACACTGGGTTCTTTAAGAGTGTTAATTTTCACAATTTTGTTCACTTTTCAGTTATAGAATTTTTCTGTTGTTGATTTCTAAGTTCATCCCATTGTGGTCAGAGTACAGACATTGTATGATATCTGTCATTTAAAATCTATTGATATTTTGTTTATGGTCTATCATATGGTCTATCCTGCAAAATGTCCCATGTGTACCTGAGAAGAAAGTGTATGCTGTTAGGTAGATTGTTTTGTTGTTGTTGTTGTTGTTGTTGTGGCTTTTGAGACAGAGGCTCAGTTTGTTACCCAGGCTGGAGTGCAGTGGCACTTATCTAGGCTCACTGCAACCTTCACCTCCCAGGTTCAAGCGATTCTCCTGCCTCAGCCTCCCGAGCAGCTGAGATTACAGGTGCTTGCCACCACAGCTGGCTATTTTTTTTTTTTTTTTGTATTTTTAGTAGAGATGGGGTTTCACCACTTTGGGCAGGCTGTAGATTGTTATTTCTATGTTTATTAAATCTACTTGATTTATTGTGTTGCTTAAATTCTCTGTTTACCGAATTGTCTTCTGTCTGGTTGTTTTATCCATTATTGAGAGTAGGGTGTGGAAGTCTGCAACTGTTATTGTAAAACTGTGCATTTCTCTCTTCAATTCTGAAAGTTTTTGCCTCATATAGTTTGATGGTCTGATATTAAATGTATGAAAGTTTATAATTATTATGTCTTCTTGCCTTGCTAAATTTTTTATTAATATGTAATGTCCTTTGTCTTTGATAACCTTTGATTTAAAGTATATTTTGTCTTATATTAGTATAGTCACCCCCACTCTTTTATGGTTACTATTTGCATAGAATATCTTTGCATAGCTTTCTTACTTTCAATCTGTTTATATTTTTGGATCTGAAAAAAGTTTCTTGCTGGCCATGGTGGCACATGGCTATTGTCCCAGCTACTCAAGAGGCTGAGGTAGAAGGATTGCTTGGAGCAAGGAGTTCCAGATTGTAGAGTGCTATGATAGTATCTGTGAATAGCCGCTGCACTTCATCCTGGGCAACATAGTGAGACATCTCCCCTTAAAAAAAAAAAAAATAAACACTTTGAGAGGCTAAGGCAGGCAGATCACGAGATCAGGAGTTCAAGACCAGCCAGGCTAATATGGTGAAACCCCGTCTCTACTAAAAATACAAAAATTAGCCGGGCATGGTGGTGTGCCTGTAATCCCAGCTACTAGGGAGACTGAGGCAGAAGAATCACTCGAATCCGGGAGGCAGAGGTTGCAATAAGCCAAGATCGTGCCACTGCACTCCAGGCTGGGTGACAGAGCAAGGCTACATCTCTAAATAAATAAATAAATAAATAAAATGAGTCTTGTGAATAGCATGTAGTTGGTCATGTCTTTTAATCCATTCTTAAAATCTGTTTTTTAACTGGAGAGTTTAATCTATTTACATTTAAGTGATTACTGATCAGGAGAAACTTACTTGTGCTATTTTGCTATTTGTTTTCTACATACCATATAGCTTTTTTTGTACTTCATTTATTGCATGACTGTCTTCTTTTATTGCATTAATGTCTTCTTTTGTGTTTAGTTGATTTTTTGTGGTGCAGTGTTTACTTTCTGTCATCTCCTTTTGTTGTTAGTTGATTTTTTGTGGTGCAGTGTTTACTTTCTGTCATCTCCTTTTGCTGTGTATTCTGTAGGTATTTTGTTATTACCATGAGGATTACATTTAACATCCTGAAGTTATGCCATTCTAATTTGAATTCATATCAGCTTGACTTCAATAACATACAAAAACTTTACTCCTTTACAGCTCCATCTTCACCCCTCTTGGTTGTTGATGTCACAAAATTACCTCTTTATACATTTGTTTCCTAAAACATAAGGTAGTATTGTTTTAAATGCATGTCTTAAATTAAGAAAAAAAACAGGCCAGGCATGGTGGCTCATGCCTATAATCCCAGCAGTTTGGGATGTCGAGGTGGGTGGATCACGAGGTCAGGAGATTGAGACCATCCTGGCTAACACGGTGAAACCCTGTCTCTACTAAAAATAGAAAAAATTAGCTGGGCATGGTGGTGGGCCCCTGTAGTGCCTGCTACTCGGGAGGCTGAGGCAGGAGAATGGCATGAACCCAGGAGGCAGAGCTTGCAGTGAGCGGTGATCATGCCACTGCATTCCAGCCTGTGTGACAGAGCGAGAATCTGTATCAAAAAAATAAAATATGGAGTTATATCTCATTGTTATCGTAATAGTAGCTTTATAAATTGCCTGTGTATGTGTATTCATTGAGATCTTTATTTCTTCATGTGGCTTTGGATTATTGTTCAGTGTTCTTTTATTTCACCCTTCAGGGCCTCCTTGAGCATTTCTTGTGGAACTGTTCTGTTGGTAATAAATTTTCTTAGCTTTGTTTTTTTAGGGGGAAATGTCTTAATTTCTTCCTCTCTTTTGAAGGGCAGTTTTGCCAAATATTGGATTCTTGGGTTGGCAAGTTTTTTTGTTTTGGTTTGGTTTTCCGTTTTTTTAGAGCTTTAAATATATTGGCCAATGTCCATCCTCTAAAGTTTCTGATGAGAAATCTGCTGATCATCTTTAGGGAATCCCATGTATGTGACAGATTTCTTCTCTCTTGCTACTTTCAAGGTTTTTCTCTTTGTCTTTGTCTTTCTAAAGTTTGATAATGAATCTTGGTATGGGTCACTTTGAGGTTACCTTATTTGGAGTTCTTTGAGATTCTTAGATATTTATATTCATGTCTTTCATCAAATTTGGAAGTTTCAAGCCATTATTTCTGTAAATATTCTCACTGATTCTTTCTCTTTGTCTTCTTCTAGGACTGCTGCAATGCATGTGTTGGTTTGCTTGATGTTGACTCATGAGTTCTTTGGGATCTGGTTACTTCAATCCTTTTTTGTTGCTGTTGTTGTTGTTCCTCAGGTTAAGTCACTTCCATTGCTCTCTCTTCAAGTTTGCTCATTCTTTCTTCTGCCGGTTCAAATCTGTCCTTGAATTCATTTAGTGAATTTTTCATTTCACTTACTGTACTTTTCAGCTCCCGAATTTCTTTTCAGATTTTCAGTATCTTTGTTGACATTTTCATTTTGTTCATTCATCACTTTTTTGACTTTCTCCCTGTATTTCTCTATGTCTATCAGCACTTTATGATAACTATTTTAAAGTCTTTGCCTAGTATATCTGCCATGATGTCTTTTTCAGGGACAATTTCTGTTGATTTGGTTTTTTCTTCTGAATGGGCCATACTTTCATGTTTGTTTGTATGCCTTATTATTTTTTATTAAAATTGTACATCTGAATCTAATAATACCTTTGCCTCTATTTTTGCAGATAAATTAAGACTTGGATAAATTGATAGGCTTAGGGATAATAGGGGACTGGGATTTGAATGTCCAATATTTTGATTCCAGAGTTTCACCCTTCTGAATTCTTTGCTACTTTTTCTCTAAGTCTGTTCTCACAAAGAAACTTTTAATGCACAATTTAACTTAATAAGATATGGCTATTGGAAAGAAATAATCTGTGGAGAAAGCCTGGGTCAATTATGTTCTACAGTTTTAAAAAACTGAGATTCTGGTTTGTAATTCATCCTGTGAAATAGTTTCTTGCCTAAACTACTAAAATTATATTTCTGAATGCAACTAAGTGAGGAACAAACCATGAGCTCTACTTCTACTTCTGTATATTTTCTAATCTTCAAAGGTTTGTGCAGACATCTCATGTCATCCTCATAATATGTCCTTGAACTACTGATACTTTCTTTTTCCTTCTTAGAGGTAAGTCAATTGAAATGAAATGGTTTGTGAAACTTGGATGTAAATTAAAGGTCTTTTGACTTTTCTTTCAGGACTCTTCCAATACAGCATGGATCAGGCATTTCATGAATTCCTTCCTGAACTAGCCAAATGACTTCACCCTTACATAATCTGATTTAGTTCCATGTCATATAATTAAGGATTGGATGATGACTGACTTATTGGTGTCTTAGAAGACTGCAATATTTAATGCATTTTTGGATCTAATTTAATTAAATGAGGAAAGGAACTTTACATAGTTAATATATGATGCAAATGCACTGAAATGGGAACTGGAACACATGCAATAAAGAAATTGGTTTCCCCTCTAAATGTAACAAGCCAGGAAGGATGACAGACATTTTTGTGTTTTGTTTTTCGTGGACTATTTCCACATTATCTGTGCCTTCATATATTTGGGTGTCAGTTTTTGAAAGTTTATTTTGCATTTTCTGAATAATTTAGCATTCCCTTTTTCTTTTGACAGTAGCAGAGAACTTGTGCATGGATGGCTGACTTCTGATAGTCTTTTGATGTTTCTATTTCCCAGAGGCCTATCAACCCAATGACTTTTTCTTTTTATGACCCATGTTCC
This sequence comes from Piliocolobus tephrosceles, assembly GCF_002776525.5. Lineage (NCBI taxonomy): Eukaryota > Metazoa > Chordata > Mammalia > Primates > Cercopithecidae > Piliocolobus > Piliocolobus tephrosceles. The sequence continues at coordinate 15,297,089 of NC_045437.1, forward strand.
AAATAATGACATGTACAATTTCTGTTATTAGCCTCTTTCTTTGACTACGACTACCTTATAAAAAAGAAAGAAAAAAATACTGTTATTTCAAACCAGCACTAAATAAATTTAATAAACTTCATGCACAAACTTCAATTTGGAAATACTCTGTTGCATAGTGTATCAGTAATGACGTTTATCTTTTTTTAAGGCAGTGTTGGCATTATAAGTGTAGACTGTTGTTATATATAGACAAAAATTTTTAATTAAGTGTTAATAAAAAGTTACATGTGATGTATGGAAATAAATGTGAACCATAAGTAGTAATGATAATTTTCATCATAACTAACTTTTTAGTGCTTACTGTGCGTCAGGCAGCATCATATGTGATTTAATTTGATCCTCACCACAAATCTAAAAGGCTGATACTGGTATTATCCCCATTTTACAAATAAGACAAATGCTGTTCAAAGAAGTGAAGCAAGTCAATGGGGTAACGCTTCTAGTTAAGTCTGTCAGTTCCAGATTTCACATTCTTTACTGTATGCTATCCTACTATATGACATATGACTGAAGAATAAAAGCCGAGTTTCCATGAGAAACAAATACATGCTTTACAAAACAACTGCAAAACATCTAGACCACTAGCTTGTTCTGCTACTGAGTTAACAAGTTCAGTAGCTAGGAAGATATATGCCCATATTAACAGAATTCTCTTGAACCACAAAATGTAGAAGGATAATAAATTTTACAGATTTTTTTTTCCTGTTTCATTCAGTCTCCAGTTTATGAGGACAGAAATTTGGAAGAAATTTATCTCAAAGTTTCATGTATTTTTCTCTTGCATAGGTACTGTAAATCTCATAACTGATCATGTTTGCCTATTTTCTTTGGCTACTAGGAAGCTTAGAAGAAAATGTACAGCCCACCTATAATAATTGAATTTCTTAATCATGTCTTGACTTCATATCATTTTCTTACCCTATTTTTCAGGGCCTCCGGTTTCTTGAGTCATTATTCTTCATTCTGTTACATTATAAAAATTCCTTCAAGGTCCCACAATATCTTACTGAGATATGGACTAAATATACCAAAAATAAAATATGTATGATAAAAATTCAAAATATATTGTTTTATTTAAAGACTTAGAATTTCTGTAAATGTGGACTACTGAGATTTTCTGTTAAATTAAGAGAAAGGGTTAGGTTTGGTTTGGTTTTAGGAGTATAGATATAATCATATCATTGCATGAAACCATGTATCCTACTGTGAACATATGTTTTGTTCTATTTTGGAGAAGCTATTTACTTCTAGGGCATATTTTTGCCATGCACAATTAGTTATATGATACAAAGGGACAGTTTTCTACTTCCTGATAACAAATGTTAAAGGTGAATTTCTCCAGATTTATTCCAGGGCTTATAAAATATTGTTATCATGGATGACCTAGTAACAAATGTAACATGCCACAACCTTTAGTGACAACAGAATTCATTACTCTAATGTTCTGTTGCCTATAAAACAGAGATTGAAACTCCATGCCTATCATGAAGATGTTAACAGGTGTTTTAAACTAGGTTGTTAAGCTCTCTTATTACTGATGTCTGGGAGCATCTTATTTTTAATGCAACCAGGAGGGCATGATTTTTCTAGGCAGTTTGGACCCCAGAGACATAACCATCTGAGTACACTCTTGTTAGCAAGAGAGAAAATGGACGATTGGAAAAATATCATTCAAGTGTTCCAGGGAAGAGGGAGGAAGGATCTTCAATGGGTGTGTTAGTCTGTTTCCACGCTGCTGATAAAGACATACCCGAGACTGGGCAGTTTACAAAGGAAAGAGGCTTAATGGTGAACTCACAGTTCCATGTGACTGGAGAAGCCTCACAATCATGGTGAAGGCAGGGAGGCGTAAGTCACATCTTACACGGACAGCGGCAGGCAAAGAGAAAGCTTGTGCAGAGAAGCTTCCATTTTTAAAACCATCAGATCTCCTGAGACCCATTCACTATCACAGGAACAGCATGGGAAAGACCGGCCCCCATGATTCAGTCATCTCCCACTGGGGACCTCCCAAAACTCATGGGAATTATGGGAGCTACAAGATGAGATTTGGGTGGGGACACAGAGCCAAACCATATCAAGGGGAAAAACCAAATCAAGGGGAAATATTGCTTTGGGATGAAAAAAGAAAATGAATGTGCAGAGGGCAGAGGACAGAGATGACTTAGGGAAGTCCATGCACGGTATGAGCTTCCTGAAAGTCTTTCTTTCATAATCTCTGTGATGTGTGATGTGTCACATAATACATGGATTATCTCTTCATGCCAAGAGTTCTGTTAGTAAATCAAGATGATGAATTTTCTTGATGAATCCGCAAGTGTGCTTAGAGGGGAGAGGTAGAGGAGGCTGTGTTCGGGGCTCTGATTCCCTCAAAACAACTGGCAGTTGGCTTTTCCTGGCTGATTCCTTGGACTGCATGGATCCTGAATGGTGCTGTCAGGTGCCAGAAACAACAACCACATCAAGTCTCACTTCAGGACTGAACAAAGTTATCTCTGTCCAGCACGTATCCAAATACAATGAAAAAAAAAAGGTATGAACAGATGGAGGAATTCACTTGTTCCATTTTCCTTTGGTGAATCTTAGGAGCTATTTTGCCCATGATATGTTTGTTTTCCATACTTTTACATGTTTTTCCTCAGATACTGTATAAAATTTAGTATTTGAAGGTTAGTTCTGGCAAAGTTAACCAAATAGCTCTTATGCTAATTCCACAGATGTGCTTATTTATTCACGTCTAGAATACCTTCTGTCCTCAAATTACTGTTCTTTATAACGAGGCCATGCCAATAATTAACTCTTCTTTCACATCTTAAGCGTCATCTATTGTTAAAAAAAAAATAAGCAAAATAAAACTGGAGAAGCTCGATCCATACAAAAGGAGTATTAGTGGTTTATAATTTTTACTACTGGATGCACTGAATAGCATGATAGCAATGTGTAACATTTAATGTAACAGCTGTTTTTAATAATTAAAAGATGGCTTTCAGTGTTCTTTTTTTCCCTCTCTTTTATTTATATTGTCATTTGCTGCATGGCATTTTAAATTTTAGGTAGAATTAAGAAACTCCAGCATGCAGGATGCAGAACGTCTGCATTTATTTATTTGCAGATGCATGTGTGATACCAGTTTAGGAAACTCTGTTTTAAAGGTGGGATGGTTTAAAGTCATAATGATGGTACATGGTTCATATATGTTAAGATTACAATCTATAGAACCCCCACTTGTCTAAACTGCAATATCCTCCTATTTGGAACTATGACTGATGTTAAAAAGAATTTATTTGCATGGGCAATTTTCTTCTTCAACTTGCTAAAGTCAGATATAGAAAACAAAATACCATCAAAGGTAATGACATTGCCCTTGAACTTTAATCTAGAAAGGGCAGAAAAGCTTTGCACCTTCAGGACTTCCTCTTTCTTGAGATAAAGTGATGTTCACTTCACTATTCATTTAGTATTATATTATACGTTATATATTTATATGTTTTATAATATGGTTTATATTCAAAAGAAGTCAAACTATCCAGACATTACAGAAATGGTCACACTCTAACAAGCATGATCGTGAGTGCTAAAATAGTACCCATGGCCTTGGACCAACCATAAATCATAAATATTAGAAATCATGTTGTTTGTTTGTTTTTGAGACAGAGTCTCGCTCTGTCACCCAGGCTGGAGTGCGAGTGGCACGATCTCGGCTCACTACAACCTCCGCAGTTCAAGCAATTATCTGCCTCAGCCTCCCAAGTAGCTGGGATTATAGGCACCTGCCACCATGCCCGGCTAATTTTTGTATTTTTAGTAGAGATGGGGTTTCACCATCTTGGCCAGGCTGGTCTTGAACTCCTGACCTCATGATCCACCCGCCTTGGCCTCCCAAAGTGCTGGGATTACAGGCATGAGCCACCGGCCCTGGCCAGAAATCATTTTTAATATGAACACAATTACAGGAAGAAAGTAGTATATTATAATTTTTTTCTAAAATGATTGATGGAGTCCAAATAAAATTAATGAATCCAACAAATATTCATTTAGTATGCCATGAATGGAGCACTGTACTGAGAAGAGTTAATGCAACAAAAATGACTCAAACATAACTGTCCTAATACAACCGTAGGCCTATAAAAGGGGCAGAGGCCAGAATTTGGTCTGACATAAATATAACATGACTAAAATGTTGCAGAGGGCAAATGCAGTGGTAGCAGCAAGGTTCTCCAGGAATTGTCGTTTATTTACTAAACTAAAAGAAACAAAGCTTTGTGATAAATTGCAGGTTAATGTTTTGCAAATATTTATTTATTTTAATAAAAATTTTCTTTTCCTATAAAATAGCTTGTTAGTGGGCCGGGTGCAGTGGCTCACACCTGTAATCCCAACACTTTGGGAGATCGAGGCGGGTGGATCACGAGGTCAGGAGTTCAAGACCAGCCTGGCCAACATGGTGAAACCGTGTCTCTACTAAAAGTACACAAATTACCTGGGCATGGTGGCATGTGCCTGTAATCCCAGCTACTCGGGAGACTGGGGCAGGAGAATCTCTTGAACCTGGGATCCGCGAGGCGGAGGGTTGCAGTGCACTGAGGTTGCACCACTGCACCCCAGCCTGGGCTACGGAGGGAGACTGGGTCTCAAAAAAAAAAAAAAAAAAAAAAAAAAAAAAAGACTTGTTAATGCTTTTGCTGCCACCCAGTCCCTGGCCTTGCTGTCCTCAGCTGCTCTGAGCACACAGCTTTCCACAGATCCTGTTGCACGGGCCTCTTCCTCATTCCCTCCAAAGCCATGCCCCTTCCCCACGGATGCCGTTCAAATGCTTCCGATGCTGCACACTGTCTCTTCTCTGTGGGACCTCAGTGAGGCACATACTGCTTCTCTGGGGCTGGCGATCTCAAGTCATGGATTTAATCCCTGCTCTGAATGGTACTAGCTGATTGGACTTTGGGCAAGACATTTAATTTCTCTGATCTGTGCCCTCTTCTGAACAATATGGATTATTGTAAGACCTATAGGAGTGGTTATTGTAAGTATTAAGTGGGCTAACAAATGGGAAAGATCCTCCCAGGGCCTGTCTCAGGCAAACCATCAGTCATGTCCATTAACCCTTCCCTCTCTCTTTTTCTGCCTCCCTCCTTCCATCCTTCTTCCTTTCTCTATTTCTTGCTTGCCTTTTTCTTTAAAATTCTTTAATCTCCTCCTTCTCTTTTCTGTGATGTAATAATCACAAAAGAAGGACTTATGATAATATGTTCAGGTAGTGCAGAAAAGGAAAGAGAATTTCACAAGTGAAAGCATGAGAGAAGTATTCAAGGAGCACTCTTGTAGGTCTCGAAGTGAGAGTAAACCTTATATATATACCAAAGAGAGAAAGCACATCCAGACAGGTTGATGTAAAGTTAGCGCCATCATGGAGGGCCTTGCCTCCTTTTGCTCTATTAGAAAACATGGAGGCTCTGAAGTCTATTTATTTTTTTGAGATAAAGTTTCTCTCTCGTTGCTCAAGCTGGAGTACAATGGCATGATCTCAGCTCACTGCAACCTCCGCCTCCCAGGTTCAAGCGATTCTCCTGCCTCAGCCTCCCAAGTAGGTGGGATTACAGGCACATGCCACCATGCCCAGCTAATTTTTTGTAGTTTTGGTAGAAACAGGGTTTCACCATTTTAGCCAGCCTGGTCTCGAACTCCTGACCTCAGGTGATCAGCCTGCCTCGGTCTCCCAAAGTGCTGGGATTATAGGCATGAGCCACTGTGAAGTTTTTTTTTTTAAATCATGTTCTAGGTATTCTTCAAGGGATGGATTCTGAAAACAGTGTTCATGATTAATTGACTAGGTAGAGAAGTGGAGAGACCATTTCAGAAGAGGTGAATCAAAGTAGTAATAAATGAGATGGAAGAGACTGTTGAGGAATGAATTGCAGTGTCACTGGGACTTCCAGCCAATTGCTTCTAGGTGCGTAAGCAGTGATGATGGGGGTGTTAAGCTTAGTCATTGGAGGGACAAAAGTGCCATGATCATGGAGAGGAAACATCAACAGAAATATGTTTGACTAGGAAGGTAATGAACAATTACCTGTTTGAGATTTCAGCTGGAAATTTGGGAAAATGTGTTTAGAAAGTGATCGGAAGTACAAGCCTTGAATTACACAGCTATTTAAACTCCACTTCCAGGGATTTTAGAATAGAGGTTAAATGTAAGAGGTAGACACTTTCAAGGATAATGAATGTCAGGAGAGAAGGGCATAGAGCAGATGACCTGAAGGAAATGAGATTTATTTTGTGAATGGTGAATGATGATCCAGAGAAAACATCATCGGAAGCTGAACTGCTTACAAGGTTGGGGTAGTGTTCAGAGAAGAAGAGAATACTGGGGTGTTTTGAATAGTGTGGTGCACTGAGTTTGAGGAAGATGGAGGATTAAAGGCTGTTGGGTTTATCAACTTAGAGGTCACTGGAGACTTTTGGACAACAGTTTTACAGGGTGATATTTGTTAAAGCGAGAACAGAATGAATAGTGGTTCATAGTAAGCCCTGGAATTGGATTTGATAGTTTTAAATCAAGGCTTGTTTTCTACTAGTTGCGTTGAATGTAAGATTTAGTGTCTTTCTGGGTGTTTCATGTAAAGAAAAGATAATTTATGCCAACTTTTGTATTTTTAAATTAATATTCAATGCATTTAAGTTGCAAATTTCAAAACCCTTTTTCTTGAGCTCTAAAGCTTAACTCCAATTTATTCTATTTACAAACGTGATATAGTTTAGCAACCCTTTCAAAAGGACCTTTACAACTTAGTTAATTAAATTCTATTAAATATTTTAACAGCATTCATAAATTTAACATATTCATTTCTCTTTTGAAGCTTTTCAATATGCAGCAACCTAGATGGCCCCAAGTTGTAGAGAAATCTACATAAATATAATAAGTTGAATATGTAAGTACAGTGGCCCTTAAGTTCTCATAAATGTTACAATATTGTTTGTACAACAGTAAATTTTTCTTGTTAAGTTTCAAATTAAAATAACAAATCCACATAAATCACCCAATCTTATATTTGATAAATACGTAAAATAGCAAATATACACAAATTATTTCTAAGTGCAAAAGGATTGAAGCACTGGGCTTGTTGCTTCTGCATCTTTGTCCCTTTTTCTCCATTTGGCTGATTTTAAGGAGGTTTATACACTAGGAAAACAATTCTACCAGTCAGGGTCTGGTTTCCTCAGCTCCTATTCCTTTTGTCTTCCTCCAATTTAAAACCTGAAAAGTGAGATATTCAAATTCTCAGCCTGTCTTGCAGCAGAAGGAGGCCACTTGATACACTGCTGTCTGATGTGATATAGACAGGAGTTCCTGTGTGTTTTATGTTGCAGATAATAGGGGACCACATATCCACTCATTACTACAGAGAGTTGGACCTAGAATTATCATAATATCTGATGCCTCTATAACCCTCACTGTATTCCAGAAGCCGTCTTCTGTGCCTTCTATGGGATAGCTATAACACCTATAACAACTCATGAGGTAGATGCAATTATCCTTCCATTTCATCGCTGAGGAAATGGTAGCACAGAGAGGTCAGTTACTTGCCCAGAGTCACACAGCCGGTAAATGACAGCATTTAAGATTTGAGTCCCAGCCCCCTCATTCCAGAATCCCCTTAATCTCTTCCCTATAGTCACCTCTCCCTGATCTCCATTTTTCCACTGGGCACCCGAAGCTCTTTGTCTTATCTATTCTGCACTGTTTATGACATACTGTTACAGCTAATGGTTTCCGTGCGTGCCTCCCCTGTTCCACTAAGTGGTCCTTGAAAGCATGCAGCGTGCTTCTTTATATCTCCAGTCGCAGCCACAGTCTCCCTACAGATGTTCAACAAGTATTTTCATGAAGAAGTGACTTCAGATCTGTAAAATTACGAATGCCGTAGATAGACTTACTGCAAAAACTCAATCTACCAAACCAAATAATCATTTGAAATTAAAAAGAAGTAAACCGGTAGAATAGTGACTATTTTACTCCATAGAGTGTCACTTTGCATGATCTGAGGACTTGGGAATGTTGGAAGGGCATTGCTTCAGGAGATGTTTCAGGCTAAGAGAAAGATCTTTTTAAAATGTATTTTGTTAATTGCACAATATGGTGGAAGGAAACCAGGATGCTTGAGAAATACCCTGTGCGTGTTCACGATAATCATGGAGATGTGGCCATATCCTTCAGTAATACATTTTTATCACTTTGTCTGTATACATTAGAGCAGAGTTCGAGAGGACAAGTGCCCTCGTTCTCAATTTCTTTTATACTTAGGACTTTGACCATAGAGAAGCTTAACATTGCAAAGATTGACAGAAATATTTTCTACTTCCTGTAATTACCAAAGCATCCTGGTACCCATCAGTCCTGGACTTCTGTGTTACCATCTTTGTTCATTCTGGCATCAGGGGACCCCAGAGAGCTGCTCTGATTGCTTTTTGTATGTAAAAGCAAGTTTCCCTTTTTGTAAAATCAGGAGGCTGAAAATGAGCATCAACATGTGTGCCTGAATGACTTGCCTGTTGGAAATCTGCTCCCAGGACTGGTGCCAATGAGATATTCCAAACACTTGTTTGGGAGGCACCTTAGAACACATTCTACAAGGGAGGAGGCATCGTATGATAATTAACACCTACTCTACAGAGTCACATGGCCTGGATGAAGTCTGGCTCCGTTTAAGTTGTATGACTTTATTTAAATCATGGCTTTCGGAGTTTCGCTTTCCTTACATGTGAAATTAGGGTAATATGAGAAGTGCTTATGATGAGAAGTAAAATAATATGATAAAGAAAATGCTTATGAACAACACAATGCTATCCAAATGTTTGTAACTATTTTCCAAAAAATATGTAATTAGGAACCTAGCAGACCTAGTTGTAAACCCTGATGTTTCAGTGGGTGGTTTCCCAGAGATTTTGATGTGGTATGTTAGCTTTGCTGGAAGACCTTAGCATACAGGCAGTTTGCCTTCTTGTTATCTACTGGAGGGTGGGAAGAACGTGTTGGCTCTTCCTTCACATGCCTCAGGATGTTTATTTAAAGGAAAACAGCTCTCTTGCTCAAGAAAATCTTCCCTTTTCACTCTCTTCCTTGAATTTTGTGATAAGACCTGCTTACTTTCTCCAAAAGAGCAAAGCGTACAGCTGCTGCATCATATCTGTGTGGTACCATCTTAGGGAGGAAGCTGAGGAATCCCCCACAGATCTGCTAGAAAAGGAGACCTTATGTTGCACCTTTGTGTCTTTCCTCATAAATGGCAGTGTTGTTATTCAAGACTTTGGCGAATGTCTGAATCAAACGTTCCGTAGAGAAAGAAGACAAATAACAATGCTCTGTTCAGATCTGTGATTTTCCTTGAGGAAAACTAAAGTGTGAGTGGTGCCTGGGTACCCATGCAGAGCTGATGCCCATCCACACACATCTGAAAGCAACACCACATTGTCATCAGCACTGAAGATGATCCACAGAAGAGGAATGTCCCTTACACATTGAACGTACATGCTGATTTCATGATATGAGGTGTTCATTTGGTTTGAGTGAAGTGATCATTATGTAACATTGGTTTCTCTCATCTGGGCAGATGCATCTCTATACCAGCTGCCTGCAAGTCCTTCCACAGCCACCTAGCATCTTGGCATCTACTTCAGGTTCCTCTGAGGGTTCCTACCGGCATCTCCAGCCAGGCCTGAAGGATAGGATTTCAGACTCCTTGCTGCTGACTTTTAGCCACCTGCAGCCCTTGATTCTGCCTCTTGCCATTCAGATGCCCTGGCCCTTCAGGTTCCAAACACCTCCTTTCCAGCTGTAACTCGACATTTGTCACCCCAACCAGATATTAAGCTATTTAAAAGGTATTTTCCTATAACAGCTTTATGGAGCTGTAATTCACATACCGTAGATTTCACCCATTTAAGTATACAGTTCAGTGGGTTTTAGTGTATTCACAAAATTGTACAACCATCACCACAATCTATTTTAGAACTTTTTTTTTCATCACAGCAAGAAATCTTACTCCCATTAGTATTTATTCCTTATTTGTCCCTATCCCCGTAGCCCTGGGCAACCTATAATCTCTTTTTGTCTCTGTAGATTTGCCTATTCTGGGCATTTCCTGTAAAGAGAATCATGGAATATATGATTTCTTGTGAATGGGGTTCTTTACAAGGTTCATTTATGTTGCAGCATGTATCAATACTTAATATCTTTATTGTTATAGAATATTCCATTTATAGATTTACAATGTATTATTTACCCATTCATCAGTTGGTAGACATTTGGATTGCGTTCATTTTTTTGGCTTTAATGAATAATACTGCTATGAACATTTGTGTACAAGTTTTTGTGTGCACATATGTTTTCGTTTCTCTTAGGTATATACCTAGGAGTGGAATATACCTAGGAATGCTGGGTTGTGTGATAACTCTTATATTTGTCTTTTTGAGTAACTTCCAGACTGTTCACCACAAAGGCTGCTCAATTTTATATTCCTTTCTGCATTGTGTAAGAGTTCTAGTTTCTCTACATCATCACCAACGCTTTTTATTATCTTTTTGATGATAGCCATCTTAGTGGGTGTGAAGTGATATCTCACTGTGGTTTCTAAGCCCCATTTTTAAGTCCAAAGTGTGGGAAGAATACCCCATAACTGCTTTCTTAGGTCATGGAGATGAGGCACTCACAGCAAAGCTCTCTCCAGAGAAAATGTATGTGAAGATCATTTTCTAACTTCTAACCTGTGGAACCTTCTATCTCTGAGATGGCAAGGAATTTAGGACTCATTACCCTTGGTTTCCCCCACTTCCTTTCCTGCAAGTTATGGATGGTGGGGTATGCCCTTTCACTTTAACATACCTGGCCTAGAGTCTTCAGGCTTCAGCTGAAATCTCCATTTAATGTCATGTTACAAATGAATTATCTTTAAAAACACAGATCTTCCATGTATAATATATCCACAGCTCCCCCATTCAGGCACAGACCTCTTCAGATTTCATTTGAAGTGTTTTCCTCTTTAAAATTAACTACATTTGATGCAACTGGCTCCTTTGAAGGAAAAGAAACAGACTGTTGCACACAGTCGTGAATCACAAATGAGGGTGTTTATATATTCAATGAGAAATGAGTTTTGCTGGCAAATGGTTGTGTTTTTTCCAGTCCTCTTAAATCCTTACCTTTTTTAAAAAATGGATTTGAGCTGGCTTACCAAAATACGTATTTTGATAGAAAAGGATAAAACCAATAAGGAAGAAATCAGGCAAAGGGAAAGAAAGGATAGAAAAATGAAAACACAACTAAGGAATAAGTAACATTTGCAAATGCTAGACATAGGCACAGTTTTCAGAGGTGGTCATAGATGTATCTGAATTCCCTCATTGTTCAAAGAGAAGAACACAATCAGTTTCACAATTTTATGTATTTATATGACATAAAGGATGTAGTTGCTTAGGACAATTATAAATTTTCCTAAGAGAAATACTGTCTCCTGTGTGTTCTTATAGTAAGCATATTGTGGACTGAAGCACAATATACCCAAATAAATAACACTTAGCCTGATGCTCTTTCTTTGAATATTTCTCAGTGCAAACAGGTGGCACAAGGCGAAAGGTGATTTTATTAAAATTCATTATAGAAAATCTTTATATAGATAGAAATGTTGGTAATCTTGCTTTAGACTGTCTAGTCTTGTGTATTTTATGACATTGTACTTAGGACATTGCATGTTTTCACAATAGTCTTCACAGTCACATAGACACACTTTGAGTTTGTTGATCAATATTTGTAATTTTAGTAGCAATTTTACCTGATAAGAAACATGAGATCTACTTCTGTTGGTGATTTACCCATTGGATACAGGTGAGTGTTTGTGTATGTTCCTGCAACTTCCCTTCTAAGATAGTTCACATATGAATTTTCAACTTAAAAAATTATTTTTTCCCAAAAGTTGTGGGTTGATGGTCAGGGTAAAATTATATACGTGGGAGACCATTCTTTGACCTTCTCTACATCTTATAGGAGACTGAAAGATTCTTCCTTGCTTTTTGTTTTTCTTCTTTTCCCCAAAAATGCTGCTCTTGGGTATAAAAAAAAGAGTTAAAGATTACGAATCTTTAAACCACATCTGGTTTGTATGTTCTCAGAGGCCACTTGCTGGAAAAGCAAGGCGTGAGGTGAAAAAGGAAGGAAAATATCATATAGTCCAGTTAACCAGTTTTATACGGAAAACGAAACTATTCTTAGGAGTTATAACACCATTTAAAAATGTAGAAAGAGGTACAGGAAAAGAACAACTTTTTTTTCCTCTGAAGAAACCAGCAGCCCAGCTGGCATAGGATTAGCTCACAAATAGAAATCAGATCACTTGAATGCACAGGAATGCCATGGTCAGGGCCAGGGGACAGTTATACCATGTCCCTAGCCTCACGATGGTTACTGTTAGATTGGAATAAAAATCAGAGGTAATGGTTTTACTGAGGCAAAATGAGCTATGTGTTGGTGCAAATTCACAGTCGGGAAAGAAGACGAATAAATTATTAAATGTGCATATGTGTTACTGAAGTCTATTTCTGCTTAATGGACACTTTTGGCTGTTTTTAGAGATGTTTTCATCCAAAACTACTTAATAAGGAGAGATTTATATATAAATACTCCCTGGTGAGAAATACAAATAGTTTGGTCTTTAATAACTCAAAATCTGAAAAGCACTTCCTAAGTTCTCCCTCTCTGTGGTGGGGGAGAATAATAGATCTTAATTTTGAAGCTGTTCAGACATTTTAAAATATAGAGTCTGGGGAAGGAGCAAACACATCTCTAACAAGGAGGATGCAAAAGCTCCTTAAGCCAATGAATTAGGGAATTTGGCTGATGAAATGGTTTCACTACTTTCAGAAACAGGTGTTTGGAAAGGCAGCTGAAGAGCGAGTCTTATGTCCTCTTTGCCGATGGCTATATCGTTCCCTCCTTACCCTCTAGAACAGTGTAGGCACGTAGTAGGCATTCAGTAAACCTGTAAAAGGAACGAGTGCGCAAGGCTAAAGATGCCGTCTAGAAGAGCTGTAGGTGACCCACACTGATGAACAGATAGGACTACATTGTAATTTGCATTAAACATATTTGTTTGTTAATGGCTTCTTCCCTGACATTTGAGAGTTGGCTTTCCTAAACATTTTAAAGCATTTCCCTTCAATCTTATATATGCTATTATATTGAATTTTCCATAAAGTTTTGTATTAGTCCATTCCCACGCTGCTAATAAAGACATACTCAAGACCGAGTAATTTATAAAAGAAAGAGGTTTAATTGACTCAGTTTAGCATGGCTGGGGTGGCCTCAGGAAACTTACAATCATGGCGGAAGGGGAAGCAAACACATTCTTCTTCGTATGGCAGCAGCAAGGAGAAGTGCAGAGTGAAGTGAGGGAAGAACCCCTTACATGAGTGAGATGTCATGAGAACTCACATGGAACACCATGGAAGTAATCGCCCCCATGATTCAGTTACCTCCCACTAGGTCCCTCCCATGATATGTGGGGAGTATGGGAGCTACAATTCAAGATGAGATTTGGGCGAAGACACAGCCAAACCATATCATCCCACTCCTGGCCCCTCCCAAAACTCATGTCATCACACTTCAAGACACAATTATGCCTTCCCAACAGTCCCTCAAAGTTTTAACTCATTCCAGCATTAACTCAAAAGTCCAAGTCCAAAGTCCCATCTGAGACAAGGCAAGTACCTTCTGCCCATGAGCCTGTAAAATCAAAAGCAAGTTAGTTACTTCCTAGATACAATAGGGGTACAGGCATTGGGTAAATACAGCTGTTCCAAATGAGAGAAATTGGCTCAAACAAAGGAGCTACAGTCCCCATGCAAGTCTGAAATCCAAATAGGTCAGTAAAAATGTTAAAGCTCCAAAATAATCTCCTTTGACTCGATGTCTCATATCCAGGGTGTGCTGATGCAAGAGGTGGTTCCCATGATCTTGCACAGCTCTCTCCCTGTGGCTTTGCAGGGTACAGCACACCCTCCCAGCTGCTTTCACAGCTTTCACAGCTGGCGTTGAGTGTCTGCAGCTTTTGCAGGAGCACAGTGCAAGCTGTTGGTGTATCTACCATTCTGGGGTCTGGAGGATGACCATCTTCTCACAGTTCCATTAAGCAGTGCCCCAGTGGGGACATTTTATTGGTGTTCCAATCCCACATTTCCCTTCTGCACTGCCTTAGCAGCAGTTTTCCATGAGGGCCTCACCTCTGCAGCAGACTTCTACCTGGACGTCGGGTGTTTTCATACATCCTCTGAAATCTAGGCAGAGGTTCCCAGACTTCAATTCTTGACTTCTGTGCACCCACAGACCCAACACCATGTGTAATCCACCAAGGCTTGGAGCTTTCAGCCTCTGAAGCAATGGCCTGAGCTGTACATTGGCTTCTTTTAGCCATGGCTGAAGTTGAAGCAGCTGGGACATAAGGCACCAAGTCCCAAGGCTGCACACAGCAGGGTTCTCTGGACCCAACCCAGGAAACCATTTTTGCCTCCTAGACCTCCAGGCCTGCGAAGGGAGGGGCTGCTGTGAAGACCACTGACATGTCCTGGAGACATTTTCCCATTGTCTTGGTGATTAACATTTGGCTCCTTGTTATTCATGCAAATTTCTGCAGCCAGCTTAAATTTCTCCCTAGAAAATAGGTTTTTATTTTCTGTCACATCATCAGGCTGCAAATTTTCCAAAATTTTATGCTCTGCTTCTTCTTCAACACTTTGCCGCTTGGAAATTTCTTCTGCCAGATACCCTAAATCATCCGTCTCAAGTTCAAAGTTCCACAGATCTCTGGGGCAGGGGAAAAGTGCCACCAGTCTCTTTGCACAGCAAGAGTGAACTTTACTCCAGTTCCCAACAATTTTCCCATCTCCATCTGAGACCACCTCAGGCTGGACTTCATTGTCCATATTACTATCAGCATTTTGTTCAAGACCATTCAACACGTCTCTAGGAAGTTTCAAACTTTCCCACATCTTCCTGTCTTCAGAGCCCTCCAAGTCTCTAGGTAGTTCCAAACTTCCTCACACTTCCCTGTCTTCTTCTGGGCCCTCCAAATGGTTCTAAGTTCTGCCTGTTACCCAGTTCCCAAGTTGTTTCCACATTTTTGGGTATCTTTATAGCAGCACCCCACTCTGTGTTGTAGCAATTTGCTGTATTAGTCCATTCTCACACCACTAATAAAGACATACCCAAACTGGGTGGTTTACAAAGAAAATAAGTTTAATTGACTCACAGTTTTGCATGGCTGGGGAGGCCTCAGGAAATTTACAATCATGTCGGAAAGGGATGCAAACATGCCCTTCTTCATGTGTCAGCAGCAAGGAGAAGTGCTGAGCAAAAAGGGGAAAACTGCTTGTAAAACCATGGAATCTCCTGAGAACTCGCTCACTATCATGAGAACAGTATGAGGGTAAACACCCCCATGATTCAATTACCTCCCACCAGGTCTCTTTCAGGATACACTGAGATTATGGAAACTACAATTCAAGATGAGATTTTGGTAGGGACACAGCCAAACATATCAAGTTTGCTGGAAAAAAACCTCAAAAGATTATCACAAAATAACAATCAGATGAGTTTTGAATTAATGCATTTCTCCATAGTTAACTTTTCTCAATTTAGTTATAAATGAATATTTAATTATTTGGAAACTGTGGCTAGGAAAGTGTATTATTTCTCAAAAAAAACTTAAAGGAATAAAATGAATGAATGAGTGATAATCCTAGGTAGCAAAACCCTAGTGTTAGCTAATACACTACTTTTACTCTTTTTGTATTCATGAACATGCTTGAAATAAAGTAGTTTATTTAAGTACTAGTTTTGGATCTCTTCTCTGTTAGGCATTCTCTAGATGTGAAAAACTCAGATAAGTTAAAATTCATGCTCACATGAACTTTATATTTTAGGGAGAGGAGAGAGGCAATAAACAAATTTTAAAATAATGGACTTATATTATGATGTTAATTAGTTACAGTGGACTGAAGTGAAATAAAGTAGACTGATTAAGGAGGGGACTCAGGGTAGTAGTGCGGCATGAAAAAGGTTCTCAGGGAAACAAGGGAGTAAACCTTGCATATATCTAGGAAAAAACATTTCAGGCAGAGGGAAGCAAAATTCAAAAGCGCCTAATACAGGAGTGTGCTTAGAGTGTTTACAAAACAAGAGGAGGACACTGCATTTGGAGCAACATGAGCCAGTAAGGGTGAGCACAGTGTTGTCAGGATGATGGGGGAAGTTATGTGGAGTGTCACAGTAGCGGTCCATCTCTTCACTGTGTTCTGTATGATGGAATCCACTGGAGAGTTTAAAGCATAGAAAACTTGATCAGATTTCTACTTTTAAGAAACCCAAATGTAGCTGCTGTGGAAGACAGATTCTCAGGGTCAAGCTTAGCAGCAGGGAGAAATAGCAGAAGGCCCTTTCCTCTTTCTAGATGAGAGAGGATGGATGGTGGTTTGAACTAGAATCTTTGTGGTGAGAGGGTGAGAAGTGGTTCAGTTTGCAATCTCCGTTAGAGCCAGAGCCTTCAGAAATTACTGCTGGATTGGGTGTAGAGTGTGGTAGAACGAGTGAATCCTAGGTGTTTAGCCTGAAAAGTTGGGTGAATACCATTTAATGACTCAAGGAAGATTAAGAGAGGAGGAAGATAAAAACAAGACTACTAGAAATGTTACCTGTTACCTTTGAGATGCTTTTAAGACATCCAAGGGGAGATGGCAGTTGGATATTTGAATCTGGAACGCACAGGGGATGTTGAAGCTGGCGATACAAAGTTGGATGCTGGCTATGTATAGGTGATGTTTGATGACAGAATACCATAGACTGGATGGCTTATATACCATGGAAATGTATTTCTCACAGTTCTGGAGGCTGAGAAGTCCAAGATCAAGGTCCTGGCAGACTTAGTGTCTGGTGAGGGCCCAGTTCCTCATAGACGGCTTTATTCTTATTGTGTCCTCACATGGCAGGAGTGAGGGATTTCTCTGTGGTCACTAATCTCATTCATGAAGCCTCTACTCTCATGACCTAATCACCTCCCAAGGGTCCCACTGTGTAAAGCCATTGCATTGGAGATCAGGTCTCAACATATGAATTTGCTGGGAACATAAAACATTCAGTTTCTGGCAGTATTTAAAGCTATGGGCTAGATGAGACCATATAAGATAGTGCTTTTCAAAGTGTATCTGGTGAATATCCTTTGTTTTTTTCTAATTTGCTGTAGACTGATGCTTTTAAATACAATAAAAATAAATCCAAGGGAAAACAAAATTTAAGGAAAAGTGAAATAAATACATACTAAATTACAAGTGCCACTTTTTTTTTTCTTCTAATAGAGTTAATAGACATAAAATTATGCCGTCAAATTGCTGTAAAAGTTTCTTAACACTCACTCTGGCTTCCTGTACTTATCTTGCTGTGGACTGAGAACAAACAGTTCACAGAGAGTGCTTGTTAGTCACGCCAACCTGGGAATGAGTGTGGAGGGAAAAGGGACCCTGAGCCACAACTTTGCCCTCAGAAAGATGAGTAGGGAGGTGGGAATTCAGCAGACTGTGGTTCCTAGAATCCAGATGAAGATGTTTCAAGAAAAACGAGACAATTACACAGTATATGCAAAATAGATCCCCAGGCATTAACTGTAATAATGAAATACCAGAGTGAATGGAAAGATGTTATTTTGCTTTTACTCCTTCCTTCCCCAAGCTTTTGTGGCGGTATGGTTCTACCAATCTTAAGCTTTGTTTACGCATGGCCTATTCTAAGATCATCTGGGGACACACCTGAATGAGGACGTCTCCCAAAAGAGCAACAGGATTGCCAAAGTAAGAGTTGGGTCAGGGTCCAATTTAAAAGTACAAGCCAAGTGTCTCAACTCTTAGATTGGATGCTGTAGGGAGTCAACCTGGCCATTAAAGTCATTACCACACCAACCATTTCTGTATATTAGGGTTATCCTTCTTTATTATCAGCAGTAGCTATTATTTCAGCCAACACCTATCCAAACCATGCCAGCAGTATAGGAATACACTTGATTCTCAGCAAAGGTGATTTCTTTGGGCAAAGGAAAAAATACCTCTGCACAATGGTTAGTTGGTTGAAATGCACACATATGGACCCAACATAAGATGACTACCTGATGTAGAGCCATAAGGGAATCGTGCAATCCAGGTTTTCCATCTGTAACTCATCCTCCCACTTACAAATATTACCCCATCTTTCTTGCTTAGGCTACTGCTTGTCTCTGCTCATCCGTCCACCTCTGTTCCCCACCTGGGGGCAGCTGAACTTGGACTATTGCCCAGCTAGATGTTAGGATGAAGGCCCATTCTAGTACTTTGCTGATAATTCTTTTTAATTATCAACAAATGTCTAAACATTTTCTGGCCCTTACCCAGTCCCAATCTGGCAGCTTTACCTACTCTAGTGGTTCTCAATCAGGGGTGATTTTGCTCTCCAGGAAACACCTGGAAAAGTCTAGAGGAATTTTGACAAAACTGGGAGGAATTTGATATACTGGCATCTTGTGGGTAGAGAGTAGGGATGCTGTTAACATTCTGCAATGCACAGGACAGCCCCTGACAACAAACAGTTATCTGGCCCCAGATGCCAACAGTGCCAGAGTTAAAGAACCTTGCCTTGTACTTCATTATTGTGTCCTCCATGCTAATGTTTCTCACCACTTAAATATTGTAGATGTTTTCAGGTTGGTTGTGTCCCCACCCAAATCTCACCTTGAATTATAATAATCCCCACGTGTCAATGGTGGGGCCAGGTGGAGATCATTGAATCATGGGGGCGGTTTCCCCCATGCTGTTCTCCTGGTAGTGAATACATCTTACGAGATCTGATGATTTTGTAAATGGGAGTTCCCCACATAAGCTCTCTTGCCTGACACCATGTAAGACGTGCATTTGCTTCTCTTTTACCTTCTGTCGTGATTGTGAAGCCTCCCCAGCCATGTGGAACTGTGAGTGCGTTAAACCTCTTTCCTTCATAAATTACCCCCAGTCTCGAGTATGTCTTTATTAGCAGCATGAGAACAGACTAATACAAGGGCTATTGTCTTTTGTGTGTGTGTGTGTGTGTGTGTGTGACAGGGTCTCGCTCTGTCATCCAGGCTAGAGTGCAGTGATGCAATCATAGCTGACTGCAGCCTCAAACTCAAGGACTCAGGTGATGTTCCCACTTCGGCCTCCCAAGTAGCTGGGACTATAAGCATGTACTACTATACTTGGCTAATTTTTTTCTCAAACTCCTGGGCTCAAGTGATTGTCCTTCCTCAGCCCCCTAAAGTGTTGCCATGGCTAACATGTCTTTAAGATTTCAAGAGTCAGCCTGGCGCAGTGGCTCACGCCAGTAATCCCAGCACTTTGGGAGGCTGAGGGGGGCAGATTACCTGAGGTCAGGAGTTTGAGACCAGCCTGGCCAACGTGGTGAAACCCCATCTCTACTAAAAATATAAAAATTAGCTGGGTGTGGTGGCACATCCTGTAGTCCTAGCTACTTGGGAGGCTGAGGCAGGAGAATTGCTTGAGCCTGGGAGACAGAGGTTACACTGAGCCAAGATCGTGCCACTACACTCTAGCCTGGCCAACAAAGTGAGACTCTGTAAAAAAAAAAACAAAAAACAAACAAACAAAAAAATTCAACAGTCCAAATTCAACTTGCGAGTTACACTTAGAAGGATTTATTGGCACAGTTGTTAAAAGTGTGTATTCTCGGTTGAGCTATCCTCAGTTGGGCACAGTGGCTCACGCCTGTAATCCCAACACTTTGTGAGGCTGAGGTAGGTGGATCACGAGGTCAGGAGATCAAGACCATCCTGGCTAACACAATGAAACCTCGTCTCTACTAAAAAATACAAAAAATTAGCTGGGTGTGGTGGCAGGCGCCCATAGTCCCAGCTGCTGGGGAGGCTGAGGCAGGAGAATGGCATGAACCTGGGAGGCGGAGCTTGCAGTGAGCTGAGGTTGCGCCACTGCACTCTAGCCTGAGGGACAGAGTGAGGCTGTGTCTTAAAAAAAAAAAAAAAAAAAACTGCACAGCAGTGTTGATGCAGGAAGATATGAGTAATGAAAATAGCTGATGGGATGTCTGAATTGTAGAATGGTTTTCATGGAATGCATTGGATTATATCCGAGTGCCCTGTGGCTTGACCTACACAGCTCACCAAAATACCCCTGGGAAAACTTGCCTTGACAGAGCCCAGAGCCCTGGGCCTTGAAGAGCCCAGGAGACTCTGTCTACAAAAAAAAAGTCTTCCTCATTAGGCAGATGACACCTTTTTCTGAGCTGTGTACTTGCAGGTAAGGGACAGGTTTTGGTGGGGACACTGTCTGGATTCCAGCCTTACCCTGCCCTCTGGGCTAGGCATTTTTGTTTGAGGCACGACCTGCACAGACATATGCTTCAGCCTGGCTTGAGTAATATCTTTGAGATGAGGATTCTGTTTAGTTTTTATTTACTGAAGAAACATATTCTAAGAGCCTACTTTGTATTTTAGGTGCTTGAGTACACCAAGGAATAAAATAAGTAAAGATCCCCTTCAAAGAATTTATATAGTGGTGCTTATAATCTAGTGGAGTTTGCATGTTTAAAGTTGATGATGTAAAGCTAATAATAACTGTACATTATAAGTGAAAACTAATAAATTACTCAAGATTTCTTCCTTAGATGCAGATAGTAGTGACCTGGTTTAAGCAGTACCAGTGCTTTGAACTAGGCTTTCTTCCTCTTGCAGAATGCTGCAGCTGGCCTCACACTGGGGAGGAGGACATGTGCCTTCTTGTACTACTTGCTCTCACAGTATCCTCTGACCTCGCTCTTTGCTAGTACGTTGGTTTAGTGTAAAGGGAAGCTGTTACCCCCCATATGACTCAGCACTTCCTGTAGCCACACCTGCAGTTTCTAACAAGTCTCTGATTGAACATTTAATCTAAAAGCTCCATTCTGAATTTATGAGATGTTTCCTGCTTCTTCTTGTTTTATTTTGCTTTTCTTGCCTTTGGGTACCTAAAGCCTGTGTCTTGGGCCCTGTCAGTCAAAAGGTTGCTTGTGCATTTTTTTTCCTGTTTTGGGGGTTTTGGATCACTATTGGCCTAACATCATGAGTGACTGCCTTACTTCCAATTTCTATATGCCACCATCACCATCCTTTTAACTGTAGTTCTGGAGCAAAGCATCCAAGAGCACAGAAAACCAAAAAAAAAAAGCTTCTAAAACAGCAGTGAGAAGCTCTTGTAGGTGGACGGCAGACCTGAAGTTTATTGGCATAAGTGGGACTCACACTCAGTCTACCTTTGACATCTGGAAAGACACAGCACACAAACCTACCTGACATAAATTATTGAATCCAGTCATTCCTATTCTAGGAATGTGGCAGCTTGATACCTGTTCCATTGAAAAAGAATGATGATTTTGTTTTTTTTTTTCAAAAAGACATAATGCATCAAACACATTTCTGTTTCTGTGTTGTGGTTCCAAGGTGCTATGATTTCTGACCATTGTGTGCTTTCAGAGATATTTCCATGATGTTCAGTGAAGCTAGACTTCCGTATAATTGGGCTATCAGAATTGTTACACTATTGAACACTTGCCTTTTACTCCCGTAAGGCTCTAGCCCAATGGCAAAAATTTTTCTTTTCACTTTTTCTTTGATCAGTGGTCAGAGGGTAACTGGAATTTGGGTTGCATAAAGTGGATCATTAGGGGACTGAAGGATATGATGTGGTTGATAAAGTTTAAAAAGAGGGATTCTGTAAGCATGGAGGTTTAGATGAGAACTTAGTTGATTTGAAGACCAGGCCAGATTTCAGGCTGCCCAAGGGAGTCATTTATAGACTTACATCTATAAATGGTTTTGATTCAGAAAACCCTTGGCTATGTTTGTTTGAAATCTAAGGATTTTGATATCTTCTCAGTGAGTTTTGACTCATTTATAAGAATAGTAAGTATTAGAGATCATACAACTTACACACAAATAGAAGGGAATCACATTCTTTTCCTATCATTTTGGAGAGTGAACCTCCATAGTCAAAGCAGGTGAAGCTTATGATTCATTGTCAATTTTTTAATAGTATATGTCAAAGGGAGGAGTGCAAGGGTAAGATCTGAAACAATGGCTTATCTTAAAAATGCGTTTGTGTTTAGTGTTTGGAGGATTTGCTCTCACTACTTTTGTAGCAGGTTAACATTTGAAGTCATGTTTGTTTTTCTCAGACTAGTATTAAACTGGGTGCATAATAATTATCCAGCAGCAGGAATCTGGTAACAGATTAAGAATGGAGACTCCATAGAGTCAGTATGAATAAGGGATACCCAATATCCCTCTGGAAATACCGCAGAATGAAGTAATAGAAAAATCATTTTATCTCACTAAGGAATTAAAAGTTTCATGACTCCTTTTGCAAAGGAGTTTATTTCTTGTTCATCTTCAGAATTTTAGTTTCTAGTGTGCTGAATTTACACATTGCTTCACATGGAAGTGTATGTACTGGTGAAAACACAAAATAGAATGTTTAATAAAATTGCAGGGGGCTAAGGGAGGGATAACATTAGAAGAAATAACTAATGTAGGTGATGTATACCTATGTAACAAAACTGCACGTTCTGCACATGTAACCCAGAACTTAAAGTATAATAATAAAAATAAATAAAATAAAATTGCAGGGAAGGGGTTAGAGGCTTTTGAATTAAAATCTTGGGGGGAAAAATGGAAGGAGACATATGCTTAAGATGATCTCTATTTTCAGTGGACAGAGCTAACTTGGTGAGAAAAGGCTGGGGGCCTGTGCTTTGTCAGGTAGTTTTCATGGGGAGAAAATGTCGGGTAAAAGAAACCCAGATTGAGAAATAGTCAACAGACCTCAGTTTCTCAACACATTTTATTTTTATCTCAAGCCATTGGGTTTCTCTGACCCACCAGGACCAAGGCAAGTAACAGGAGGTGAGAATATAGGATTTCAAAAGCATTAAGAGTTGTAATTTTTTTGAAGTTCAGAAGCAATATGCATCTTGATATGCAATAAAGGACTTTGGAAACTTCTCATTGAATCAGCAGTGCATTGTTTACCATACTTTTTTTTACTTCATTTTGGTAAATATATGAATGTTATGTAGACTTGTATAAATTCACCCCAACCTCAGTTCCTCAAGGCTTCTTTTACAGTCACATCTCCAATTCATCAACCACAAGTTATCCTTCTAGAAGGTTCTTGGGTAACTGTAAACTACTTCAGGGACCACTGTACTTTTCACTATCATTATTTGTTTTTATTTCAGTGGTGTGTTCAGGGATTTGTCCTTGGTTTCATTAATCTTTGTTTTCAGCAAAATGTTGACTTTAGGGCAAAGTTGTTTTTGTGGCTGTTGTGATAAGACCTTGAACATTTTCGTCA
This sequence comes from Piliocolobus tephrosceles, assembly GCF_002776525.5. NCBI lineage: Eukaryota > Metazoa > Chordata > Mammalia > Primates > Cercopithecidae > Piliocolobus > Piliocolobus tephrosceles. Next base: position 15,320,585 of record NC_045437.1, read on the forward strand.
CTGCAATTCAAGTAGCACTTGGCTGTTCTGTGGCAGGCAGACCCTGAGGATTGTAACTCCTCTTGCAGGGAGGGCTGGAACCTCCCTAGGGAGCAGGCAGGGTCTGGACAGTCTGCCAGACACATGCTCTCTAGGACACACTCTCTTTTTTTCCCCCCCTATCGTGCTTGTGACTGATGAATTCAATGAGCACTTCAGTTATCCTGCTTTGTTCTTTCAGCAGACCATTTGTGTCTTTGAGAGCTTATTTTGGCAAATGAATAATCAGCTATCCAAATGAGCTCAAGGACGATCAAGGGGAATATTTGACCTCTACTTTAGATAATCTACATTTTTAATGTTAGTATTTGTGACTTAGCAGAGCGATAGATCATAACTGGCTTTCTTTCTTCCTAGTCTGTGAGCATACATCAAAAGCTCCAAAATATGCACACAAAACAAGTTGAAAAGCCCTCATCATTGTGAAAATTTCTTGTGATTTTTATTTTAATTGGGAGTGAAGGAGGTGTGGACAGGAGATGCTCGTGGTTATTTTTTCTACAGATCAAATCCATAGATCTACATTGTATTGTTTTTCTCCTTTCAGAACTTTAGTTAGTATAAATTCATTACTGGTCTTATTATTGAACAATATTAGTCAGACATAGTGAGGTACTTTGATGTAGTTCTAGTGGCTATATTTGTCGTTTCTTAGAAGACTTAGCTGTCTGCAGGGGGAGTAAAAATAATGGAATCAACCAGTGGGATCATCCCCCTTCAAAAGTCTTACATTTATTAGCATATGTTTGTTTTTTTTAGTACAGAAGTCCACAAACTATGGCATGATAAACAATAATGCTATTCTGGAACATGGAAAGTCCTGGACTGGTCATCAGATATAGGCTATAGCCTTGACTTCACCAGCAACTAGGCGTGGGGCCATGGATAACTCATTTAACTTTCATGACTCTCATTATTCTCATCTACAAAAAGGGTTGGATTAATTCGATCAGTGGTTCTCAAATTTGAATGTGCAACAGAATCACTGGACCTCATTACCATATTCAGTAAAGCTTAGGTGGAGATCTGCAAATTTGCCTGTCTAACATGGTCCCAGGTGATAATGATGCTGGTGTGGGGAGCACATTTGAGACTCACTGGATTGGATGATTTCTCTGACTACTTCTGGTATTAACATTGGGCGACTTTTATGCTCTGTGGCTAGAATGATCTGTTTAGGGCTACTGAATGCATTGGCTGTGATGGGTCCAATTGGGGAAGTGCTACAAATAGAACTGAATAAAAGTAGAAATTTGAATCAGTAGAGTCATATGGTTTTAGGATGGCCCAAATATTAACAGTATCTCTGAGTGGTCAAAGACCCTCTGAACCAAGAGTTGATGTATCGGAGTCCAGCAGCAGGGGGATCAGATGGTGGTGGCTAGAGCAAGCTGACCATTTGGTTCGACTGATGAGTTCAGTGTAAATGATGTGACACATTTCAACAGGCTTAAGTACTATTGGATATGGGAAAAAGAAGATTTTGATTGATTTCACAAGTTAGACACTGGGCAACCAATAAATGCCACTTGTATTGCTACCATTAATGTAGCTTTTAATACCAATGAGAAAACTATAATATTCTAAAAGTAAAATGAAATTAAATAGGCTCTAGTTGTATCTGTATCTCTCCTGTCCTTCGGGAATAGTGAAGTAACTATACAAGGACAAGCACATACTGTATTAACTAAGAACAGTGGTGGAATTTTTCTTTGTCGTCTAGACTCTTATAGTCTCTTTTAGTGATTCTGGAAATCAGTAAATCCTTGTTTTTTCAAACCTCACCCACAAAGTTTTCAAGTACATTTCAGTTCCTGCTCAACACAGGACAACACTTGCTCACTACGATGACCAAAGTACCTGACTTCTAGATGCAGGCTTGGAAATGAGAGACTGACTGAAACTATTTTTAGTTGTGATGTGTTTCTTGAATACTCTGTGATGGGAAAGTAAAGGGGAACGGCTTGAGTTTATTTCTTCATGTTTAGGAAATCCCTTCTGCCTCTGTTGTTCAACTTCCAAATTATTGAAACACTTTCCAAAACCTCATGCCTCTCAAATTTGTATACTAGACTATTGCCTGAAAACAAGTTTGTGAGTATAAACTCTGTAAGTCTTAAGAACGGCTCAGCTCAGGAGAAATTAAATTGTATTTTGCATTTTAGTAGATAATATGGTACTGTGGGCATTAGCAAAAATAATGTAATTAGGGAGAATCAATATATTCCATCCAAGAACTTCTCTTATCAAAAGAGAGGGTAGAAGAATTGAAAACATGAGTGAACAGGCATGAAAGATGGATTTCCTAAGACCCGCTAGCTTTGCTCTGTGTGTGTATGTGTATATGATTTTCTCTCTCTCTCTTTCTCTGTGTCTTTCATATACAGATATAAATTGTGTTGTCCCATCTATCTAATGGGTAGGTTAGATCAGTGGTTCATTAGAAAGGCAGTTTCTGCACACCAGCAATTATAATGCACTCTGCAAATAGCTATATTTTGCTTGGGCAACAAAGCCAAGGAAGCCTCAGTTTGTAATTTAACCAAAAACAGTTTTCAGAAAGCACATACAGTAGAAATATCCTTGGCCCCTTACCTTCTTTCTCCATCAAGGTGAATACTTTTCATTCTAGAAATAGCCGGTAAAAATCACTGGCCAGTACAAATTCTTGGACAATAGGAACTAACCAGACATTTTATCAGCCAATCAGAATGCTGTAAAATAACCTGAGAAAGGCTGGCACTGAAGAATTTTGTGGCAATCCAGTGCCTAGCACAGAAAATACTTATGTCTATTGCATCAACTGCTTCCAGTTCTCCATAGCAGTAGAGGAGAAGTCAGAGAGAGAAGAGACAGATCAGCTTCTAGACTTCCCCTACTGCCCTACCGGCTGGTTGCATTAAAAGCATCTGCTTAATAAGAGTTTGCCAAATTTGTTTATTATTACTAAGTAACACATAAATTGGTATTTCCAGCTATACTAAGAATTTTCACAGTTCTAGGATTAGCCTGAAAGCAAGTCAATCTAGTTACTGATATATGTGTTTCTGAAATCTAACAAATTTTCCCAAGACCCTGCTCAGATTTTTTTTTCACTGAGTCTAGGTGGTGTTTTCAGATATTTTACATAAATATATTTCACTGTAAAAATGTAAACTTTATACATGATATTTAACATTCCTTATATTAAGAGGAAGCAAAAAAAGCAGCTAGGAAAAATGTTTTTACTCTCTGTATTTCTTTCTACCTTCATGTAAATGGGAATACTTTAGTTAGTTTTATGGTAACAGACCTGTTTTAAAAATCTTACTTACCTCATCCTTTTAAGCATTTCAGTGTTAGCTGAAAGTAAATTACTTTCTTTCCTTTCTCCATTTTCATAATCTATTGCCTCATTTGGAAATATCTGCTCTTATTAATAATAATGGCACTTGCAGCCTAAATGGCCATGAAGTCACTATCCGGACCATTTTTAAGGTACCACCATTGGATGCAAGTAGTTTAAAGCCATATGATTTTTTTTTACTAGCTGTGCTGTTCTTAACCAGGAATAATAAAGGCTTTGCAAGTCAAGTCCGCATGGCAAAAAAGGTGTCCACAAGTGTGAATGGCTCATTTTTAATGACTTGCCAATAGCCACTTGTAAAAGGTGTAATTGAAATTGTTAAGAGATTAGGGTCCAGTCTGCTTTTTCCTCCTTCTTAAAAGTTTTCATGGATCCAGGTTATTCTTAAGCATTGTTTAATACTAGAAATAGCCTTTATGGACTAATAATAAGAAAGAAAAAGGCAAATTTTAAAAGATTTTCCAAATTCAAAGAAAATAAGTTCGCCAGCCTGACTTCTGTTTATCTGTAAAAGTCAGGACCAATAGTTTGAGCGGAAGAGTAAATATGAAGGTTTTCTAAACAGTTTTCTCTGGAGGAGAGGGTTGGAGGTAGGAAGTTCTCCTTTATTCAGCCACAGTGCCTACAAAAAAATGGTGTTTCTGTGAACCTCAGAAGGTAAATCAGTGGGTGGATGTCAGAATTGGGGTAAATGAGCAACAGCTGCCTTGTCATTTCAAGTTCTGTGTCTTACTCCTATTTCACAATCCTTTCCTAGGAGAGGGAGGGGGGAGGGAAGGAAGGGGGGGGGGGGGAGGGGGGGGGGGGGGGGGGGAGAGAGAGAGAGAGATTTCTTTAAAGGCAAATTTGTGGGTAAGAAAAGTTATTGAAATAATGCGGGAACAACTCAAAACCAGAGAAGCCTTTGCCTCAGTTCAAAGAAATTGAACCAGAGAAGCCTTTGCCTCAGTTGAAAGAAATTGAACCAGAGAAGCCTTTGCCTCAGTTGAAAGGAAATTGACTAAAGCTGTACAGACCCTGAGACCTGGGCACTTACATTCCTTTGCATTTCTTGAAGAACGCTTTGAATTCTCATTCTACTCCTAGGAGGCTCTAATCTCAAAGAGAGTCATGGAGTCCGGAAGACATCAATTCCCTGTGACAAACAGAAAGCTAATTTTCATTGCTGTTGAAGATCTATGTAGATTTTGTTTTCTAAAAAAAAAAGAAAAAGAAAAGATTTGTTTCCAGGTGCTTTCTTTCAAATTGTTGTGATAGAGCTAGAGGTGATACATCAAAGAATCTCGGATTTTCTCTGCCTTCCAGCTCTGTCATCCAGTAGCTGCAGGATGGCTGTGAACTACTGAACTGCTGTTCTCTCATTTGTAAACTGAGAATGACTAGAATTTCCATGATGGTTCTTTTGAGGATAGAAGTTGGTTACATATGTGGAAACGTTTTGTGCACTTAAGGTACTCCAGAAATCTCAAAGGGCTGAAGGATGCAGCTAAGTGGGAAGGAGGCGTAATTCATGCCAACGTCAAGCAAGCTCAGTCAGCCTCTCTGTATGGCATATCCATTTCCTCCCCACAGCTAGATGATTCCTATTTTCCAGTTTACAGATGAGCCCAAATGGTTCCCTTCTCTTCCTGTGTTCTCCTGTTACATTCTCTTTGTCTTGGCACACATTCACGGTGAAATTACGATAAAGATGAAGGAGATAACAGGTAGCGTCATGCAATCAAACAGCCAAGTAGAGCTGGCAGGCAGGAAACATAGTGACCATCAAGTCCAGGGTATCCCATTTTTCCAAAGATTGGGGCCTCTCTCTTCACCATCAGAATATTTTTAAAATCACCTCACATCTTACTAAAAAAGAAATCAGTATCAAATGCTTAAAATACTCAAATTTCTAAAAATCAGAGAGAAAAAACGTACTTTCAGGAGATATAATTTAATCTTTATATAATCTTAAGGAGAGAAAGGACTTTATAAACAATTCCTTTTTTTTTCTTTTTTTTAATTTTAAAACCAGCAGGTACATGTGCAGTTTTGGTATATGGTTATATTGCCTGATGCTGAAATTTGGGTTTCTAATGACCCTGTCACTCAAGTAGTGAACATAATACCAAATAGGAAGGTTTTTATCCAGCCCAAAGTGTCAATAGTATTGAGATCAAAACACTCTGTTGTAAATGAATGTTTTCTAAAGTGCCAAATATACAAAAACAAAGGGCTGGATAGACCTATTGTGGTGCTTGTACATAATGGACCATTTTGCAACAATTAACATGTTAAAAAAAATTCATCCATTTATATATAGAAAACTTTTCACAACATGTTTGTTTTAAAAAGCCACTTACAAAGCTTGTGATTTCATTTTTGCTTAACATGGACTTAATAAAATGTACCCAGAGCAAGGTGATTAAGGGATTGTCTCTGTCTTGTTGTGTGTGATTGTATTATTTTTATTTACTTTCATTGTGCAGTTAACTCGAATTGCTTCTCTATTAAGAAAAATAATAATAAAACTAATTATGGTAAGGTTTTGAAAAGTCATGCTATGGATTTACACTTTAAAGTAGTTATAATTTTAGGGTCCATTGATTAAGAAAACATATGACAAGCAGCTATTATCATTTTATTAAATCTTTAAAATACCTATCTTTAGAATAGCAACTACACACGTTTGAAATATACTAGCATATGTGTCTGCCAAGAGGTTATTATGCTTTCTTGGATTTGTTAAAATAGTCGTGGCCACACATAAGCCTGAGGCACATACTATGAGCCATGGATTAACCAGTAAAGTGTCCGTAAAGGTGAAGCTATATTTTATGTAGTAGCAATTAGTGCCTTTGGCTCCTCCTACTCTTGAAATTACAATAAGATTGTGTCAGAATGCTGGTGTTGTTAATATAACTCTATCAATGGCAAGCCACATTTTAAAAGACTATTTAAAATGAAAAATTGTAAATAGTATGGAATCCACAATTAACATGGAATCCAGTCCTATTAAATAATTTCATTTTAACTTTTCTCACTGCTTTTTTAATCACAACTGAACTGTAAACTTGAAAGAGGATTATGATAATGAAATCATTTTTCATCTTTTCTAGATGTAATTTTCCCAGATTTCCTATTGACTGCATTTGAAATAACTTAGTCCGTGATGTTGACAAAGCTTTTAAATTTGAAGAAACATACTTACTTGTACTATGAACAAAATAGTCACTCACTGAAATTATGTTTGTAAAATATATATTTTTTAATTTCTGGACTCAGTCATGTATATTCAGGAAATGTAAAGTATCTGTTAAGATCCACAATCATTTGTGATATGTTTATAATATATTGTTCTCTGAGGTATAGATGACATTAATTTCAATAGTCATTCATGCATTCATTTATCTTTTGTTCAGAAAATGTTTGTCTATCACTATGTACTGGGTACTGAGAAAATGACAGTGAACAAAACAATGTCTGTGCCCCCATGGAGATTAAATTCCATTGTATGCTGGTCTCTGGCCACAGGAGCTGAATGTCTAGTTAGAGAGGAGCCAGTTATGACCAAAATTCTTTCAGAACAATATAATACCTCCTACAACTGACTTTCACCTGGAAAATGACATATAGGTAAAACAAGGTATTTAACATTTTACTAGGTGGTATCAGTGAAGGAACCAGTGACTGCCCTAGAACCATTCCATTTCAAAGCCAGAAGGCATCTTTGAGATTATTTCATTTTTGTTTCAATTATTTGCTTTAATCCTTGTTTTTTTCTGTTAGAATGAAAAAATGAAGGTCCAGAAAGTCACAAAGCAGATTTGAGGCGTTGCTGGGAGAAGCCTCCACTCCCCTATTGGGGTAAGAGTCAGCTGTTCTCCCTAAATTGTCTGAAGAGTTTTGTACCCATTATGCACACCTACAAAGCATGCATACACCATAGCTGGTCATTCTGCAGTTATTCATATCATAGGAAAAAAGTTAGCTGTGGTATACCCTTATATGAGGTAGTGAAAATATATTTTACCTTACAATACATTGATTATATATTCACTTCAGGCACTCATCTACCATATATAACACAAAGTTCACTTAAATTATTTGCATTTTGGAAAAGCAAAAAAAAAAAAAAAAAGTTGAAAAAGTCCTAGATGAAAGTATTCAGATCCGTCATGCTTCAGCTGTATACCTGCTGAGGTTTTTCATAGGCTCATCATTGCCTAACACATTGAGCTTTACCTGGGAAATAAACTCTTTTTGACTTCTTATTTGGATTTCAAATAATAAAGGTGAGATGTGAAAAGTAAGGGATGAAGCCCTCTGGACCCAGGAACATGTTTGCAGTACAAAGATGCCATCCCCTGGAGTCATGGATTAAGTCAGGAAGGTAGAGACCAAAGCATTATCCAGGAACTCACTGCAACAATTGTCTCTGTTGAGATAAACTGGTGGATGGAATAGGATGGCAGAACTAGTAGTAATGAGGACAGACTTAACTCTTAAGTCATTGATTATTTGGATCAGTAAGTATATTGAACAAAATAATTAACTCCCACTTAGCAAAATGTCAAATGGGAAATATTGCAGAAACCTGAAATAGGCTAACAACAATTAAAGAATGAACAGGAAAAAAAAAAAAGCAGTTCCATGTTTCAGAGTGATTATGGAAGTTAGACAATTACACGAATATTGCATGAATGGGAAAATGAAAGAGTAAGAAACAGGACAGCCATGACAGTCATTTATTTTTCTTCGGGACAACCACCGTTTTGGGGCAGGTACAACATATGTGCCTGTGGACAGAGGAGTGTTTAAAAGGTAGCATTGGGTTGACATGCGAGGCAATCTGTTCTTTCCATTTCCTTTCCATGGCTTCAGCATTGCTTTCTAAGTAATCGACCGCATTAATTTTTTGAGTAGGTAATTTCCTTTTTCCTCTCTTTAAAAATAATTGTTTATGGCTGTCCTGGTGCCAAAAATATCACAATCCCATGTTCAGGAAGGAGATTGCCATGAACAGGGATTGTGGACTCCCAAAGATGTTCTCCTGCCCTGTGTCTGGGCTTCCTGATTCTTTACAATCTTGAACTTGGAGAAGGTTGGAAACAAAAGATTTATTAGTTTCAGTCCATTGAATCTCTTCACTTCCAGAACTACACCTTTATTTATTTGCCTTTTTTCCTAAAAATATTTAAAAGTCAATCCTAGTTGGAAATTATTATTATTTTTTTTTTTTTTTGAGACAGGGTCTTACTCCAGTTGTCCAGGTTAGAGTGCAAAAGCACGATCTCTGCTCACTGCAGCCTCCATCTCCTGGGCTCAGGTGATTCTCCCGCCTCAGCCTCCCAAGTAGCTGGGACTGTAGGTGCAGACCACCACACCCAGCTAATTTTTTTGTATTTTTAGTAGAGATGGGGTTTTGCTATGTTGCCCAGGCTGGGTCTCAAACTCCTGAACTCAAGTGATCTGCCCACTTTGGCCTCTCAAAGTGTTGGCATTACAGGTGTGAGCCACCATGTCAGGCCGGAAATTGAATTGCTTTTTTAAATAAAAGTGCTTCATCTTCTTTTGAAATTGTGGGTTCTCAATACTAAAAGTCACTATATCAAGTTGTCAATTGCTGTGTAACAAATAACCCTAAAAAACAGCAGCATAATGCAACACACGTTCATTATCTCATAGTTTCTGTGACTCCAGGTGAGGCTGAGTTGGGTCGTCGGCTTCAGGGTCTTAGGGTGTGGACTAGGGCTGTGGACACCCAAGATTTGACTGGGAGGGGATCTGCTTCTAAACTCACATTGCTGATGGCAGGATTCAGTTTTTCACAGTTTTTCAGTTTTGTGGGGATGAAAGCTGAAGGTCTTCTCTGTTGGCCAGAGACCATCCTCAATTCCTTGTCATTGGACCTCTCCAACATGGCAGCTTGCTTCGTCCAAGCCAGAAAGAGTGTCTGCTAGCAAGACGGAAGTTATAGCCTATAACCTAACCACAGAAGTACCACCTCTCTTCACCTTTGCCCGATTCTGTTGGTTAGAAGCACCGTTGTAGGGTTGGGGAACGCCTGGGAGCAGGATGAAGGGATCACTAAGATCCATGTTGGAGTTCCACATAGCACCGTCATTTTCTTAATGAGTAGTTCCAGTCTAGGTTTTCAATTTACTCAGAGTAGATTTAAGGTTCTGTATTCATATCCCAGCTGGACTACTTAATATTATTAGCTCTGTGACCTCGGGTGTATTATTTAACCTCCCCTAAGCCTCACTTTCTTCATTTGTAAACATAAATCTGTAAAACGAGGATAAAAGCAATGCTCTCTCTTAGAGTTGTTTTGAAAGTTAATTAATTCTTGCAAAACAATTAGCATACTGCTCAGAGAATGAAATATTTTCAGTTGTCTAAGTTTTTCAGAATGCTGAAAGGCTTATAAACTTGTTTCTAAGTAATTTTTAATTTAGCATTTTGGTTGAAATGTATCTGAAATGCATTACATAGTGTCTTCCTAAACAGTTTATGCTAATTGAATTGAACCTTGGTAATTTATGACCCTCGTGTAAAATCTAATTATTGCTTTATGCTGATATACCATGATGTACAGTGGCTTTTGAGATGTTTGAAGTTATTTCCCCTCTTAAATGGCCCCAGATTGCTCTGACTTTTGAGTCCTTGTTTTAATTTGCTTTTTCTTGCTTGCTCTAATACTGCTGTCAAGTACATTTCATTTTTATCACTGGGCTATCTCTAGCCACGCTTCCATCTCCCAAAATTTTGGTTTCTAATCCCTTGTGGACTTAAAATGGAGAGGCAATATAGTACTTAAGAGCATAAGATAATCCTAGGTGTAAATCCCAGTCCTTCCCACTTGCTGCCTGTGGATACTACTTAACTAAGTGCTTAATCACCCTGTGCCTTAGTGTATATCATCCATGAAATAAGATGTAATCCCCCTGTGCCTTAGTGTATATCATCCATGAAATAGGATGCTGTTTTTATTTACAGTAAGTTAAATCCTGCTTATATAATGAGTAGTATATGGTAGACATGTGATAAAGTCAGCTATTGTTACTTAACAATTTACATAAATAAGTATGTTAACATTTTCTGAAATATAAGAAGATACAGGCTGCAAATTTCGCCCTCTTTTTGGACCAAAGTACATTGGTATCTGTAAAATTTTTGGCGAGTTCTAGGTTATTGGTCTTTTGTTGAGAGACTACATCTAATATAATTTGTGGTAAGTCCCATAGGAAACCCTTTGATGAAAGGACATCCATAATAGTAATCTCATAATACTACTTAGGTTACATAGAATGATTTTCTTTCTCTACATCAGAGCATTATTTTTTATCTCGGTTTTATAGGTTTCTATTCTGAGGAAGGTATTTGAACTCACTTTTGTGTTGAAAACAAAATACATGATGTTCAATTTAATCCAATTATTATAATTATTGTAATAATCCAATTGTTATAATTAATAACAATTATAAACTGTATTGGGCAGAGTTATCCAGAGAGAAAGAACCAACAAAAAACATATAGCTAGAGATGTATGAGTAGGGATTTATTATGGGAATAGGCTCCTGCAATTCTGGTGGCTAGTCCCACAATATACTGTCTGCAAGCTGCAGGGCCAGGAGCACTGGTGATATAATTTAGTCTGAATCAAAGGCCTGAGAACCAGGGGAACAGATGGCATAACTTTTAGTCTAAGGCTGAATGGAGGCCTGAGAACTTAGAGGACTGCTGGTGTAAGCCCCAGAGCTTGAAGGCTCTACAGTTTGGAGTTCTAATATCCAAGGGCAGGAGAAGAGGTGTCCCAGTTCCAGAAGAGAAATAAAGCAAATTCACCTTTTGTCTGCCTTTCTGTTCTGTTTGGGCCCTCAGTGGATCGGAGGGCACCCATTCATGCTGGGAAAGGGTGGATCTTCCTTACTCACTCCCTTGATTGAAATGCGCATCTCTTCCAGAAACACTCTCACCCACAGACTCAGAAACGCTTTACCAGCTATCTGGGTATCTCCTGGTCCAATTAAGTTGACACCTAAAATTATCTATCACATAAACCAAAGAGTATGAATATGTTGTTGGAAAGTGTTTCATAAAATGGAGACTGACCTCATATTTCAGGTTCCATAGATCAGAAGCAGGACAACATGATGTGAATGAAGAACATTTCCTGTATTTTAACCACAAGATACTATTACTATTTGAATACATATCAGTTAGATTAAATGAAAATATAAGTATAGAGAGATGTGTTTTCCCATCATTTTCTCATAACTGAGATGAGTGTCACCTTTTGGCTAAGAGATAAGCATTGTAGAAGTGAACATTATAAGCAGACAGGTGTAAAGAAGTAAGAAGGGAAAAGGAAATGAGGAAAAGTACAGAGGCCTCTAGGATCCATAAAGGTTAGAGTATGTGCCTGTGATGCGGTGGGATAGAAGTTAGTACCTCAGAAGTTCTGAGGGGGTCTTAAGAACAGGACCATCAGCCCTGATGTCAGACCAGTTAGTTTCAAATCCCAGCTTTTTCATTTATTAATGTTTGGGCTTAGACAAGTGATTGACCATCCCTGCATTTTAGTTTCCTCATCTGTGATGAAGACCACTATAGCATTCACTCCACAGGGTATTGGGAGCACTGAACTAGTAATTGGGAAAATTACTCTTAGCAGAATGCTGGGCATATTGTAAATTGTCTGTGTATTTTGCTGCCTTACCATAATCTAGAGCAGAAGTTTACAAACTTTTCCTCTAAAGGGCCAGATTGTAAGTATTTTAGTCTTTGGAAGCCAAGAGGCAAATTGCAAATATTATGTATGTCTTTACATAATAAGAGATAAGACAAATTTCTACAAAATGTTTATTGATGAAATTCAAAATATAATAAAGTAATTGAATAAAAATTATCATATTATAGATTCACTAACGAGAAGAATGGAATTCTTTTGAGGAGGAGATGACATTTCCCTTAAATGGGATTCAAAGTTACTATTCTCTAACACCAATTTTTCCAAAAGTGTTCATCTGTAAAAACCCTTCTTGGTGCACAGTGAGCTATATACAAACAGCCAGTGGCAGCCAGATTCGACCTGAGAGCTATGATTTGCTGTCTCCAGAACAGTGGTTCTCAATTTTTCCTTTATGATCTTGGTACTAAGACATATATCAGTGAACATGGATGACATTCACAAATGTTACGCACTCCCAAGACCATACCAAGATTTACCCAATCCCCAGCACAGTAGCTGCAATCACACACTTTTGTCTGACAGAAAAGAACAAGCACATCAAGCAGAGACTTTAGTGTTACGATTAATATAGTAACAGATGCCCAAGATGTGCATCACAACTGATCATACCTAGCCAGTGTATTATGACACCAGGTTCTCTGAATAGTTGTACTATTCAGAACAAGTCCTCCCATTCACAACCTAAAGTGACAATTCAAATCTGCAAGAAACTTTCGAAAGAAGGAGGTTGTATTGTAGTGCAAGCAAAGGGAGATTCTTTTTTCTCTTTCATGTGCGGGGAATGATAAAATAGAGAGCTGAGGTCTAGGGTCAGTGACACCGTGTTTCCTCCCACCACAATAATGCCCAATTATGTACCAATTGATGGCTCTTTCCTGAGTTCCAGGAGTGTGAATCCATCCGCCTGCTGGGAATCTCTGCCTGGATCACCTTTGGGTATCTCAAACTCACAGTGTAACACTGAATTCATCATCAAGCCCCACCCCCAATAGGTCTTGTATCTGTACCTTGCTCTCCAACCCCACTCTCATTTCCTCGTCCAGCATCTCTTACACGACCATGCTTACAGTATACAGTAGCTTTCTGGTTTCAGATAAATCAAAGTTAGTTCCCATGGTCTCTGGGACCTGAACCAACACTCCAGCCTCGTCTCTCATCCCTCTCCCCCTGCCCCGCCCAATGGCACCATAGAATTGCCTGGTATTCTCTGCAAACACCATATTGTTTCTTAGCTGCTTCTTTGCTCCTGCTTTCCCCTTTGCAGATAATCTTCCCAGTTCCCAAATATGAAATGCCTTACATCTGCCTCCTAGCCTTCCATGAAACATTTTTTCCCTCATCCCAAAGGCAGAGTTTGGGTCTGCTCCTCTGTATTCCCAGTATGTCTTAAGCATGAGTTATACCCACTATATTGAATGTAGTAGTGCTTTGATATCTCTGTCTTCCCACCTACACACTGAGAATCTTGAGAACTAGGAGTGTGTCTTCATTTTTGTATCCCTAGACGGGGATTCTTATATAAAGAAAGCACCTAGTCAAGGTTGACTGATTTAATTAGCTCTGCAGAACTGGCCTGCGGCCACTATGTTTATCTGAGCTTTATCACCACGAGGCAGAGGGAGTGAACACAAGTGAGTAGCCAGGAGCCAAATCTAATATTTAAAAGGCTGCTTTGGAGATTTCGTTTCTATTGTCATGTACAAGTTCATGATTGTTTTGAAATAAAACTTGTTAGGATTTTAAATTTGACTTTCACTATCTCTGGCATATTCTTCTTTAAAACATATTTACTCTTCCCAAATAGAGTAATTCATGACTTTCCTGTCTAATTTTGTCTCAGATTTGATTTTGATTTTTCTCTGTCTTCACAAAACCAAAGAAATCATAGGCAGAATAATTGAACTTTTCTAATCTTTAGGCTCTAATAAAGAAACTTGATACACACTGTAAACCCACCACTACATTCTACCATGACAAGCAGAACAACCTGAGAAGAATACAGTTTTTTTTTCTCTAAACAGCCTTGGTTTTCCTTGTCACACCACTAATAAACAATTCTGTTATAAAAATATATAATTTTCTCTTTTTTTTCCTGTTTCTATTTCTTCAACTTTTATTTTAAGTTCCGGGGTACCTGTGCAGGATGTGTAGGTTTGTTATATAGGCAAACATGTGCCATGTGCTATGGTGATTTGCTGCACAGATCAACCCTTCAGCTAGATATTCAGCTCAGCAGCCTTTAGCTATCCTTCCTGATGCTCTCCCTTCTCCTACATTGCCTCCGACAGCCCCAAGTGTGACACCCCCATGTGTCCGTGGGTTCTCATTGTTCAGCTCTCACTTGTAAGTGAGAATATGTGATGAAAAAAAATCTGTAATTTTTATTCAAAAGACTGCCTTAAGCAACTATAAAACAATTTAACACAATTTTACCCTAAGGTTAACATCCACAGCACATCACTGAACCAAAGTTAAGACTGCGCTCAGATTTGCTAATCTGGAGATTGTGCCTGCCTCCAAGAGGCATCGTCTTTCCAGTGTGAGGAAGGCTACAACTCAGTGGAACTGCCTCCCCAAGACCCAGAACCACCATGGGTACTTCGTGTGTGCATCTTGATTGTAGATGTCCAGGGCTACTCTAGAGGTAAGGAAAAGTGGAGACAACAAAACCAGCAACCATACATGGAAGATAAGATAAAACATTTAGAGGTTCATTATAGCAAAAGAAAAATTTAAACAATTTCCTAGAGAACTTCTGTTTTTATTTCTTATTTCACGCCTTTGCTAACTAATTTGCTATTATTTTTGACAATCTTTTATTAGTAATATGTATAATAATTAGACTCCAATATCATGAAACTGGGAAGATAAATATTTGATGACAAAAACAAATGCCCTTGGCAAAGCATACACACAGATTATATTTAAATACACTTCGCGACTGTTCATAAATGTCTTTAGAACCTAAAACAGGAGGAATGGGTGTGTGATGTGGTAAGAAATTTCTTAGTAGTCATACATTTTTAATACTTTTTGTTATGTTTGCTTCAAGAAAAATTTACTTTTGTCATGTAGTAAATTTGTCATGATCTTATCTCTTCAACTTCATAGTAATAGTATTTGAAATACACAATAGATCCCACTGCTTTGGTTAACACGTCCACAGTTTAGTGTCAGCAGTAGAAATGGTTGTTTGGTTTTACACTGATGTAGAGGGAAATGAGTACCTTTAAGTGATGTTGCTTTTTCCCCAGGTGTTTGGATACCCTACTACTTTACAGGTAGAGTGAATTCTAAAGGCAGGTAGATACCTATCATTTGCCTAAAGAGTGACATTGCCAGCTAGGCACAGTGACTCACATGTGTAATCCCAGTACTTTGGGAGGCCGAGGCAGGCAGATCATGAGGTCAGGAGATCGAGACCATCCTGGCTAACATGGTGAAACCCCATCCCTACTAACAATACAAAAAATTAGCCTGGTGTGGTGGCAGGCGCCTGTAGTCCCAGCTACTCGGGAGGCTGAGGCAGGAGAATTGCTTGAACCTGGAAGGCAGAGGTTGCAATGAGGTGAGATCAAGCCACTGCACTCCAGCCTGGGCGACAGAGTGAGACTCCACGTCTCAAAAAAAAAAAAAAAAAAAAAAAAAAAAAAAAAA